>NC_043983.1:13575445-13916070 GCF_902150065.1 Myripristis murdjan | reverse complement strand
TGTGCTAGGGGTGGTTTAGTTTAGTTTGTACTTCAAGGCGGGGCTTCATAACTATCTATGACATGGCCTGTCTCTCACTGTTGAACAGAATCAGTGTGAGGACTCCGTCGGTTAGAGAAGCATGAGAGCTTCTGTGAGTTTCTGTGTGTGTGTGTGTGTGTGTGTGTGTGTGTGTGCGTGTGTGTGTGTACTGAATACAAGTAGTTTCTCTCCAGGGCTTGGGGAAAAGCCTTGATGAACTTTGTGCTGCTGTTACAGATAGACTGGTCCTCTAAAGAAAATCCCCGCGTCACTAATTCCTCCTCTTGCTCTAAAGCAGTAGTTTTCGTAGCGGTGTCCGGAGACCCCCAGGGGTCCTTTAGGGGCTTCCAGGAGGTCCTCAAGTGTTACAATTCAAAACAATGCATGATTAATGAGGGATTATTTTAACGTTGTTTTAATCTCACCATTTTTTATTTATTTGTATGACAGCTATTTAATACTTAAAAAAAATCTAGACCAATCAAGATTAGACACAAATGTATGTATATGTGTTCACACAAACTTGCACATACACACGTGCACATGCACACCGGGACACAAACACACACTCGCGCATAAAAAATGCTGCCCCAAACCACATTCACTCACCCACTCGAAACCCTTCCAATGAAATAACGCCACCCAAGGCCTTGGGAGGCAGTGGGGAGTGCGAGTTGGCAGAGACACTTCCAATGTGTTTTCCGCTCCAGTGCTTCTTGTTCTCACTTCGTCAGAGTGTGTTTGCTGCAGATTGGGAGAAATGCCGAGAGGTCAGGCCGGTGTGCTGCTTGCCTGGCCCTCGGGTTCTGTGCAGTTCAAGGTTGAACCAGACACAGAGAGAGAGAGAGAGAGAGAGGAAGGGGGTTTTAGAGTTTGTTTAGCTTGAATTTCACTCTGGATTGGAGAGCGGGACATGAGAGGAGGAGGAGGAAGAGGAGAGGCGAGGGAGAAACGAGGAGAGGCAGAGCTTGAAGACAGGCCTGCTCCTTTTGTTTGGTGCTGAATGCGCTTATGGACAAGCAGGGATATTCTCTAAGTGTCAGGATGAAACACAAGCAGGCTTTTCAGCCAAGGGTTGGAGTGGAGGGAGATTGATGAAACCACCGGAGGTTGCAGGTGACAGAATGCTGTGTGAGTATGTGTGCATGTGCGTAAGTGTCCGTATGTGTGCGCGCATGTGTGTTTGTGTGTGTCAGACGTGGCGTATTGATATGCTGGGAATGAAGCTCCGAGCAGATGGACAGAGCAGGCTGGCCCTGTGTCGCTCCTATGAGCTCTGGCTCTCTCTTGCAGTCCCCCCTTCGATGGACACACATACAAACACACACACACACACACATGCATACATAGACACACACTCACACATACACCAGGCAAATGTGCCGAGCCCAGAACCTACCAACTTAGACTGGAGTGATGGTCCTAGGATAACAAATGGTCGATGGTCCTGCCATTAATAATCAGTAAGTCACACTGATGTGTAGCTATGGCAGATGTGCCATGTTAATGAGAGCGAATGGAGAAGTGTTTCAGTGGTGCAGCAGAATGGAGAGCAAGGATTGGGAGTGGATGGAGAGAGAGGGAAAGAGAGAGAGAGAGAGAGAACGAAGGGAGACTTTCCATTATCATTCTGGGAATCGTGCAATGGACAGATGGACTGTTGAGTTTTGCTCTGTAGTGTTCACTTCTGAGTTATAAGTTTCTCTCTCTCTCTCTCTTGCTCTCTCTCTTTCTCTCTCTGACATCCCTGATACCCCTCTCCATTGCAAAGCCAACATGCTTGGCTGCCTCCCTGCTGCTGTCCCTCTCCCCCCCACCCGTCTCCTCGCGCTCCTCTCCTCCTTCACTCTTCATTGCTGCTGTTGTTATTCCCCCTCAGGAGGGGTGGCACTGGGAGGGAGGTGGAGGTAGAAAAGTGCAAGCACTGGTGAATTGCTAATAGGCTATCATAGTGCTCAGGACGAGATACCTACTGGAGGTCTGGGGACCATTAAAGAAACGTCAACTCGGCATAGGTACGCCGGGAATTATGGGTCAGCGGCCAGGCAACACTTCTAGGCTCCTATTGGCCAGAGCACCAGGCCATAATCTGTCACAATCCTGGAGTTGCAGTGACAGCAGTGGGAGCATCCTGGACTCAACACACATGTAGTGGGGTGTGTGTGTGTGTGTGTGTGTGTGTGTGTGTGTGTGTGTGTATAGGCAGTGAGTGTGTGTTTGCACGCGCACCAGTTGCACGGACTTTATGTTGTACATCATTAACGAAGTTGTAACTTTGCCTGGCGGTCAAGCCGGACCTAATCTTCAAAGCAAAAATTGAGGCAGGAGTCAGGCAGGGAACATGGCGTCGGTGCATAAGGGCACCTTTAAGCATTAAAGCCCCCACACAACTCGCACGATCTGTAATTCTGTCACGGAAACACAATCTCTGCCATTTCTTTACTTCCTGCCCGTTCCGGCCTCTCACTGTGGTGCATGCTGGGATTGGCACGATGCTGCCCTTCTGAAGCCACTGGGCTGGGTCTCTCGTCATGATCTTATCTTTCAAAAGGACAGTTCCTCAAAATGAACTGAAGAGCGTAAACCACATCAAACAGCGAGGAGAAAGACAGAGTGAGAGAGGGAGTGTGTGTGACAGTGTGTGTGTGTGTGTGTGTGTGTGTGTGTGTGTGTGTGTGTGTGTGTGTGTGTCAGGGGTGTGTGGGATGGGAGCCCACCAAAAGCTTAAGCCTCCAGTGTGCTGTGCAGATAAGATTCATTAGATAGGTGAGTAAATGCAGGAGAGAGGTAAAGCGAGGCAGAGAGAGAGAGAGAGAGAGAGAGGAGAGAGAGAGAGAGAGAGAGAGAGAGAGAGAGAGAGAGAGAGAGGAGAGAGAGAGAGAGAGAGAGAGAGAGAGAGAGAGAGAGAGAGAGAGAGAGAGAGGGAGAGAGAGGGAGAGAGAGGGAGAGAGAGAGAGAGAGAGAGAGAGAGAGAGCTTGCTGCTGCTCCAGCATTTGTTGACACAGATTTACAATGAGTTTCCCACTGCTTCACGCATTACAGTAACACACCATGTCAATAGCTCTCTGGGCTTGAAAAGCAGCCGTGCCAAAGATGTCTGGGAGTGATGCCCTTCCCCTGATAACCAAAGTGTGCCTCATAAGTCAGGAAGTGGAGGAGAAGGAGGGGGAGGAGAGGGAGAAAAAAGGATTTTTTTTGTCTCTGTATGTTTTCTCTTTTCTCTTATTAATCTTTCTCCACCCACTCAATCTCTACATCTTCTCAAGCATCTTTCAATCAGTTTTCCCTTTTTTCTGTCACTTCTCTAAGACTGTTTTCCTCCCCCTTCCTCTCCATCTTTCTCACTCCTCTCACCCCCCTGTCTCTCTCTTGCCTCTCCCTCTGTTTCTCTTTATCTCTTGGATGCTCCGCTACAGGCTCAGTAGGACAGGATTTAGGCATTAGCTCAATCCCCCTATCTACTCCCCCTCATGATTGCACACACTGTTTCTGTCACCCACATACCCTAGTCCACTGCACAAGTCTTGTAGGACTCTGAGTCTCCCATATAAACTGAGGTAGAGAGCTTAAAACACCGCAAGACGGGCAGACGTAATCAACTAGACAGACAAGCGTGGCGTAAGAGCGAGAGACAGCGTCAGTATGAAGGGAGCGGACGGTGATAAGCAAATAAAAATGTGTTGGAGGGGGAAGGATGTTTATACGGTATTTCAGTTTAATGGGACGCTACGTAGTGGATGCAAACCAGCTCAGGCACATGGCACACACCTCTGCTGAGTCACAGGGCAACTCAAATGAGCTGGTTGTGATGTGTGACATTCACCTTCATGAAATCTTGATAAGAGCTGAGGTCTGTTGTCAGTCTAATTAGGGCTGTAGCCGTCAGAGAAGCAGACCAACCACTTCAGCTAGCGATGCTATTAGAACAGAAAGAGTTGGAAAGCCTTTTGGAGTGCATGCTGTAGATGGACTTATGGCTGTTTCTGGGAGGCAGTTTGTGTTTTTGTATTTTAAAAAGGAACTTGGATGGCATCAGACAACAGAAGGTCTAATGGTCTTAATGAGAGATGCTGTCGTGCGGCAGTGTGCTGGTAATACTGGTACTGTGCGATGTTGCTATTTGGGAGCGTGACAGGAAGCGTTCGCATTACCAGATGGATATGAAATGATTTGCTCCACAAAGCGATGTCCACCATTTGACACCCACTTGTACAAAATGACCACAAAGTGAAAGCAAACTATTAATTTTTCAAGGCTAGCCGGTAATGTGGATGCCAAAAACACTTCTCCAGCACATAATTTATCTGCTGCAGTATATAGGGCAGGAAGATATGGACAAAATGAAATATCACAATATCTTTGAGCAAATACCTCATTATTGATTTTGCAACAATATTTCAGGGTATTGCACATATTTTTATTTTTATTTTTTGATAAACAATCATTAGTTATTCAGATATGACCGAGAAGTTAGAGGCAAATAATAGAATAGTAAGAACAGTCTAACAAGTTGAGGAAATTGCATCACTTTACTGTAATGCATGCAGCCTTTTGAAACCAAAATGGACAGCATCCCAAACAATATCCAGTTTAATATCATGATATCGATATAATATCAGTAGGCCTATGTCGCCCAGTCCTGCCTCTATACTTCAGAATGGGGTCAACTTCCACCCTCCGAACATATACAGCAGTTTGGAGTAAAACTTTTCATATGGACGGATGTGAATCTGACTAGCTGTAGTCTTCCTGGGTCTGTCAGTCCATTTCAGCTCACCTCAAGCTCTAAATCCGGTTGGGTCTGATAGGAATCCCACAGCTTATAGTGGCTGCCATCGCCTCAGCACTGACTGATGCCTCTTATCAGGACCACCACACTGCTGCCGCCAGCACATTTCCACACATGGGAAAAATCTAAATTAAGTATACAAACATTTCCCCACATGCATTCAAGCACATATATGAACATGCGCACATGCGTTCGTTCAGCACTTCATCTCCACCAATTCTCCGTCCTCGCATACTCAGAGTATTTTCATCCACCCTATAAACATGATTTTCAGGAAACTTGCATATGAATGAAAAAGTGTGCATGAGATGAGGAGGAGATATAACTAGACTCTCCTATGTGTAACAGTTTACTTTGACACAGTATTTCTGTGGCAGGCAGGGGTAGCGATGGAGCGTTGCTTGGAAGGCAGAGCCAGCAGCGGTCCAGCCGGTCATTGCAGCACACCACTGCCAAATTAACCAGTGTGTGCATGTATGTACATATATATACATGCATGTGTGTATGTGTGTGTGTGTGTGTGAGAGAGAGAGAGAGAGAGAGAGAGAGAGAGAGAGAGAAAGAGAGAGAAAGCCGGTGCAGATACTGTAGAGAGAAGCCTGTGGGCTGAAGTAAGAAAACATGGCCTAAAAGAGCTGCTCCAGTGCAGGCTGTTAGATTAAACTCCACAATGGGAACATTTATTACTTACCGCCATCGTGAACTAATGATGTGTAACTTCTGCAGTGGTTAGTTAGGTCTGACTGAATAAACTACAGGCAAGACTCAGAATCACATTTCCAATGTCTCTCCTGTTCACAGACTGTAAACATTGTCACAGTGTTGTAATCCTAATAGCTTAAAGTCAACATGTGCATTGTTTTGTTGAAAAATGCATCATAATGATGCCATTTACCACAATACTGTACCATAATGTCCTAATCAGGTCAGAAAAGTGAGAGACATAATTCACAATTCATTTACATGTTTTCGTGTAATAGTGGTAAGATGTTTGCTGACATATCTAGTTAATGTGTAATATTGAGAGAGAGTTCATTACTAATATTGTGACATTTTAATTGTGAGTGAACCTACATATGATTGCAATGAATCACATACCAGTACACTGTAACACCACATATCTGTATCTCTCCATCTGTCTTTCTCTTGCTTCCTTTCCATTCTCTGTCTCCTCTTTTCTCTTCTTACTGTATAGAGTACAGATTTATTAGCAGAGCCCGGAGCCCTGGACAGTCACCACTCAGCACTCTCTCAGATCAATAATTGGAAATATTAATTATATCAGCAGAGAAGACCCAGTCTGAAGGGGGCTGTTTACGCTCCTGTTAGAGAGTAGTGCAGCAACATGAGCTTTGATGGCCCGCTAATACGTATTAATGACCCCAGGATAATCATTACTCTATATTAAATCTGAGTGAAAGCCAGAAGATGTCACACGTACTATACGCCTGTTATAGTTGTTTTATTGCTGGCACAGTAAGTAGTGTGCACTGCATAGCAATTGTAAAATGGCTTAGACTATGATAACCTTTGGCAAAATCAGACTTGTTTCAGGTCACTGTAGCCTTATTTCATCTCCTGCATTTCCCTCATGCTGGAAGTTTTTCCTTTTGGATGCTGTGAAAGTTCAGCACAAGAAAAGCGTAGGACTTACACCAAATCTTTGAAACCCTATACAAGGCAGTGTTATTGTCTAGCCACTGGCCCTCTCTGGGGTTTCGGCAATAAGAGGCCTGGCTCTCTGTGCTGCTCAACCCTGCTAAACTCTACTAGTCATGAACTCATTACTGTAGAAGATAGAGCCAACTGTAGACTTTAAATCCACTGCACTACTAACAGGCAAAGTCCTGGCTCCAGTTCCTTGACTTGTTCTATATAATTTGAAATCAGCCAGTGGGGTTTCTTTTGTGGCCTGAGCCCCACAGCCTTTTTTTTTTTTTTTTTTGGTTTGTTTTGTTTTGTTGCTGATAATAGTTCCTGTAGAAATGCTACTGTTCAGCAGGCCAAACTTTGCCAAGATGCTGGAGGTACAATAAAATCCACAGAGAACACACTTAGATGTAAAAGTTCACATGTTTGTCAAAGCTTTTGGGCCACATGACTATCATAAAGACAAACCACTTTTTGGCCAATGATAATCAAAGACTGTCAGATTGAAGGACTGACTTACAAAGACAGACAAACAGACTGGGGATGTGTGTATATTCTGAGCCTACAGAGGCCTGTTGTACAGAACATTATGTACTGTAGGCCTGGGGGCTTCAATCTCACCCTCTCTATAGAACAGCAGTATACTAGAGCTAAGAGCTTTAATTCAACTGACTGGAGGCTTAACTGGGCAAATGAGGCGGCTCCATAAAAGCATATGGAACTATGGATTTGTCAAAGCCCTCAGAGCAGCACAGATTGTGGGGAAAGAGAGAGGGAGAAAGACAGAAAGAGACAGAGGACGGCTATAGGGCTTTTAAGGAAAATAAAAATGTTCTCTCATGGAATCAATTTAAGGGAAATAGAGGGTTTACTAAATATTTGGTAGGTTGTGATGCCACTAACTTGTTGCAAGGCAAAACCCAAGCTGGTTATTCTTTTGAGTCACAAACATTAATTTCACAACCGCTTCAGTCTGGTGATGGTCTTTGAGACAAAGGCACCACATGAAAATGTACTCTCCAGAGAAAGATGAAGTGATTGACCCCTGATCTACGTGTACACCCTTTTATATTTGGTTTTTCAACAAATTGGTGCCACATGATGCATTAATATTAAATAGTAAAAAATATTAAAAAGCTTTTTTGAGTAATCAAGGTGCTTACAGCAAGTCATGCTCATGTTTTAGAACCAAAAACAAGAAAAAAAAAAACAAAAAACAAAAAAAAAACAAATGATTGCCGGAGGTGAATTAACATGGCAAGGAAACTGACTTTTTTTTTTTTCTGAAAAAGGGACATTTAAAACGGCCAAACACAGAAGGACAGCCAAATTAATTTTTGCTATAATTAAAGAATCTCTGTCAATGTCAGTTCAACTTTTAGACACTTTTTCATCAGTCAGCCAAGTGTGTGATTGATGTGTTATGCACCAAAAGCAAACATTTCCAATAGTGGTGGTGCCATGGAGTGTGTGTTTGGGTGTGTGCAGGGGTGATTTGTCAGTATACAGTGTTTATACAGTGCAGTTCTGCCGCCAAGTCCCTTTCAGCGTGCGTTTGAATGTGAAAGGCAGGAGGGTGGAGTCAGAGCAGTAGAAACGCCACTCAACTGCAAAGCAATCTTATCTAAGAGTTGCAGGCAGCTCTCTCTCTCTCTCTTTCTCCCTCTCTCTCTCTCTCTCTATCTCTCTCTCGGTATATCTCTCTCTTACTACTCCCCATCTCGTCTGTTTTTCCTCTCTCAGCCCCTCCCTCACTTTCCTCTGGCTTCTTCTGGCAACCCCCCCTCCTCCGTCAATCCCCTCCCTCGGCTTGCTGAATGGAGGAATGAAAAGCATCACAATTAGTACATGTGTTGTTGTTTGCAGAGAAAGCATTATTAACTGTTCACTGGCTTTTACTCTGGGTGGGTTTTAGAGAGCTCCCAGCTCCAGCCCACAAAGGACGGAGAGAAAACAACCAAGTCCTACAGGACCTGCACTTAATGAATGGTCTCCTTGGCAACAGCAGCACTTTATAAATTTTATTGTCTGTTCACACACTGTCTTTAAGTTACCGTGTGTTTGTGTGTCACCATGTAGATGCATGTGTGTACCTTGTAGTTTGTACTTATAGCACGCTGGGAGTGCATTGTATTTCTTTATAATACGTGCATAAGAAAAAAAAAGAATAAACTGAGAATCATCAGTAGTGATTGTTCAGGACCATAATGCATTGCTTTTGGGCAAATAAATGGACCATTAAGCTGGCATGTTGGAGGCTGAACAGTAACTAGCTTTAGTGAGAGCTGCCTCCCACACACAGACACCCTGTAGTGAGGGCTGAGATCGTGCAATGGTAGACGAGCTACAGTGCCGGATTTGGCCTCCTCCGTGATGCATTTGAGCGTAGATCAACTGAAGGGATGGATCTTTTCTCCGTTTGTCACGTCACAGCCAAATTCAAAGATTCCCTGTGTTGTTACGAAGGAGCAGAAGGTTGTAAAGTTATCTGCGGATTTGTCCTGGGGATGTTTTTTTCCCATTCCGAGGTGTTTCTATCTCGGAGGTTGCTTTGAACATGTGTGCGATACTGTAGCGGTTGACTCTGTAATCTATCCGTACATGCTGCGGAGGAAACGCACCCTGTGGCTTGGCATTAGCATACCGTAGGGTTACTTTGCCTGTGTTGTACAAGGCAAAGAAAGCACTCGAAGATAGGGAGGGAGCAGAGTGTTGAGCGAGCCAGGAAACAAGAGGCTAGAACCTCAACCTTCAAAAGCACAACATCCTCCCTGTTTTCCCACAAAGACTTAGCCGGTGTTAGTTATTATTTACGATGGGTAAATTTATGGAATAATTCCAGTGAGGGAAGGTTACTCAGTTCCTCAAGGTGAAAATGGATACGTTTAGCACTTAATGAATCAGGCCTGGGCCTCTCCCCCATATATCAGCATGTTATTAAGACATTTTAAAATCCCATTATGGTGTTTCTCCTTGAACATGTCATGCTTTTATTGGACTGCCCTGTCTTTAAATCTGACCTTTTCAGCCTTGCTCTGGAATTGGACAGGAAAAAAGATAGATAATCAAGAGAAATAAAAAATATATACACATATATAGCCTGTAAGTATGTGTGTAAATATATCAATATAACCAATTCAAACAGCTTAGAGTTTCATTAACTAATTTGTGTGTCCTTATTTTGTGCGTCGAGTAAGTGCCCATGCAAATTACCACGGGATACATAACACGCGCTTGTGCCAGCCATTTTTGTTCTCCTGTGCATATGTTGGAGAACTGGGATAACTCTAAACTTAACAGGCACATGCTAGCATTTTCAAATTAGCATAATACCACACCCCAGATCTCTATATAAGGAAAGCCCTTTGCAGAGAAGTGCAGCAGTGGAGAAAGTGAATCAAGCCGCTGAAAAAGGAGAGACATGATCCCTCTAGGTAAAAAGATGAAAAACTTTTCTCTTGTTGAAATCTTAACAGTATGTTCAGAGGTAGAAGCCAGAAAAGACATACTTTTCTGTATGGTGTCTCCTCTGGAACGGTAACTGCAGGAATGGGATTGTGACACCTGCTTGGAGATTATCGTTAAATCTTTATATAGCCTACGTTTACGTACAATTCATTGAAAATAAGTCCCCCACCACAACTAATTTGTCATGTTGTGGGGAGCACTTAACAGGCTAGTAGTAAGACAACTGCATATAACATGGCGCAAACTGGTGACACTAGAAATTCATGGAAGAAACCGCTCATTAAAGAATAAGAGCATGACAGCTTTTATGTTCTAATCATGATGGCTATGATTTATTTATGATAGAAGTTTCATTCATTTTGAAATGATTAAACTACATATGTATTATTAGTGCATTTGCAATGATATATAATGCAGTGATAAATATACTACATTTTGATTCTAGTATACTATTTAGATAGGATTAAGTCAGGCTATATAATATACTAAAACTGTGCACATGCACGGTCTCTGAGCCACTTTTAAATTTGTTCACAGAGAAAGAACAAATTTAAGTGAGTCCATATGGATGAATCCAAAAAAAAAAAAAAAAAAGTTTGCTTAAAATGTTCTTATGGAAGATTTAAGCACAGATTTCTGCATAGACATTACTTGTGAATGAAGCCCTCAGTGATGTTTTTTGGGAAATATCTGGGGATAGGAAATGTTTTCAAGCAATAAAAAGATTTAGAGTGTGGGCTACAGATGGCTCAAAGGGCTGTGAATGGAAGGAGATTGTTTTTTTTTTTTTTTTCTTGATGCAGTTCTTGGACCCTTTTTCATTAAAAATCTGCCTGCTTTGTTATTATTACAGCTATTTGTTTTGGACTGAAATATGGGAGTAGGGACAGAGGGGAAGAGGAAGGAAGTAGAAAAGGGGGGGAGAGGGTAGATAAATGAGTAATAGTCAGGGGCAGACATCATTTTATCTCTTTTGTCTCCATCAGATCTGTGAACATGAATCACACTCTGAGTTTTATGTTCTCCCGCCTCTTGTGCAGAACTTGCGCCTGTGCTTGTGTGTCTGTCTACATGCCTGTACGTGTACCCCGCATAAGTATGTCTGAATCTCTGTGTGAATGTATGTGTGTGCAGGTACGCTAATATATGTACATTAGGCATAAGTTTGTCCCCCAGTAACTGCTGTCACAGCTTTAACAGTCATATTCTAAATCTCAAATACGTCTGACAAAGTTTTCTTCTAAACAAATGCCCAAGTTTGGAAAAAAAAAAATCGTTGAGCTTTAACAATAATAATGAAAAAAGAGGGAGGTAAAAATGGGGAAGGGGGAGAGCGTGACACAAAGACTGTGATGACAGAGGCATCTAATCCAGGCGATGCCATTCTTATCAGGCTCCAGTGGATTAGAGTGAGCCTCCTAACCAGAGAATCCTTCCCTGCCAGACACTCTCCACAGCCCAAGGGCCTGGATCAATAGGCCTGCATTGATCTCTCTCCTCCTGTGGCTGGATTCACTTTTATTAGGCCTGTCTTGGCCTCTCTCACTTAGACACACACAGACAAACGCATCCACACAGCCTCAAAACCTCTGCATGCAAGTACTGTGGAAAACTGCAAATGGACACAAAGCCGCAGATACACACGGAGGACCAAAGACCACATTATTTTGTTTACGCTGAATCGCAGGCTGCAGAAACAGTGTCAAGTCAACCCAACTGGATGATGGTGCTTTGGTTTCCTCCTGCCAAGGCACTTGGATCAGTATGGTGGAACAGCCATTAGTACCTCTGGTTTGTTGGTTTGTTGCCTTGTTGTCGTAATGGCAGCTTGAGTCACCAGCACTAACCTTTTTGTTGTTCTTCTTGTTTCTCCTCCAGATGACTCGCCCAATCCAGGTGAAACCGGCTGACAGCGAGAGCCGTGGAGGTAGTTGTCTTCTTTTCTTCTACATTTATTCACGGCCTCTTTCATCCACTCCATCCAGACTAATTCCTCCATTCTTACCCCCTGATCTCATCTTTTCCATTCCCGTCAATGCTGCAATATCTTCACCCCTACCCCCATGTTTTCTGTCTCTCTTTCTCTCCCACTGTTTCATCCCTCTTTCTGGTCTTAATTGATTAAAGAGTGTGGTGTTGGGAAGACAGAGGGCTGTGATGGGCTTTGCTGCTGCCCATCTCTCTTTGCTCACTCCATATGCCAAGCACATTACCACTGCACTGTAAATTAAATAGTGATTAGACTCAATATTGGAACCATAGCCACACAAAGGCCCACACTGTGTGGCTCATGTCTATTTGAAACAAAAGAGTAAACGGTATAGAGGGAGGGGAAAATGGAGCAGGAGTACACGCAGCTTGCCAAACAATCAATAAATTTGCAGGGCTCTTGCCAAGATCCTCATTACTTGGCCTTAATTCTGTCGTCTTTGATCTCTCCTGTTTTGGGAGGCTTTCATTTACTCACTGCCGATCTGCATATATGTTAATGGGATGAGGAAGCATCCTTCAAGTCAATGGCAGAGACAATGAACCTCACTGTTATTTTTTTGGTGCGCATCCCATGTGTCACTCCGTAACAAAGCAAGTGGCAGTAGTCCTTTATTTTGAACTTCCTTTTTTGTCACTTAAAGAGGACTGCTGTGTTTTCTGCATCTCTTGCCATGGCGGAAAAGGGAGACAGATTGGGAAGTGAAAAAGAGGCAGTGAGAGAAAATGTGCGAATGATGCCAACTGCCGTCCAGCTGCCGTGCTCCACTTCTGAGGCTTTACCTAGAAACCTCTGCCTGTTTTGGGTGAATTATGATGGCTGGCCACTTGGCTGCCTGTCAAACGCGCACAATCTTCAAAGGACAGCCTAACCCCTAGAGATGGATGGAGGAAAGGCCAAAAAAGATCACTCTCAGTCCGTGCTCTGTGTCCCCCCCTACCCCTCTGTACAGTATCTCTCTCTCTTCCCCTCTCTGTGTGTCTCTCTCTTCACCCCAATCCCCAGGCATTCCTCAACCATTCATCCAGAGCTATAGAGGAGTGGTGAGACAAGCAAAAGGGTCTTGTGCTGTCAAGATTGATGTCCCCTATAGCTTCATTGATTTTGCCATTGTGGTGCTGTGTGTCCACATTAACAATGACACTCAGCTGTCTCTTTACTTGGCTGTGAGTGGCCAGTTTTAGAGCTCCCAGGGCACTTTGGTCAGTATGGGGTCCCCTTATTGGCCAGCCATGGGGACCCCACTGAGGAGCAAATGAGTGCTGGAGCAGAACTGAGAGTTGCACATCATCTTAAATGAACAACTCAGAGTGGCGCCGCAGGGGCAATCAAACACTGTCGTGACTTTAACAGGTTAGGAGGGAGAGAGGAAAGAGGGGAGACAGGAAAAGAGGGAAGGGGAATAGATCTGATCTTCAGGGTTTTTTTTTTTTTTTTTTTTTTTTCATCCTGTTTCTGATTTAGCCAGCCTGGGTTCTTCCTGTGGTAGTGATTGGCAAAGATTTCATTTGGGTTCTCTTAAACATCTGGGTCCTTTTTTAGCTGCCCTTGCTACTGCCTGTGGCAGCAGTTAGCTGATGAACCTCTAACTGTGCTGCTGCCGCTCATGCATGGCCTAATTTTAGTAGCCCTGGCTTCTTTTTGTAAGTACTGTAGAAAATTGAACAGGATTTCATCTTGCGGTTTGAAATTCCCAGGTCCCAGTTTTTGCTGCCCTTAACTCACCTTATGAAAATAGCCAAGATTAAGAAATTGTTGGTTGGATCCTTATTTTGCTGTCACTGTCAGGCACCAAATCAGTAGCTTTCTGATTTGGGCTTGGGATATGGTCATATAGCTCACTGCATGGAACAGGAGTAGGCGGGATGCAAAAATATTAATTAGCCTCTCAGTGCTGTGGAGGAGGGGGCACCAGGGATGGACCCGGTTTGGCCTGCTCTCTCATGGGCCACCCTGGTAGTCCGATAGGGGGCATATATTCCCCAACACACACACACTCACATTCACACACTCACGCACACACATACTAATTAGTCCCTTAATCTCATTACGGGGAGGACAGGTCAGATCACCTGCGTCAGTTCGCCATCCGTGAGGGAAAGACCCGGTTCCCTGGTTTTGCGCCTGTTGGACCCCTGTTCCTCCAGGAGCCACTCTCTCAGGTTATTAAGACTTGAGAGCAACAGTGGTCATTAAAGTTAAAGTAGAAATTGAAACTCCGCTCCACTCATCAAACAGGACTAACCCTGCCCACCTAGGCCACATTCACATTAGAGCTACTGTAAATATGTTGTAGTTGCTCCTTATCTTCATGCTTAATCCTTTGAGGTTCACACTCTTAACACGAGCAACAACTAGCAGCACAGAGCCCAGCCGGAAAAAGGTAACTACAGTTGATGTTGACTCTAGTTAGTATGCAAATGAGCCTGGCTGTGTATGTATGGATAGAAATGGGACTTGACAACTGGTAGCTGATCTTCAGCGATGTAACAATGCTCCCTATATGCGTCACCGGAAATAGAAAGGAGACGATGACGACGGATGCCTCAAAACAATGGCAGGTAACATTATTCTCCATTGTAGCGCTCACTGCCGTAATTAGTCAAAAGCACATAAAGCACTTATTCTCCAGCTTTTGACAGACATAATTATAACCTGTAGGGTTGCGTCCATGTTTGTTGACAGCGGTAATTAGATTTGCACCTGTACGCCACTTTGAAATGGCAAATTAGTTCTCCAAGCAAATATTGTATTGTATTTACTTCATCACACTACTGAAAATACAGGAGTGAGACCTTTTACTTGTTTATACATGCATGTGCTTTCAATCTTCTAAATATGCATGTATGTATGTATGAACACAACACACAAGCAGCTCCATTTAATAAGTTTGGTTGTCGAGTCCTAAGAGGCTAATGTGAATGGGGTCCTAGTGTAGGAAGGAGAGCACATAGCTACATTACCATGATATGCACTATACATAAAAAAATATGTAATAATGGGATAATTGGGCATTCAATCAATGGAGCAGTCTTGACCTTATATGATGCAAATAACAAGCTGATATCATATTAAACATACCATACCATCCATACCACACCATATTATTTGGCATTTATCACTACAGTTACCTTCACTGGGGCCATGTGAGCACACCAGCCTGCTTATAGAAAGTAAATAGGAAATATACGGTAGAGTAAATCCATCCCAACACTCCGTCAACCCCTGCTGCCGCCTAACAAAGACATGCTGTGAAATGAATATTAATGGCCAATCACCTACCTAATCTAGGAGAACAGCAGCCGCTACACATTGAGCCACCAGCGCCGTGCATGTCTTCGTCAGAGATGACGCAGACTGTTCTGGGATGCTGCTGTTGGGGAGCCGCTTAAAGAGGCGCAGCAAGGAGGCAGCGGGGACCTGTCTCTCTCGTTCTCTCCTCACAGGTCTCTGATATGAAATAGATTGATTTTCCCTCACACATGGCGCTGATGACTGGCACTGACTGCTGCTGATATTTCATTTTTGAAGGGCTGTTCAATGCCTCCTTAGAGGGCTCGGAGTCCTTACACAGGATAAATCAGCTTGAACCACTTTGATTTCCTCCTAAACCCTTTACCAGCGGCGCCCCCCTCAGCTCTCCACCCTTACTATCTGCCCCCTCTTGTTTCCTTCTTCACAGGCTGTCATTTCATTTGATTTCTTTTTACATCTTTTTTTCCAGTCTGTCTTAGAACAGAAGTCCTACTCTCAGGCTGATTTGTTTTCTACTTTAGCAGTCATTATATCTAATCTTGCATTTTTTTTCTCTGTCTCTCATGGCTGTCCTCATTTCCCAGCTTTACCCTGTGTTAATATTTGGTCGCTTTGTGGCTGGTGGTTCTGCCCAATGTGCAGTGAAGCTCAGAGATTGTCCAGAAAGCAGAGAGGAGAGCAGGCTAGCTGTCAGCTTGGGCCCTGTTGGTGTTGCAGCAGGCCTGCCTGGCACAGCTAGAGCTACAGCCCACTGAGGAGGCCTGGATTAGAAACAGGCTCTGGCATTATCAAGCCAGCCCTGCCGCCCACTCACACACCCACACAGAGAGGACAAACAGGCAAACACGTACATACCCATACGGCCCCGACACACACATACATGCTCTCTCGTATACACACAAACACGGTAGAAAGTTAGAAGTATGTGATAAATGCAACACATGTGGGCGTATGCATTTGTACATGTACAGTATAGCCTACACGTGCTCACATGCCCCGCGACACACACACACACACACACACACACACACACACACACACACACACTTATGCTGAATGGAATAGGTCAATTTTCTTTTCACTGGCTGTGCTTTGTGTTGAAGGCCAAGCAGCAGCTTTGCATTGTGTGTGTGTGTGTGTGTGTGTGTGTGTGTGTGTGTGTGTGTGTGTGTGTGTGTTTGTGTGTGTGCGTGCATGCGTGTGTGTGTGTTTACTCCATCTGAAGGACAATGAAAAGGTTTGCTCCAGCTCACTGAGATGTGACGGAACAGAGAGAGAGAGAGAGAGAATGAGAGAGAGAGAGAGAGAGAATGAGAGAGAGAGAGAGAGAGAGAGAGAGAGAGAGAGAGAGAGAGAGAGAGAGAGAGAGAGAGAGAGAGAGAGAGAGAGAGAGAGAGAGAGAGAGGCAATAAGTTAAATGGAGACTGAGACCAAAAAAAAAAAAAAAAAGAAAAGAAAATAAGGATAGTAGATTGAGAGCGCAGGCTACATGCTCTGTTGCTGTTCTGTGCTCAGTTTTTGATGATGAATTTATCTGGCGTAAAAGACAACAGAGTGGGCCATGTATTAAACATCAGTGGTGTTCTCTTTTCCTTACTAGAGAGAGGAGCTCACCATGTCAGAGCAGCTCAGTAATGAACCAAGCAGGAAGGCCTCTAAGCTCCACTGATCCCCCTCAGAAAAGTGAGGAAGAATGAAGCAGAGGGGCGAGTTAGAGGGAGAGGAATGAGAGAAAAGATTGATGGAGAAAGAAGAGGGGTTGAGAGAAGAGAATTTGTTCAGAGCGATTTTGAAAGCGGGAGAGATAGAGTGAACAAGGGCAAAATAAAGAGAGAGAAGTGTGGATAAACCAGAGAGAGAGGGGGCTGTCAGGGGCAAGAGCAGTACAGTATATCTTCTCCCTTTGAAGAAAAGAAAACTATAGATTACTGGCCACAATGTGCTTGGCTGGGCACAAATGGAGGAAGCTTGAAATGGTGGGGAGCACGTTCAGGGGTTGTAGAGATCAGGGTGAGCTAATCCAGTGGTCAGGCCAGCATTGGGTCGCACATTCAAAACTTGCACTCCTTGTCCAAATCCCCTCTGGTGCTCTTACACAAACAATACTAATACACGAGCCATGGCTAGCCCAGAGTTCAGTCAGCTAACTCCACCAAGCCGGCCTAGGATGTCCAGGTCACTGTGCCTGTAAAGCTCTTAAATTTGCCATCACAGCAGCCAGCAGCACAAACTGGGAGAGAGAGAGAGAGAGTGAGAGAGAGAGAGAGAGAGAGAGAGAGAGACTTTTGACTTTTGATGCTGTGATGAACAATCACCTCATGAAACAAACAAACCAAAAAAAAGTGAACTATCCACAGACCAAAAAAACTAACATACAACATTCATACATCTCACAAACCACCCACACACACATTCTCTTACTCATACCTACACACAGTCACATGCGCACGCACACCTACACACACACACGCCAGCCACAACCATCAGACCCTCACCATCGCCATGATCGCATGCATACAAATAACAACAACCATTGCAAACATATAGTCAAGTGCCCCTCCAACAAAAAGAAAACATATAGCCCCCCCCCCTCCCACCCACCGTCCAAAGAGCAATCATGTTCAAAGCCCATGGCATTATTCACCCAGCTGTAAAACTCGTATTCTGCTCACGGGCGTGCAGGGACAAGTGGCCTGAATAAGGCCACTGGAGCCACACCCCCACTCCCTCTCAACCTGTTCCTCCTTGAAATCCATGTGGCAACCTTAGCTTGGCCAAACACATAGTTCACAAGTGTAAACAAGCGTGCCCTGTTGCTGTGTGAGTGCCTCAGTCCCAAGACACCCAGCCCCGCAGTAAAACGCACCCCCAGCTTTCCACATACTATCAACAGCAGGTCAAACAATAGTGTCACATGACTATAGTCAGTAAAAACATGAAAAAAAAAAAAAAAAAAAAACGTTTCAGGCGTTTTACAGAATTGGCAAACCACCCCCACATTAAGATCCACCCTATAAAGAGAAAAACATTAGTGGCCAAAGGTCCGTGAGCCACCCTCCACTGCGCTGAGAGAGAGAGAGGAAGAGAAAGAGGAAGAGAGACAGATATATAGACAGACAGACAAACGAGGAAAAATAGATGATGAAATAATTTCTATAGGGATATGCTTTGCTCCTGAGGGTCAGATTGTGCTGAGGCTGTAGGAGTTGTGCAGAGTCAGTGGAAGGAAGTGGATCACAACAATGCGCTAATACAGTAGGTAGGTGGAGATCAATTAGCCTTATCTAACAAACTACTAATGATAATACCAATACAAAACTTGCTGACGTGACAAAGAACTGCAAGAGAAAGCAGAGTGATGATGTGCTGAATTTAGTTTTGTGGAAAGATACAGTATTTTTGCAAGCGCAGTGTCTCCGCTGATACTCATTTCTATTCAAATGCACTAATGCAGCATTACTGCGTCGACTTCGGGTACACTCGACACATACTGAAGCGCATATTTGCTCGTGAATATTCTCACACACAAAGACGCCGATCCCTTCCCCTCCCGTGGAACTCATCGTTGTGGTGGTCTCGTAGCGTAGGCGGAGCAGCAAAGGTTACTGTTGAACACAGAAAGGAAAGGTCAGAAATCATGTTTAGTTTTCCTGGGGCCGGGAGGTAATTCCAGCCAGCAGATTGTGTCCAGATGAGCAAGCAGGCAGGGCAGGCCAGTGGTGGAGATGCTCATGCAGAAGGGAGCGAGGCGGGGCCGGGGACAAGGTTATCCAGTCAGCCACTGCCTCTCAGCCCCTCCGCTGTCACCCTTAATAACACCCTCTCCCTTATCACCGTAACAATCACCTTGAGAAACAAACTTGTCTCCTTTCAGAGAAGGATGGAGATGGGGAAAGAGACGGCCCCCCTATGCATTCGGTCTGCCATTCTCATTACAGCCCCTCAACCTCTGTGGGGACAGAGACTGAGGATCAATTTAATACTGAATTCTGTGCACTTTTATAATCTACCCCCTCCCGCGCGTTTCTCCCTGTTCCCTTTGATCAAAGCATGTAGGTGACGCACTTATCTAAATCACAATGAAAACAGTGGAACTTAAGCTCTGTATCAAGCAAACATGTAGGCTGTGGTATTTGACCAGTCAGTGTTTGAATCATAAAAGATAAATCATGTAATCTGATTTTCAATCTGAGTAAAGAGAGTGTTATAATATTGCCAGGACATTATAATATTACCATATACCATTATAATATTGATACTACATATTAAAACCCATCCCAACTTTAGATTCTGCTCCATGTCCCTGGGCAAGTCTACAGCCGCTGGGTTATTATGTGCTTCATGTACAGTCTCAGCACAGCACACAGACCAAATGAGTGGCAAGTGTGTGGCTCCATTTTTTTAAATTACTGGGGATGAAGCATTTAAAGATTTGAAACAAGCAAATATGTCCAAACAACATTACCTATAGCTGTGATTTTTGTGAAGTTCAGCTAAGGAACGCTCCTTATGCAACAAGAACATTGTGCAGTATTAAATATTAAACATGTGAAATGTGCTTAAAATAGGTGTTCTGTATGTGCCATGTAATATATTTAAGAAAACAACCTGATTGTTGCCTGCGGTGCTGAATATTCTGGTATGTATACAGTGTAAGAAGCTAATGGCAATGACAAGCCCATACCTGAGGCTTTTCAGCTGGGTGTGTGTGTGTGTGTGTGTGTGTGTGTGTGTGTGTGTGTGTGTGTGTGTGTGTGTGTGTGTGTTCTCCGTGGGCCGGGAGCTCTGTGATTGCAGTGGATCTAGAGGAGGCCAGGCAAGGGCGCTGATTGGTGGACGGAGTCAGCGCAAGCGCTGCCAAATCACTGCAATCACCCGTTTGCTCCTTCTCTCTGCTCTAATGACACCCCTTCATAAGAAACCGGGCTCATCAAGACCCCCCCAATCAAACACACACACACACACACACATACACACACACACACACACACACACACATATACACATGCACGCATACAAACACACACACATACACACACACACACACACACACACACACACACACACACACACACACACAGACTGAGGTCAGGCTCAGCGGAGCAGGCAGCCCAGATGGGGCGGGGCAGGGCAGGCCTCAGAACAGGGAGAGGAGGTCCATCAGCAGATGGGAGGAGATTAAAGCAGACTGGAGACACATGCACACATTGAAATACACACACACACACACACACACACACACACACACACACACACACACACACACACACACACACACACACACACACACACACACACACACATACCTATCTATCTATCTATCACTCTACCTATCTATATCTATCTATCTGTCTATCTATATTGATAGATTGATATAGATATAGATATAGATATACACATCAGAGACCCAAGATCCTCTCTGCTCTTCGGACTGAGTTAGAATAGCATCATTTACATCATTTCTGAAATCTGCGTCAAGAGCTCATACAGTCTAATAAAGGAATAATGATTCATACAGAGAGACTGTAACGTCCATGTGAAATTTCTAGTGTGCTGTTGTCCTGAATGATTCATCATTTTTAGGTGGGTTTCATCATTCTCAGGTCAAGAGTAGATTTTAGATTTTAGATTTTGTCCTCCTCTCTTCACTTTGGCCAGTGGCCAGCGATGGATTATCTGCCCTAGTTTTAGGAGACCTTTGCTCGCCACACTCCTTATTGAATTAGAATGGCCTGTTTTGAGAGAGGTCAAACACTATTAGGAGCTGTAGTGTGTACACACACCGACATGAAGCAAGCACAGAAACACTGCCCAAATTCACTACTCACGCATAACATGCATTTACATTTACGCATGCATGCATGCTTGCAGGCCTATATGAATACATAGACAGTCACACACTGGTGATGCTTGCAGGCACATACGGACCCTTGCAAATAAACATGCACAATTCATAAAGCGGATTCCAGAAGCTTTATAGAGCTGGTGGCTGACTGTGACTCTAAATAATGGCTATCTTTACAAGGCATGACAGTGTTTATGCCTTCACATTGTCTTTCTGTATATTTTAATATGAAGAGGAATGTATTTCTTTATTCAAGATTGTTATCATTTTTTTTCTACGGTGGCTATTATATAAAGATGACCTTGCCTCCTCTCAACACCAGGGAGATGAAGAGAGCATGAGTGACAAACAGAGAATGAGAGAAAGAGCGAGAACAACACAGAATGATGGGGTAAAGGAGTGGAGACAAAGAGTGAGAGAGGAGAAAAGAAAATAGGGGTTTTCTGCACCTCAGGATATGAAAGGAAACAACCTGCCTATCCAATCAGTCTGAAAGAGACCTTCAAAATACATGCATTCACTCTCTACTTTTGACTACACAGCACACAGCAATTTCACTCTGAACATGATGGTGGAGCACTTTAGTAGAAAGGAAACTGAATATAACAATACATCATCTGCAGAAAAAATGACAATGCCAGCCCACATGGATTTTTTCCATATATATTTAAAATTTTGCACATTAGGGCCTTGCATGATTGGAAGGGATTCAGGACCTGCGGGGGCAAACCAGTTGCAGCAGCAGAAAGTGGCACCAACAAGGAGCGAAGTTGCAGAGAAAACAGTCAGGAAATTACATCAGCATTACATCTGTATTCAGACTTCAATACTACCTGTAACCCAGCTAGCTTTCCATCACTGTCGTTCCATTCTAACCTCCCTCTCCATTTCACCTTCCCTCTATCTCTCCATCTCAGTGTATTAACCCTATTAGCCTCTCATATCACCCTCTATCTCTCTCACTGTCAGTCCACGCCACTCACTCAGATCACTGCATTATGCTGCCGTTGGGCTGGAAAGGACACGATCTCCAAACAAATGATTGAACCATAGATATGGAAGCAGTGGATTAATAAGAAATTAGTTCTGTGGCAGGCCTCAAAGAAATACTTGGAATATTAAATCTCTATGAAACTAGGCTATGTAGCACCATGCGTACATCGTCTGTGACTTTATTTAGACTTCAGCAACGGAAGCCATTAAAGCAATGACAGAAGACAAGGGCATCGGGATAGAGATGGTGAGGAATAGCATGGGATGACGTGCCTGTGATGCCCCATTAGGGAATGCCAACGTTGGTTCAGTGGGCACTGTAAAGAGGCTTTTAAATTAGGCCCAGCCACATCTCACCTGTCTTTCTCAGGCTGAGACGACAAATAGTGCTGTGAGCACATATGACACGCAGTCCCATGATTACCCTCCCGCCCACTCTCTATCCTACGTCTTCCCACCCATCCGCCAGTCAAATGAGTGCGGAGGTAATGGAGAGAAAAGCAGTCATTCTGGGGCTGTAAAACTGCAGCAGCCGAAAAGATGATTGGGGTAACCTTTGCTTTGGTGCATGAAGGAAGCAGGAGTATGTTAACATTATTCATAAGTATGTGTGTGTATGTGTGAGTCATTAATATAACACCACAGACTAGAGTGTGAGTGTTGATGTGCTTGTGACCTGTCTGTCCTGGCCTTGCCATGCTTACCAAACTTTAATGTGAGTTTGCCTTTGTTTCCTTTTTTTTACCTCCATTGGATCCCTTAGATCCCTTTGAACTGATGTTTATACCAGGTTCAAGTTATCCCCTAATGTGTGTAATATTTGCCATTTCTTCCTTTTCTTCTCTTTCCCCCCACTCTGTTGACTTTTCCCCCAGCCCACCTCTCATTGATGAGTCTATCAAGCGAGCTGGCATTGTAACAAGTGTCAAGGATGATTGGCGAATGGCTCTCCCCTGCAAGGAAGTTAACAAGCGTACCTCTAGGACACTTCTCATCTGCGGGGCATGGGGCCAGACCCAAACACAGGCCACACTGATTGCCTCTTTGCAATAAACATGAAGAGGGCCCCTGATAAAAAAAAAAAAAAAAAAAAATACAAAGGCGTTGGTGTTGGAGAGTGAAGAGGAGGAAGAATTAGGCTTCAAATGACTGGCCTATCTTTGGCTGTGGGAACTCTGACCTGACACCTGAACCAATTTTATAGAACATGAACTTCAAAGAGAACTTTGATGGTGGAGGGAGTTATTGGCCGAGATCTGAGAGGCTCAACTGTCTTTTCATTCTAGATTAGCTCGCTGAGTTGAACTCGGACTAATAACAGAGGTGAAGTGGCGTCTTGAAATGGAAGAGATCCCCATCTAGGATAGATGTGATTTCCTGTGAAATGGCAATGACTGATAGAGACACACAGAGATGTTTGTCAGACGAATCTATTCATGTAGCACTCTCGTTGTTATTGTTATTATATCCACTGTCTAAGTCTTTGTTCTTCAGCATCCCCCGCCTCAGCAATAAGCATGTCACCAAACCTAAAACACGTCACATCATCGCTTGAAATATAAATAAGCCCATTTGTTACCTATTGATTTTCCTACCATTAGAAAAGTGAATTGGCTGTTGTTGATGTGGAAGATATTGTGGGTCAATACTGTGTTGCTCTTAAAAGCCACTGGAGAATTTCAAGAAATTAGGTGAGCAAAGGAAGAAAAAAAAGGCCGTCTGTTGCTTCAATATTAAGAAAAAACCTGGACTAGTTCAGGGGCATCTGCCTGGCATTAATGTTGTCAGGGAATCGGGGAGCAGCGGAGGCACAATGTGCTTTAGGGAAAGGAACAGCCCTCAGCAGCTGCCTGCCTGGACTGCTGGCACACATCAACCTAATATGTTGGAAACAGGGATTGATTTCTGAATGTTAAAGTGAAACCTTGAAGCACTGCAGCTACCGGCTTACTCCAATGGTTGGAGGGGGGAGGTTTTTTTTTTTTTTTTTTTTGAGAGGTGGTTTGGCATCCTAATCTGATTGGGCCTCTTAATCTATGGCAGCTCTGCCCAGTTTAACAAGACCAATCTGACAGCAGGGACAGCAGCCAATGACAGGAGGAACATGTCAAATCTGGCCCTATCAGGCATCAGACAGGAGGATGGCATCTTTTGGCTGTGTGGTGGGTGTAATGATAGCTGGAAAGCCACAGTATTAAGAGATGCTCCCTTTCTTTGGGTCTAGGAAGGACTGGAGGCTGAGAGATGCTGAGGGACGCTGAAGTCCCCAGCTGGCTTGCTGTCAGTCCCCTCGGAGAGTCGCTGTCCTCCCTCCTACCATCCCTCCCTCCCTCCATCCGTCCATCCTCCTGTTATTTTAGGAATCTATTCCTGGCCTCCCGGCATGTACAATCTGAATTATTAATCTGGAGAAATGGGATCCTTGCACGGCAGCTAAACGGAATTTTATTTGTACCATTTGATTCCATTAAAATAGAGTAAACAAAGTGTAGGCCCTGCCGTGATTATTTTACCCCCTCCTGCTTTTCCCCTTTCGCACTTCCTCGTGCTGGCTCCCTCTCCCATCACGTATTAGAGAGTGCACGCCGTGTGCGCTGCGATGTGAACTTGCGCTGCCGTGCCATATCGTGTGTTTGTGCGTGTGCGTTTGATGTAGCTTGTAACCTATGGAATATTTTCCTCCCTGTCTTTATCGCGCATGATGACAGCAAATTGCCCATTCCCATTCTTATCACACGGGCCCACAAACCGAGTGTAATAAGCTCAAAAGAAGGTATAGAAAGCGCCCCCTCAGTGTGAAATGTTCGTGACCTACTACTGTAGAAAAGTGATGTACTACAACTGCACAGAGGAAACAAAGGAAACTGTCATA
The DNA here is from genome assembly GCF_902150065.1 of Myripristis murdjan. Classification (NCBI taxonomy): domain Eukaryota; kingdom Metazoa; phylum Chordata; class Actinopteri; order Holocentriformes; family Holocentridae; genus Myripristis; species Myripristis murdjan. The sequence continues at coordinate 13,891,186 of NC_043983.1, read as the reverse complement.
ATCCTGTCCTATCTCACCACTGTGGCTGTGAAATCCCCTCTGCACTCACTGGTGTGTTAAGCTGCCTTGCCTCCTATCTGGATGACATTAATGAAAGGTGAAAGAGGGAATAATCACAGATCACAATATTTTACCCTTGATACAGATGCATGTTCGTACACTGCTGGCAGGAGAGATCTCCTCCCTGCTCAGCTAGCCTCTGATCTGACATTAGGATTCAATGCTACATTTCTCTCTCCAGCTCACTTGTCTCGCTTTCTCTCTCACTCCCCTCGTACCCCCCCTTCGCTCTCTCTCCTGCCCCCCCCCCCACCTTCTGCTGTCCACTCAGCCTGTTCGCCTGACTGCAGCTAAAGGGTAAACGTAGCTCAGGGGCAGTGTGCTACCTCCCCCACAAGATCCCCAGGCCCACCATGTGACCCGGACCTCCCAACATCCCGCTTTTTCCTCTCTTCTTCCTCCTCGTCTTCTCCTTCTCTGCGCGCCGCATCTCCTCATCTCTCTCCACCTCAGTGACCCCGGCCGGGCGGGCTGATAGATAGAACTTCAGAGAACGAATGGCTTCTCCCTCACCAAACACCGCACAGTTCAAAAGATCACCCGTAGTGCAGAATAACAATATGCAAAATATACATTGAAAAAGAATATTTTTTTGCTGAACGTGTTTTGATTATAAGCCTGAAGGCAGCAGATTCTTCTGTTAACCCTCACCACTTGCAATTTGCGGTAATATAGAACCGTATCAGTGGTTGACAATAATTATTTTTCACTTTTTTGGTCTTTATTATCACTTGTCTTTGAAAAGTTGATGAATGCTAAGGAAGAATGGCAAACGGAGGCTGCTATACTTCTTTTTCTTTTTTTAGTATTTTCAAGCGGATATTTCTGGACCACTTCTACTTGGAGCATGCTGCGTTTGGTGAAAGTCTACCAGTCGTTGCTATATGATAAAATATGTAGAGGTGCCATTGTGGAACAGAGGCATGCAGCACTTACAGCAGCGGTTCATGTTCACAAGTCTTTCACTCGTACAACTCCTGTAGCTCCTCATTCTACATCATCCAGTAATGGAGAAATGTCTTCTATATGATCAATAAAAAACATGTTTCAGCTGGGCTATTTGATTAGAGTCAGTGTGAATGAATTGGCAGGCTGAAGATTTTATTTTGCTGTGTTTAGATATCAGAAGGTGCGCTTTCAGTTGTTTCTTTCTATATTTGGGCTTGGGGTCTATGTGTGTGTGTGTGTGTGTGTGAGATTGTGTGTGTGCATGAGTGGCTGTTTTGTTAGCACCCCGATAAATCCCCAGTTGTGAACTCTTCCCTGCTCATGTGCCTGTGTGTGTGTGTGTGTGTGTGTGTGTGTGTGTGTGTGTGTGTGTGTGTGTGTGTGTGTGTGTGTGTTTCTAGCTGCGTGGGGCTGAATGGCACCTTTCAGAGCGGGGCGAGGCCATGTGGTCTGCACTGACTGCTTTGGAGGGAGGCAGGAGGGCCCAGCTGGTTCAGGGAGACTAGCTCTTAGACTAGCCAAGGCAGCCTCGCAGCCTGCCAAACAGAGACTGGCACACACACACACACACACACACACACACACACACACACACACACACACACACACACACACACACACACAAACACACACAAACACCAAAATGCAATCACACAGTGCATGGATAGAAGGTGGCTGTGCATTGAAAAATGCTGAGAATCGCACACTGCTCTCCATGCAATTAAAAAGATTTATTTTACCACCAACATGGTTCAGCTATGTCTTCTCCGTGGTGCATTTTGTCAGTGTTTTTGTATGGATGTAGGCATTACAAACACACACACACACACACACACACACACACACACACATACACACACTGTACAAGCATGCACAGACACACAAATGTACAACACGCATACATGCACACAGAGTGAAACACATTCAGGCCTCCTGTTTACATGGGGAGAGCACTGTGTGCACCCACAGAGCTTACAGAGATTCAATCATTTCAGCTGACCTGCAGCCAGGATTTGGCGAAAATAGCCGCCTACCTCCAACAAAATTGTCCAATATCCTTGAATGCAACGTGCAGGAAAAAATCTTTATTTGTTGGCAGCCAGGTGCAGGCCCTGCAAATTATACATGACCACGGCTCCTATTGATTCTCTCTTGTTTTTCTCTGTCTGATAACACATTGTTAGAGGAAAGTTGGTTCAGTGGACTCTCACAAATTGTTCTGTAAACACAGAGGAAAAAAGAACAGTCCAGAAGTTGTCACACCGAACAAAATGGATTTTCTCAGTTTGTAATTCCATATTTCTCTCAGCTTCAAATGATTGGTATCCTGTAGTTACACCAAATGCCAAAACCAAAGCTGATATATTTCTTTAACATTAAATGCAGCGTCCTAATTAGATGTAACAGTGTCTTGCTGACTGCACTGGCACGGCAAAACAACTGGTCCCATTTTACCGGATTTATCCACAGCTGCTACAATAAATTTGTAATAAATTATGTTGATTGCTGTTTCAACATCTTCGACAGGGAACAATGCTCAGTGAAACAAAATATTTTTTATTTGATTTATTTCTCCTGGGTTGTAGTAGCTCTAGTTATTCTGACCTCCATCCTGCCATACGGCCCACTGGTTCTGTAGTGAAATCTAAAGTGTATCTCTAAATGGTGTGCAAGTGCTGCAAGACTTGCACAAATTAGCTGTGTTAAAGTATATGTATGCCGTCGATGGAGGGAAGGCTCACTGGAGGCACTGCGCTGCTTATCTGAACAGTAGGAACGTGGACAGAATGATTAGCTAGACTAACCATAGGAGTCCACTCCCTCTAGCCTGGCCATTTCCACATTTTTTCCACAGCAGTTTCTCTTTCTCTGCAAATAGTCTAAAGGGTAAGCCTAACCAGGGGCCACATGTGAGTGGATGGAAGACAGCGAGAAACAAGAGCTCTAAAAGGAATTTGTCATTTAAAACAAATTGGTTTGGAGAGAATCAAACAGAGCTTTTCTCCCCTTTTTCAATTCTAACTATCAAAATGGAAAGAGAAAATGTCCAACCTGAAGTCAGAGTGTTACTGTTTACCTGTAATACCTGTAATACCTGTGAGAGGACCTAACAGCGTGTGGTCCCCAGTTTCTCCATTAGAGAGGCAGCTTGGCATTCGGAGGGAGTAATTGGCTGGATAGGGTTTCAGCAGGCTTAGCCACCCTGCTGGCACAACAAGCCTGCCTGTCCCCATCCCTGAGTTGTTGCTCTGCTAGGCAGGAGCGTAGCCAGCGCAACCGCTGCCACGTTCCCTTCAAAGCCTGGGGAGAAGCAGGGGATGGCAGCAGCTGTTGTCCCAGGGGAGCTGGGGAAATTCAGGGCCTCTGGTCATTAGTGGGAACCACTGTGCTGGGACGAGCCTGGGTCTTAGACAGCTGGGAGACCTCCATCACCCTTCATCCCTCCATCCATCCATTCCTGCATCCCTGCCAAGAAGGATCTGTATTCTCTACCTTCTCGCCTCTCACGGAAGGCTGACAAAGGCTGGGTCCCGTGTGGCTGCTGTGAAAGGAGGGAGGAAAGACAGTTGGGGCTGTGCTTTTGGAGAAACTGCTTTACACTTTTCACTGTGGGGATTTTGTGGTTGTGTGTTCAGGAAAGTATGGGAGGGAAGAAAGGGTGCATGGTGGGATCATTTTTCTTTATCTTTTTTTTTCTTTCTCTCTTTTCTCTTTGGAAGACATACTTGCCTATGCACTGAAAAATGGTGAGTATTCAGATCATTCGGGGCTTATTTAGATATTCAAAAGATTTACAGCCTCTACATTAAAAGAAATCAAGTGAAATGTACCCATGAGAGCCAGTAATGTGATCTTGTGTAATGTCTACCCCACTATTCTTACTCGTAAACAGCGCTGTCTCGAATACAAAAGGCCACTCTATATTTCTGTGTCAGAGTGCCTCTGTAGCTATGAGGTAGGTGTCTCTGGTTCCTACGTAGTGCACAGACACTGTCACTGTAGCTGATGTGCACCTTTCCAAAAATGTCACCATGTGTGGGGTGACACAAGACTGCGAGATCCGTGACTGGTTTGCTTGGCCGCTTTTTGTACTTATTCTCCCCTGTTGATTTCCATTCACAACAAAATCCACTGTGCAGCCGACTGAGGAGATTCCCAAGTAATGCTCATTTTGACGCCTGATCTCCAGATGTTACTACATTTGTGGCAAGAACATTGCCATGATTCAGTAAGAACATCTCCCCTTGGACACCACCGTTGTGTCTGACAGTGGACATTCTTCTCAGAGAATGTAAACCCAAGTGCTTCCGCTTTGAAAGCGCAAAATTAATCAAAAAAATTGACAGCGTCATGGAGCATTTGAGTTGTATACACACAGGCCCACCGACGCAGAACTATATATGCTTTCACCATCCTAGAGAGCTGTAGTATGGCAATACTTTGGCACAGAACTATAAATCAGCCTTTAGGACTTACTGGCTGAGCACAATTGGACACTAAATTTCCCTTGATATTTGTGATACTCAAGGATACATGAACTGGCACATGTTGACTCCACAGACTGTTTACCGTAACATGGATAAGGTCCAGATAAGATACTTGAGTTATGTCAGTATTATAGTAAAGTATGTAAACCTGTTATCCCACTGGTGTTATTACTGTTGTTTTTCAAGGCCAGTTTTGCATTGTACAATATCAGGGTGTGAGATATTCAATCAAAGCATGGCAGTAAGCCTTGGTGATTCTCTACGTGCCGTCACTTCTGGAGTAAAGATAAAACTGAGTTATTACTTTCTATGTATATATTAAATTGGCAGAAGGGCGGATGGTGTGGCAATTACGACCCATTTCAGGTAATTGTCAAAACAATGCAACAAAGTTTATGGGGAGTACTGCCAAGTCGTACTGGAAAGTTTTGAGCTCACATTGCAGAGGCGGGGTACAGCATGATTGTTTGAATGCATGCAACTTGCCTGATGTACAAACACAGCAGAGCACATATACAAATTTGTGTATATTTGTTTTGGCTTCATGTTTTTAATTTATTTCCAGGATTAGGAGGCTGTTTGTTTGGTCATAAAGTTTCAGATATCCTCTGACAAACTCAGCGAGCCTAACTTTGAATTTTTTTTTTCTTTTTTTTTAGTTGACCATGAGATGTTAGCACAAACACAGACAATGAACCAGAAAAGGAAACGGAGATGACTTTCTTTAAGGCAACACAGCCAATCATGCAATATTTTCTATCACAGGCGGTCACACACTGGGAGCTGGTGTGTGGAGAATTCGACGAGTTCAGCCAGCAAGCTTGTGCACCCTGCAGAATCCGAAGCCAATGTGGTGCTTTGTTTTTCCCACAAACGTGTACCTATGCATCTGCCAAAATTTGTCTCCACATCAGCTATACTGTGGCCTTTATGCAGCCAAGAATCAAAATCATACATGCGGTACAGATCCAGCATCCTTTAGTGTAGTTGTAACTAGCTTATTTCGCTGGCTAAATCATTGGTGGGGGAACACAGATTGGTAGAAAATCTCTTTATTCATGGGTACATGGATACAGGGATATTCGAGAGCAGGTTGTTAAGGGTGCGTATACTGTAAACAGCATTTCCTGAAGACCCTAATTGGAATTGAAAGTTTGCTTTGTCTTCACAATTTGCTGGTAATAGTAAGTGTCTGTGTGTATGCACGTGTGTGCACATTTGCACGGGTGTGATACCATCTGACTTATGAGTGGCTGACATTTGGTGTGTGCTGTAACATAAGTCTCTGCTGAGTGGGGTGGTGAGAGCGAGCCCACGTCTCTATGATATGTGAACATCTGGAGGGGCCCATGCAGCATGTAGGTCTAGCCTGCTGTCGGCACTCATCATGATGATGTTGCCCTGGATTCTGGTATAGATATATGTCTATCTGCGAAGAACATACATAATACATTTTCCGCCATCATTGTTCGTGCTGCAGGGCTGAAGCTGAAATAAAGCACCGAAGGACACAATGTGCGGCACAGTGGGTGAACAAAACAACTTAAACCTCACAACAAAAGTGCTGTAACTTTGAAGTAATTAAGTCACACATCAAAAAGGCTTTTAAACAGGCAAGTCATATAAAGATGACCACTAATTTACAGTACAGTATGTCACCTGTAAAACAGGTCTGTCATTTACCACTTTTATGAGCAATATGAGAAAACAGACTTTTTGAAAACCTGTTAGACGCCAAATAGGCCAAATAGTTAGTACTTGAACTGAAAGTATATTAAAAACTTTAAACCTGTGTAATGCAATGAGGGCAACAGACTTGAAAATTCTGACAACATATGCCTAGTGTTGGGGAAAACACCCTGAAAGTGTAATTTTACAAACTTAGGTTTAACAACAGTAAAGCTACAGCAAGTAATGTCCAATAATGTCCACTGTTTTAAAATGCCCACACTGCACCCTGTGCCAGAATCTAGATTCCAGACCTAACCAAACCAAATGAGCCAACGTGTGTTCATATTTACAAGGAATATTGAATTTTTCTTTCTTTTTGTATGTGATAGTCATCTTATTGCCTTACCAGCACATCTGTCTGCCATGGTTTGCTGTCTGGACCCTAAAAAAACCCAAACAATCTCATTTGAGTCTTTCTTTGGGCAGAAAAATGTTTGTTAACTTTCTGTTATTTAAATGCTTGTATTTTAGACCAGTGCGCAAACACAAATAATCAGGTGTGAGCCGCACAAGCAAAGACCACAGAACAATCAAAAAAGTAGTATGGTTGGATGAGTGGTCTTTCACCTTTTTCCTGTATCCAGACAAGTCTATATTTGGAGAAAGCTGCTTTCAGCCCATAATGTTTGTTACCAATTGTTGAACATGGTGGTGGATCCATAGCAGTTCGGGTCGGCATCTCATGGGAGTTATTTGGTCTGATGATTGGTCCTCATGGCTTGTTAAAGGCCAAGAAATGATGGTTCTATCTTGCAAGAGCAGGAACGCCCTATGGTGTAAATACCATTCCCTCATGATGTTTTCATATTCGATCACGATAATGACCCCATGCTGTTAAAAACATATTCACACATGTGTTTATGCTGATGTCAAATGCACTTCATATCCCTGATAGCCAAGTCTAAACATCTTTGAACCTTTATGGATTTTTTGTGCACTGAGAGTGTAGCAGATCTCAACTCCTTTCATCTTCATTTCTCAACGGGATAGAGGCTCTCTTTCTTCAGGAACGGTCCGCTGTATAACCACACACAGTTGCGAGGTTGCATGGTAGACTTCCAATAAGAACTGAAGCTTTTCTGATAACAGGAACCCTACTGCTCCTTACTGGATTATTCCTGTACTGTGAAGTGTTTCTATTATTTTGTCCGTACTCTGTAGGAGACAAATTGCTGAATGGGATATGAATGCTACTCGTAGTCGAGGAAAATCAGGAGGGAATAAAATTGATGTATGTGGTCAATGGTTGAACAGAGAGAGCATGAGCGTGATGTTTGATATTCATAGCACAAGGCAAGACCATGTGATGAACTCTTCAGTGCAACTCTGCACACATGCTCAGTAGAGAACATGCACTTTTCTCTCCCTCCCTTTACCTCCTTTGGCTTTGCATGCATTGTTAAATAGGACTGATGGAAGCGACCTGGCCATTACTCACCGCATTGCCTGGCTAATTTGTGTGCTCTTACAAGTACAAAGATGTCAAGCAGGAGCAGCAGGCTTACCTTGGCTTCCCCTGAGACCATTAATCCTTTGGCTGGTGTCGTCCCTGCCTGCACTGGCTCACCTGGCTCACAGCGCTGCCAGCAAACTGCTGTTCCCAGCCCTTTTTCCCTTTCTATCTGTTTATTTTGGTTCCAAGTCAGCTCCCATCACCAGCAAAATGTGATTGTAATGGAAGAGCTGAACAACTCTTAAGGCATATAGCCTTCCCTCTTACAGTGAGAATTGCAGGATCTGTGGAAAAATGTGTATTTGTGTGTGTGTGTGTGCGTGCGTGTGTGCGCGCGTGTGTGTGTGTGTGTGTGGGTGGGCGTGTGGGTGTGTGTGTGTGCACTCGTGCGCTTACATGCTCATGTGTGTTTTAGACAAAGAGAAAAGGATGGATGGATAAAAGCCTTTAAACTAGTAAAGATAAAAGAGAATGAAACACTGCTAGACAATTGTCACCATGACCTTCAAACAACAGTTCTGTTTTTTTTTTTTTTTTTTTTTTTTTTTTGGCTGGCACACAAGCCTTAAAATACACATGCAGCAGTGTCACTGAGGCCCTTTGCCCTAACTTCATTACCACATGTTGTGTTGAAAAAGTAGATATTTGCTTCAAACAGAGAAATCCCACCTTTGAACAAAATCCAATTATGTTATGTCTATGATCTTGGACAGATAAGTCAATATTGATGAACAAGAGAAACTGTCTCCCAAAGCTAGATTTCAAAGAAACAAAGTCTCACCTCAATGATTGGGAGGCTCACATAGTGGATATTGAGCTTTCAAACCCAAATGTCCTGAATTTAAAGTTTGAGATAGAAGTTATGCATCAGAGAGTGTACCTACAAAAGTTATCCGTAGGTGCTGTCACAATGTTCACAATGTTGGTTTTGCATTATCATCAGAGCAGCTTTGAAAGTTGTTGCTTAATGACATATTAGGAAAGGAGAAATCAACAAAAGCGTTGAGATTTCTGGCCGGCTTTCTGCATGCTCTTTCATTGCGCAACATTTAATAAATCAAAGTGCATTTATGCAAGTGACCTAATCTCCAAATCGATTGCTCATTTGTTAAAGGCCACGAGCATCAACAGAAGAAGCTTGGAATATTGGTCTACACACCTACTACCTCGTAACAAGACCAGAAATTAGGAAACACGTTCTTTCCTTGCCATGGGGGATGACCAATACGACTGAAACTGACATGTTTATTGTAATTAGTCTAACCTCAAAAATTTGACATCAAACGGTTTTGTCTTTGAAAAATGATGAAAAGGGCACAATAACGCAAGATGGTGCAACCTCTGAACTTCAAAATGAACAGAAGGAGACAGTCCTGTAAGAGTGAGCAACCTAATGGTACGGGAAGTGTGATACGGTTCAAGAGGTGCTGCAAGAGTCTATTTCAGTCATTGCTGAGATGATTTCATCTCAAACAGACCAAAGGGATAAACAGTTTAAATGCAAACCCGAATATTTTTTTGCTCTTTCTTATTCATGCCCGTGCTCTCAGTCCCTCTGTCTTTCTTTTTAACTATCTCTGACTATCTCAGGTTGGGAGAACACGTCTTCATCCAGCAGTGAATGGAGGGAAGGGGGTGTAGCAGGGAGGGAGGAGGAGGTGGACTGTAGATTACCTTTGCAATTTCAGGAGAGAATGCAGCTGATAATGATCCGGGATGTTCCCGGGAAAGGTCAGCTGAAATTGCAACAAGCGTAATTAGTAGCTTATCAATAATGCATCCAAGGGTTCAGTGGGTGTAGTGTGTGTGTGTATGTGTATGTCGGCACACACACCCACATGGGTGCACTCATATGTGAGTGTGTGTGTGTGTGTGTGTGTGTCCCTTGGCACGCGCACACTACACACACACACACACACATACACACACACCTGGGTATACCAAGGCATAACCAATGCAAGCTCCTCTCTTGACATTCATTAACATAAAAACACCTATACGCCGCACAGGGGAGCTGCTCTAAGCACCAGCATGCAGATCCACACTAACAAACACTACAGTACACTACAGTAGTACAGACGCTGGCAGTACAGGCAGTACTGATGGAAAACTTCAAGAGATACATCGATCACAAAGTCAATTACTATCGATCACAGCATCAAAATTAGAGCCCATAAGGGGGGAGGAATATGAGATAAGGGTATATTTTGCATGAAACATGCAGAAAATATTGGAGTATTATGCAGAATTGGCATCAGCTCTCACGCAATCACTGGCTAATTATCTTGTGGTGGAATACATTCCCTCAAGCACCGTCTAGGTCCAGACACACTCTGTATCATAGGCTACCGTTGAATGTCAAGTCCTCTCTTAGAGGAACTGCATTAAACTCTTAATGCAGTTCCTCCAATAGATTTATACGACGAACACTGCCACCAAAACATGGAAATAGTTCTCTGTGATAGGAGTAGCGTGTGATTACCTTTCTATCAGTGAAACGACATTTTATGTTACCTAAAAGTCATTACTTTTGTGAGCATGTATGTATGCATATGTAGGAGAGTATCTTCAGTAGACAAGAGCATCTGCTACAGAGTGAGCCAGTCGCAACCAAGTGAAGACATGATGTCCAATTTATAAAGGGACAGAAGGAGTGAGGTGTGTGTGAGATGACGCCTGCAAGCTTAGGCCAGGGTGTGCGTTGTCTCAAAGACTGGTACATCATGACAGTTTTTACTCAAAGTGTCAGACACAACCCCACTCAGTGGTGTTCTGGTCCAAGCTGACACAGGCACTTATAGCCCTTTCTCAGGAAAAAGGAACACATACTGTTCCTTTCCTGGATTTTCCATTTTGTAACCTCTGCCAAAGCGGTAATATAATCATCCTGTCTGTCTATTTGTCCGTTACCGAGATATCTCAGCATGTTCTGAGGGGATGCACATGAAACTTTGCAGAAAGAATGGTCCTGAACCAAGAAGAGTTTGTGTTGGTTAATAAGTGATATCTGGTCACAGAACACCTTGCTTGAAAGTTGAGCAACTCAAGAATAGATTGTTGTCAGCCATCTTGTTTCGTTCCGAAACTCCACAAAATGGCACTGGTGAGATGCCATTTTGGGGAGCGGTTTCAAAGTTGGTATTCTTGGTATATATCTCCCCAGGAACGCTCAAGGAATCAAGCTAATGCAGTGTTTCATTCCACAAAATGTGCCAACTTGAAAAAGCAGTGACAGAGCGTCTATTGTTCACTTTGGAATTTTACGACAGACTCTCTTTGACTTGCTGTTTTCCCGATGCATGCTCAAGGCAAGTGACTTCTATATAGGCAAGATAGGTATCTTGTTAAAGAATAAAGCCTGGGAAAAAACAACAAGCCCTCCCCGGTGCCTCTGTTTGGCAGTACAGCCAGACAGAGCAGAGAGTTTATGTAACCAGTCTAGCTGGACAATCTAACTTCTCTCCATCATAAAGCCAGCTAGCTTTCACACAGGATTATGTGGCTCGGGAGGTTTTGTAGCCACTCAGCTGTAAGCGGTCAAGTCACACAGACAACAATTGGTGCCTGACAGAGAAATGGCTTTGAGCCAATAAGAGAAATGATCAGCGATTTTTGATATGAAAAGTAGTTCAATGTGAGGACAGTAACAAGAGGAGAACAGGATGCAATGACTGTCCTGGTTGAGTCGAGTTGATGGTTGAAGGTTTTTCTTTTCTTTCTTTAAAATGGAAGTGTGATGCGTTTTACGGCTCAGCATTGAAATTATTTGTTCGCGCATTAGGCAACATTCTGTTGATTCAGCCATTTTTATTCAGTCTCATTCAGTCTTTTTATTCAGTTTTGAAGATGATGGGCGGTTTTCTGAAAAATTGCATCCATCAGGTTCAAGGTGTTAATTCTTAAGTACTCCGTGCTCATGTGTTTGTGTGAAGGCAAGCTACATACCTTTTCTCTTTTCTCATACCTTTTCGGTTTTGGTACGCTGTAAAAAGGTAGCTGCAGTTTCTTGCTGATTTTTTTTTTTTTTTTTTGCAGGCGCTTACACAGCTCCTCTTTAGCATTTTTAATCAACTTTTCTATGAACATGACACAATACCTGATCCGCCTTCTTGGCAGAGAGCTGCGCCCTTCTGAGCGCATTTTCTAGATGGTGTATGAGCTTCCCTTTCTTTCTGACTCATATCAGATGTATGATAGTTACAGTTCGTGTATTATGGTTGCACTTCTCCCTCAACTCTTTTGTGTGGATGTATTATATGTAAAATCATACCTCAGTTAGTTCCAATCACATATTATGATTGGCTGAGAGGCATTCTCGTAAGTGCCAGGTCTACAGGTATTGGCACACTGACGAAATTTCTGAATTAATAATGAAACTGGCATATAATCACAGTAATACACTTAAGGTTGTGCTATGCTGTGCAGCATTGCAACACACCAGTGTCATTAGTAGTACTCCCATATAGTACTCCCAATCGTGTAACATTGGAAAACAAAAAAAAAAAAAAAGAAAGAAAGAAAAAACACAAAAAAGCGGAGGCAGACTGACACATCCTCACATTTTTCATATTTTTTTGTTGATGTTTTCATTTCTTTCTTTCTTTCTTTCCTTCTTTCTTTCTTTTTTTTTTTTTTAATTGTTATGATATTTCTTGTATATTTATGCTGGACTCCACTGACACAAGACCAGGTTAGAGTTCAGTTCAGTCAACAACCATTTTTACTGATACTTACATATTCATTACATGGTGTTGCATCACAGACATGATCAAACAAGATGCTGTCCATGCTGCAAACGTGTTTCTTGATCAACACTGTTTCCATTTTCTTCCGTAATATTGCACATCCACACAAGGGCTGATATTGTAGCGGCTGCAACTTCCTCCACTGCAGCTAAGCACATCGCCGGTGAATGATTTCAATCTGAGCATATAACTGAAATATTAAACTTGAAAAAGGAAATTTGAGTGTCTTGCATAATTCATTAGAAATGTTCTTAGTCAGATACTGGCTCACTAATAAGGAGTTCAAGATTGAGACAGATATTACCTCCCCCACAAACCCCCCACCTCTCCACTCTTCCTTTCCTTACCTCCTACTCCTCTTCAATAGAATATGCGCGCTCTCAAGATCAACTCGGGTTGTTGAGTTTGAGGGAACAGAGAACCTCATGGTGCAAATTAAGGGAGAGAGAGAGGGGGGCTTTTGGGACTTGAGGGGGTTGAGTGGACACCAGGGAATGCGAGCGTGTTTGTGTGTGTGTGTGTATTTTCTGGGCTGCTGGCGTATTTGATGTAATGATCCCAGGTTCTTTGGCCCCTGCCTGTTGATAAGTTGCTGCAGAACACATGAACAGGGGAAACGGGAAGCCAGCGAGATGAATGTGATTGGATTGCCGGCCGAGTGCAGCCTCTCCCATCTGTCTCAGAGTCTGCCATCCCATCTCACAGGCGGCAGGAGGTAATTGGGTTCATTGTTCTCACCACAGGATCCCCCGGATTGAAAGCTTCATTATCTGGATAACCATGAATGTAAATGAACCACACGTATGCAGTAGAGTAATGGGAAAAAATAGATCATTGCCTGCCCCAACCACAACACACAGCGCAGACCCAAAGATACAGTATACAGAGCATATGCACATTTATGTGCAATCACGTGCACACCTACACACAAACACTGACGCATACACACATAGAAAGTGCACAAGAAAAAACACTCTCTCTCTGTCTTTTTCACACAAATATACACACATGCAGTATAGTGTTTTGTTGTTTTGCCCTCTTTTTTTCTTCTAGCACTGAGAAAATGATGGGGCATGGGATCTGTAGTTTTAGATCGTCTCCTAAAAGTGTTGTCGTGCTTCCTGAGCGTCTCTCTCTTTGGACAGAGGAAGTTGTCTCTGTCTTCAGAGGAAGCAAGCGAGCACCACTGAGTGCTGACGCGTTTGGCCAGTCAGGGCTAGTCGCCATGTGTTTTATGGCTGCAGCTAAGGGGACTGCGTGTGACAATGCTGTGATGAGCTGCTAACCACTCTGCCTCTGTAAGCATATTTGCATGAGTAGACGACCGGCACCCCCATACTCACTGGGGCCTCTACTCTGAAAAATGAGAAAGAGCCTGAAGGACAACAATAGGCCTTATATGCTTTGAATTATTCAAGCAAAACCAATGTATAACAGAAGCCCAGACACATCTCTCGCTCTAATTAGGTGGAGTTTAGGGGGAAATGTTCGGCAATGCCTTTCGACAGTTGGATCACAGTTGATGAGAGTACATAGTTAGCTGTAAGAGTTACTGGGCGGGAGGCAAGGCAAGGGTTAAAGTAGATGCCTTCTGAAAATAAACAGGAGTACACAGTGGAGCCCAACCACCCTTGGATCCTCTGGCAAATCCATCAATTAGCTGCAGATGTGATCTGCATTTGAGATTACTGCAATTTAAGCATGTCGGGAAAACAGCCTAATCTGGTGTCTGATGGGATCTCCGATTTTCAATTTGCTTTCCAGGAGGAATGTGGGATCTGGTTTGACCTGGGAAGGGAGCCTAAAGACAGCATTGTACAAACGCCTTCAAAACGAACCCCGTCTTTTTGGATTTGAGCATCGCTTTTTAATTTCAGAGACACATGACTTTGGTTATGAACACTTCACGTTGGAAAATCAACTTCTTCAATGGCTCATGTGCACAGCAGCAAACAAACGTCCAATATAATCCCGCTAAAGTGCCCAAATACAGCAGGGAGACTTAAGGAGTTGTGATTTGTTGTGGGTTACTATAGGAATAGGCGGGGAGAGGAAGGGAGTGAGGCGGGAGAAGAGAGGAGTGTGGAGCAAAGCAGCGTCCTTACTGACTGTGCCAAGCTGTGCCTTTGCGTCTGTTGTAGGGCCCTGTCAGATTCTGTTTACTTTCCTGAAGGACGTTTCACCTCTGGAAGCCCGAGAATGAATGGAGAACTCATTTCTCCAACAGAGACTAGTCAATCACTCCACATTTATTCTCCTCCCTTGCCGTGACCTCTCCCCAGCCGGGCGGACAATGGCACCCTGGAAAACTGCAGATGAGTTTGACTCAAAGCAAGGACTCACCTTATATACTGGGCACGTCAATACCGCTAAAAACCTCAGTGAAATAAAAGAAAAACATTACATTAGACAGAGGCCAAGGTAACATTCTTTCTGAGCCAGTAATGCTGTAATACAATAATACAGGTAAATGAATGTTCTAGTTCACTGCAGAGCCACAGTACATTTAGTATTCTGTTGGAAGTGTTCAGCGCTTGTGTCATGTTATGGCTCTCTGTGAGGTATGCACTTGTTTGTGCATCGGCACTTGACACGGAGAGGATAAGCTTTGCTCCATCTAAAATAGGTTTAAAGCTTAGCATGGCTGCATAGCTAATGTCATGACTTGGGTCTGGCAGATGGCAGGAACAGTTAGGGATCTCATTAGATCAACCAAGCGTCTATGCCTCGTTGCAAAACCTTTCATTAAAGTTCCATGGCTGGAATACTACTATCTCACAATATTGGTCAAAGTCAAGAGAGGGTAGAGCAAAGTGTTGAATTTTTACATCTGCGGAAAGCTGGGAGATTAAAATGATGGATGTGTCTAATCAAGATGGAAAAGCAAGGGTAATGTGCAAAAGTGCATGTGCGTGTGTGTGCATGCATGTGTGGGTAACTGCTGTATGCTTGCAAAAATGCACAGTTGTTTTAGCTTGTGTTTTTATATGTATATGCTGTTTCCATTTATTTGTGTGCGGTAGAGTTTATGTGGGTGTGATGAGTGATGTATCCTTGCTGAGCATAGCAAACATGATTGTAATGGTCACAGAGCACATTTTGTACCATTTGCCTTGTAATTAACTGGAATTTGTTCAGCACAAATGCACTGCGAGCTCGGGAATGTGAAAAAAATATACATTTCCTCCAATACAACTTATTGACAGTTGGCGAGGGGAAGGAGGATTTTTTTAAGGGGAAGCATTCAAAGTGTCTTCAAGTTAACGCTTATTTTATTTGTATTATCTTTAATGACACAGAGGCTAAATGGGCCATAGAGCGAACTGATTAACAGCACCCTACAGCTCGGCAGCCCCAAGTCAATATGGATGTTTTATGGATTTTTAAAGGACATTTTAAAAGAAATTTATATACAGCTGAAGGCATAGTGCTAATCATAGCAAGCAGTCTTATTATGAATGATGCTACGCACTTTGAGGCATCAGAATTGCTGGCTGCCAGCAGTCATTAAATGGAGGAGGAACACCACAGTGGAAGGATGATCTTAGACAAAGCAGTAGGCACCACAGACCGAAGCAGCTCTCTTCAAAAGCACTTTTCCAGCTATCTAGTGAGGGTGCTATTATCTTTAATGTAGATTGATGCAATTGGAAACAGAAAGGGAGACTTTCTGACGTTCAGTTCAATTCTTGACCTTTTTTTTTTTTTTTTTTTTTTTTAGGGATTATACTCAGTCTAGCCAGTTGTCAAGCCAGATGCCAACCATTTTAGCAATATCCTCTTCATATGTTGCCCAGAGAGATCAATTGAGTGTAATTATATTTGAATTTGTTTCATAAGTTGCTTAATTCATTATTCCTGTTCTATCATCCCACTATGGTTTTATTGTTTTGGCAAATCCCAAAGCAATACAACAATAAATGATAGATGACACAGGTTTTATCTCCCTCTGTGAGCCCTGTTTTCATTGACATTTTCCTTATGTTGTCTTTGTATTAGCAACTCTTTTCTGCGTCTCTGGGAGACAAAGTCTATGATGGCTCATGAGAGGTTTTCAGAATAAAACCCAGTGCCTTTCAAATGAAAGAACTCACTGCTTTCATCCTCACAAGATAAGGACGGGAGAACAAGAAAGACTCTGAATGCTCCGAAACTTCCAGCACATCACATGATAGCACCATCCGACGCAAGATGAGAAGTTTGATCTTTCAAAGGCAACAAGCAAAGCATACTCTGGACGCCTTTTGCCCTGGCAGACCTGGACTGAGTTCAGTTGTTGTGAGCATTACTGATCGACACCTAAGGAAAGCAATCGGCAGGTCTATTATGCACAGTGATTTTTTCCTGCTACCTCTGGTGATGGGAGAACACTGAGGCCCATGCCCACAGCTCTCTGTTTGACGGGCGCTTTGCTGGGATCCGTGGAACAGAAAACCAAACTATTTACAGGGAATACAGCAGCCTCAGAACTAGCTCCTAGCCTCAGGGTGCAAAATACTTGAAAATAAGCTCCTGGTCTCTTTGATGTGTGTGTGTGCGCCAAATCTAAAGGCATTTCAAGTAGTGCTGCCTTTGAGCCAAGGACGAGTCTAAATTGTCTCTTGGAGCTGGAGATGGGTGAGGTGGGGATGGGGGTTAAGTAAAAATCAAGAAATGTAATATTTTTTCTGATGGTTGCATTACCATAATGTACACTTCACACGGCTGCTGACAGGAGTAATCCCAGTGGTGTTTTTTAAGATGGCTATCAAGGATATGTGGAGCACCAGAGGTTTATTGTTCATCCACTGATGAGTGAAGACAATAGTCTTGGGAGGCTCTTCTGACGAGAAGATTAGTTTTTATATAGGGGAGACATAACATCTCTGTGCAACTCTCGGTCCTGCTTAACAGCTCTAATATGATGGAGGAAAAGTGCTCTGGAGCAAATTAAGTGAGTGGTTTATAACATCTGCCTCCTCGCCACTATTTCATTTTGTCACTTGTATGGCTGCTGCATTATAAGGCCCTGTTCTGCATGGCAATCTGTTGTTGTTGTTCCTACTCAACAGTTATTTGTCACAGCAGATAAGGCATCCAGCAGCCCAAACACTCATTACACCTCTCAGAGCTTGGAAATTACTAACCAAACTACAGAGGGGGGAAAAGATGTAAAAGCATATGGAAATGATAAGATTGGAGACGAGGCATGCATTTATTCCTCCTCTCTGGTACATGGAGGAACAACATGTTGATTATCGGTGCACAGCTAAACTTGTAAATCTGCAAGCATGATTGAAAGAGAGAGAGACAGAAGGTGCGGTGGGATGGCGGACTTACTCACATAAGAACAGGGCAGACGTCAAGTAGTGCTAGATAGTCACTCTGCATGGTTCCAGGGTAAGCTATGGCTGGTAAAGGAAGAGAAACGTGACAGCATACTGTAAAAAAAAAAAAAAAAAAAAAAAAAAAAAAAAAACCTTTCTACAATTTCATCCAGCCTGAAGACATGGCAGGACTCAAAAACCACACTGCAGAGAATCCCAGGAGGTCTGAATGGCACACAACATCTGAAAAGACCTCAATTTTGAAATAGGATGGTTACTAAACTGCTGTAACCATGGCTTTTCAAGTTTCCGTGTGCCTCAGAAAAGGGAGATGAAAAATAACATTTCACAATCTTTGGACCTTGAAAGCTTTCCTTTGCTCCAAGAGGAAAAGGAAAAGAAAATTCTTAGACTTTCACGCTTCAACAGTTATTTAGCCTTTTTTTTCTGTTCTGTGGCCACTGACTCACCAGTCCCTCCTCACTGTGGCCCTTCCTCCATTTTCTTTCAGATACACTTTCGAAGCAAAGGTCCCTTGACTTTGACTGGAGTGTCGACAAGGGATGGTTGAAAGGCATGTTTGAAGATAAAAGCGTAGAGGAACCATATTCCATATTTTGACAAGAATGTAAGTGCCTTGTGGCACGAAAACACAAGCCCCCCTGTGATGTTTTTCTGGACCTCGATAGATTTACGCAGTCAGGTCAGAGTTCATACGTAATGGTATTGGACCCATTTTCTCTAATCAGAAAATTGGATTCTGGGATGGATTTTGCAACAGTATTTCTTGCCCCGGGGTTTCTGGCCCTTGCAGACTTTATTTGCTTATTAGTATTTACTGCAGTCTCAGCCATGAGATACAGTGTCCAGATTATACTTGATATCAATATAATCTTCTCAATATTAATATGATAGTTGGAACACACGGCACCGGTCCTGTTTTCTTAACATTCATTGCACTGTTTTGTGCAGGGCCCCTATTACAAACAGTTACCTTTCTCTATTCAAGCTCGCCAAACAGGCGAGGTCTGCGTGGCTGGGTTACAGGCTTCTTTTTCCTCACAGTTACATGTTCACTCACCTTTTCATATTGAGTTGTTACATAAATGACATCTTTCAATCCAGAAATTTAATACATTTGACAATGGTTCGTTAAAATAACAGCAGTGGCATTTTCTTCTGAATCACAGTTGTAATTGAATTGCACATGTTAGTAGGCCTAACTACAATCAGAAATCATATATAATGTGTTATCTTTTATTGGAAGCACACTTTTCTTTAAGTACCAAACCTCAACACAAAGAACCCCCTGGTATAAACAATATATAAACAGATTAGCTAACGCACAAAAAAAAAAACCAAAAAACAAGACTTTGTCATAAATATTGGCATTTGTCATTCAAATTAATTTGGATTGCTTCAGAATTAGACTATAACAATACAAAATGTGTGGTGTGTTCTTCTTGACATAATACATCTCACACGTTCACGGGCCAGCACAGTCACGCTGCAAATTGTGAGTCCAGCACAAATGTTTTCACAAACATGACACAAATGCCAACATGAGACAGCTGTTGTTTCGGCACTGGGGCGTGAACTCTTATGACAGTACGGTCACAACATGTACCAAATATTATCTACTAAGTACTGTGAAGAGTAAATGATAAATGATTTGCAGATTTGTGCTGTTGTAAAATTAGCCAAACTCCAAGACCACGGATAATTAACATTTATCTGAAGCATAATATTGGTAGTCATGTGCATTTGTCCAGTTGCCAGATGATTTGAGAAAGTGTGAGCGCAAGCTTTCTACTTGTTATTTTCTGTCTTCATCTCTGCATATGCAGACATATGGGGACATATAACAGGGCATCACATGAAAGCCATATGTAAAATATAACTTGAGATGAATGAATTAATTCATGAGACTCAGGCATTGCTAGCCCAATTTCTGTCCAGAAAGATTTCTGTGTTTACATGCGTTGCAATGCGTTAAGAAGAAAGAAGGAAAATTGGCTTTATAATGATTGTTTTAACATCTCTTTTTGTTCTTGTACTATCACACTAAAAAAAAAAAAAAAATCATTATTTTGCTCCAAATCGAACAGGAAGTGTGTGACTGCTCCAAGAGTCCAGAGGTGATGCTCTAATAAGCCGAAAGGGCGGGGCCTCTGTCTCCGGCTGCCATGGAGACAGTACTCATTCTCTGGCTCTCTTTTCCTTATTATCCCTACGTCTTTGATCTCTGCGGAGTGAAGGTGTGGGTTTAATTCTGGGCCAGATCTCTTGTCTAAGCTTCCTGTGTTCAGTGGAAGCACCTGCATTAATCCCAGGTAACACCTCTGATCAAGGATTTAATTTAGGCCCGGAGAGGTGTACACACCGTGATCCGACAGCCTAGATTGTTGTGTTGACGACATCAGTGATGGATAGGTTTTGCCTGAGGGGAGGAAGAAGCAGAGAGATCTCTCTTTTCTCTTATTTCCATGTACCACAAACATCATTGCATAGTGCAGCAGGAAAATGAAAAAAAAAATCGCCATGTGCTTTCAAATTACAAACAAAAGCATTGTTTGGATGTTTGTTTGTTGTGCATGTTTGAGGAATAGTTTTTGGAAAGAAAAAAAAATAAAAACAATCTCAGGTCTGTACCAGATCAATAGCTATGATAATGGTGTTATGGTGCATTTGTGAGGGTTTACACCCACTTTTGCAGACCAGAAAAAGGCCGATATTTTAATAATGAGTGTTTCATCTTCGAAAACATAGATGCTCTTTGTTTTTGCCTTGAAAAAAGGAGGCTACTGCCTTCCTAGGATTCAGACTCTTTTACTCCTGGCCACATTGATTTCTCTTGTTACTGCAGGTCAGTGAGAGGAAATTGAATTGGAAATTGTAGGAAAGCAGGGCTCTATTATTTCTTTTTCTGGTGGCATTTTTTTCCCCTTCTTCTTCCTCCCTTTTGCATTTTCCGAAGACAGCACTGAAACTAATGGGAATAGCAGTTACTGTCAGGACACAGTTAAATGACTACCCTGACTTTGGCTTCTCTAATAATACTGTCCTCCAATGCAAAAGGTTACGTTCACCCCTGTGGTTTTAGACCACATCGCTTTGCATGTATGAAACCTTTTTTTCCCCCTTTTCTCTGCTGCCTGCCCTCGATGTGCTCCTGGGGTTATCTCTGCTTTCACAGAGAACACTGGGTCATTTTATGTTGGATAGCTTGCTGGGATTTTTTTTTTTTTTTTTTTTTTAACGTTTGGGAAGGGGTGAGGTGTTAGTGTAATCGTGAGGTGAGTAAGGGTTAGGCATCTGTGTAGGGAGGACAGACATGTTACAGTACATTCAATATTTTGGTATTGTTTGAATAAAAGTTTCATGGTTCTTCCAAACTCATCATGCTCTAGTCTGTCATACTGCACGTCAGTGGTGAGAAAATGTACACATTTGCAGCGTAGAGGCATGGGGCTCACTCTAAAATTTAAGCCACATTTTGCAGTGTCACACATATGAGGACATCTTCACATTCAAACCATATTCACACTCCCTGCTTGTTTCGCTCAAATTCTTTAAATCCAACTTATGCCTGTCAATGCACTGTTTGTCCTTCCCAGATGATTTGTCCTTTGCAAAAAATGTATTTTAGGAAACATGCAGGTTTGAAAAATCTATTTTTCTAGTCCGATAAAACTATGTTTACCATATACCCTTGAATAAAATTGGCATGTTGTCTCTCACTCCTCCCCATGGGCTGCCGGATTAACCAGTAAAGCATTTTATGAATTAATTATAGTGCACAGAAAAATGCTTGTTCAGTGCTGAATAAACTACATTTTTTTTAATGTTTTTTTTTTTTCATTGTTTTTCTGCCCAGATGTATTTACTTCATGAAAAATTTACAAAAAGGCACCACTGGAAAAAAATAATAGACATGATATTCTCTAGTGAATTGCTGAAATATGTATTGCTGTGTCTAAGAAAGCAGTCAAGGAATGTCACATTTAGCCCGATATTTTATTCCAGAAAGTCAAGTGTGGATGTCAAACTGTAACTATGAATTATGAATAGCAAAATATGCTCGTCTTTGAACAGTTTTATTGGAATGAGCAATGGAGATAGCTGGGATCTAAGGGAAACGCAGATATTATACTGCATGGTATACTGGTGGCTACTGACAGACAAGCACTTTCAGCAAGCAAAGTTTCTATGATGTAATGTTGGCTACGTGCACACAAAGCATGGAATAAATTACACATTAATCTCTGAGAGAATAAATATAACCTGCTTGCTTTACCTTGAAACCACCTTTCCACATTTGATATTTTTTTTTTTATTTGTTCCTTTCCTTCTTACTATATGGTGATAATGATTATTAATATGTAGAAGGTTGCAAAAAAAAGTACCAAAAAACATGTTGATTCTTAATTTAGCATAATCGAGGTACTGAATTGCATCAAGGTACTGAAAAATGTCCCTTTCTGCCTTTCGCTCTGTCAGAGTTTCGACCAGAATTTCTCTATTTGCCATTTTCCCTGGCCATTTATAGCATGTTGAGTCGAGCCCAGTAGCATAGCAACAGTAACTATGGGAATTGGCCCCTGTGGAGAGGTCAATGTGATGGCCTCCACTTGGCCTCTTTGTACAAGGGCTCATTGTATTGATTATTCTAATTGCCAAACATCTATAACCACCGCTGTCATGATGCACAAACAGGCGGAGACACTTAATATCTTGTTTTGTTTGTGTTTCTTAATAATCTGAGGCCATAGCCAACTAAATGTAGCTCTGATATAAATAAAAAAAGGTAAAAGCATTTGATTTCACTATCCAGTGTGGAATAATACATAAATTCACATATTTGATCAATATATAAATCAGATACGCAGTAGATGTTGAATGGATTTCAATATGACACAGATGTCAGGTCGTGGTTAAGTCTATTCTACATCTCTTTTCTTCCATCGTCTTCACTTTGCCTCCCTCCTCTCTCCCTCTGTGTGTGTATATTACGGGGAGCTGTAGTCCTTGTGGGGCAGACTCTCCAGGGACCCTTAATTGACAAGTGTGTACAATAACTAATAAGCAGCAAAGCAGCTGCCCTTTGAAATGATGAATTAACTAAACTAATTTCAGATAATCCTTCACCAGACAGAGCCACACTGACACCACCAATTGATATTTGAAATGCAGACACCCCTCGTCTTTGACTCCTGCCAGTCATTTTAGTGTGGACCTAAACCCCCAAAGAAAAGGTGGCATGCTTGATAAACTGCTGACAGAGCTGAGAGGAGATTAAAACCATTTTCCAGCTCTGTGAGAGCGGATGTGCACTCTGACAAACGAGCAAGAACAAAATATGCATGCGTGCAGATGCAAGCAGGCTCACCCATGTAGCCACGCCCATTGCACGCACACTTTTAACACACACACACACACTCACAGTGGCATTACTTAAGCATATAGTTCCTATGCACAAGCACGCACACATACACAAACCGTAATGGATTAATTTGAAAGGGCAGGGTTAAGTCTAGTGGGCATTTGCTCATAAAAGTTCATACTTCTAAGAGGTTTACCAATTTAAATCCTATTTCTGTGTTGATGCCTAACCTTTCCCCCCCAAAGCTCCATAATGTGTTCTGTCAACACGGTCCTCTCCTCCAGATTAGCATTGTCAGACAGCTGTAGAGTGAAAAGGACAACATGTTGTTTTCCCAGTAATAGAAGAAACTCTGACAGATCAACCTGACATCAGCCAACCACCACAAAGGACAAGGTGTGTACTGTACAAACAGTCAGAAATGTAGGCCAGTCATCTGTCAGAAACACAAAACTCTGACAACCTTTTACCTGGAGTATCTGTGTGTGCAAGCACATACTACTGCTGTGTTTCTCTGTAAGTGTGTGTGTGTGTGTGTGTGTGTGTGTGTGTGTGTGTGCCTGTGCATGTGCCAATGCGTCAGCACACCTGTATACACACATAAGTGCACATAATGTTTTCATTATGGGCTTGAATGGCTTGGTGTGAATCTTTGGCTTGTTCAATTCACAAATCACTAGGTGGTGATTTCAGAATGAATTTTCATGTCATGGGAAAATGTAGTAACTCGTGATTCGAGTCAATAATTTGATTCAGTACTCTTAAATCAAAATTTTATATCCATTGAAAAAATATGTGCAATAGTGTAAGACTAACCTTTTTCTTATGAAATATTTGAAAAAAAAAAAAAAAAGACAAAAGAATTACTTTATTTATTCTAAGAAATTTTATTCTAAGAAAAACTATTGACAAAAAAAAATGCAATTCATGGTAATATGTCAGATCAGCACATTAGATGTTTTTATCTTTTCTTTTTTTGAATTGTGAATGAATCAGTTTAAAGCATTTCATATCAATTTAGGCCAGAGTCAGAGCAATTCATTCTTCCTTTTAATAGATCACTGCAGTTAAATGGGCAGAATTTGTCATTGATGTATTGATACCTTGAATGAATCACTACACCTCTTATATCAACATACTCATTTGCATGCGTGTGAACATTTCAAAAGTTTGCCAGGCTGTTGAACAAGAAAGTTTGGGTCTTCAAAATTAATTTGGCCGTTCTGCAGGTGTCTAATTGCCAGCGTTTCTCTAATATTGCATCATCTCTACTGTATGATTAAGGAGCCTTACGCAGGTTCTGGGGGAGAATGGAGCAGAATACCAACTCTTTGATTAACTTATGCCGGACTGGGAAGAGCCTGCCTACAGGTTTCTCCATCAACCAAATGAAAGATACGATTCAGGTTTTTTTTTTTCTTTTTTCTGACTAAGTCTCCAGGCTTTTGCCGAAACATGATTGGTCCTTCCAGTCTGAGTGTCATTCTCATTTGCATAATATTTTTTGCGTCTTTTTCATCACATTGCGACCTGCCTTTCTTTGCCATGTGTCTCATCTTATTTGCCTCTCATAGAAAACAAATGGAGAAATGGTGAATTAAATGCAAAATAGAAAATCTAGGAGAATGTGGGAAGCATAAACTCATCGTGAAAATTACCGATGGAGGAGAATAGCAGTGCATGTAGTACATGTGAATGTGCATGTGTGTTTTGGCACTGTTTGCCTCCGTATCTGTCAGCTGGTTAGAGGCATGTCGTCAGTCAGGGGAGCAGCAGGGACAGTAGAGGCAACCGGAGGAAGAGGAGGAGAGAATCTGCAGGAGCTTCCTGGTAGACAACCACTAACAGGGAGCCACTGTCCCTCCGTCCCCTGCATGCATTTTTCATCACACACTCCCTTTTTTCATACTATTTAGCTTTTCCCTCCCCTCTCAACTTCCATATGGTGCGTGCTGACATGGCATTTCTTAGCCTTGCACACAAAGCCCTCCGGTGCTTGGTGTACTAGAGTTAGAGCATGTCTGTGTGTGTCTGTGTGTGTCTGTGTGTGTTGGCGTGTGCCTGTGTTTGTGTGTGCGTGCTTACATGCATGTGCTCATACGTGCATACATGCGAATATTGAGGATGCCATGCTTACTCGCTCTCCCATGTCTTTCTCCTTGTCACACAGTCATATTGCACTGCGTGTGATCTCATAATCCCATGGGCTGTGGCCATGAGAGAGAGAGACAAAGAGAGAGACAGTGAGACAGAGACAGAGAGAGAGACACACACACACACAGAGAGAGCGCTTATGGAAGGTCCATTTAGTCTGTTGGCAGCACCCAAACTCCAAAATAGTTGAGTCTTCCTGCGCAGAATGGATCATCTTAAATTATTCTGAGCTGGAATTCAAATTTCATTTTGTTTTGGCCTTAAGCAATGGGCAAAACTGCCTGAGCGAGATCAGTAAAGGTCAGGGGGAATTAAAATGCTTACTGTAAGGTTTGTCAGTGGGAGAGACGGAGAGAGGGGGAGAAAGAGAGAGAGAGAGAAAGAGAGAGAGAGAGAGAGAGAGAGAGAGAGAGAGAGAGAGAGAGAGAGAGAGAGAGAGAGAGAGAGAGAGAGAGAGAGAGAGAGAGAGAGAGAGAGAGAGAGACGGCCAGAGGAAAAAGCCATCTGCCTGCAGTTTAGTCTAAGTTTGATAGAGAAATAAGTCAGTCCTGCTGCGTTCTAATCCCATTTGATAGATCCAAATTCCTGCATTGTCACCAAGATAGATATATCACATTTATACATTCTGGATGCAAAATCCTATGAAAGGAAGTGTTACGGTTCAATGGTTTAATCGACAGGTAGTGCATGCTTTACATTACCTGAATGTGCATGCCACAATACCAGGTGACCATTTATAAGGACAATATCCAAATCCAATAAATCCGAAGCATGGGGGTAGAATAGCAAGGCGGAAATGTAACTGACATACGATGAACAATTACACCCCTCCCTCTTGATGCTTTGCTCAATATATAGATAGCTATTTCATTAGATATCGAGCAAAACATCTTGAAAATGAAAACAAATGGGGCTGTCAAGAAGACGGGGGAGACAGAGAGAGGGGAGGGGAGACAGAGCAGGCCATCCCTCCACCCTGTATGTGTGTGTGTGTGTGTGTGTAAGAAACAATACTTGCCAGCATGTGTGAAAGAGAGCGGAGTGGGGAAGCAGAGGGGGGTGGAAAAAAAGAGAAAGGAAAAAAGTACAGAAGAGAAGAGGAGAGTGTTAGACATCCCTTTGCTTCTCTGTCTAACCCATTTTTAATAAGAGCTCAGGGCAGGCCAGGTCCGCAGCACTGGGCCCTAGGTTCTCCCCTTTTGCCTGTTATCCCCTCCTCACCCCCTGCACCCCCTGATGAAGGCAGCAAATAGCATGCCTTCTGAAACATGCCTGTGTCCGGTGGGAAGAGACTAATATGGAGAGGGAAGGCAGGATTCGGGATGCTGCTGCAAAGTTGCCGGTTTCTCCCTCAGCTCAGTGAGCTTCTTTAGGTCTAGAAGTTAGTCATTAACAGGAACAGGAGTGCGGAAAGTGCACACTGGAATACACAAAGGTGTTGACTTAGCAGAAACCAAGGTGTCGATTTAGTCAAAACATAAAAAAGCAAAGTTTTTCCTCTGCTGAGTTTGATCTACCTTTTTTTCAGAGATTATGAAATGCATTTAGCTTTATCACATCTTCTAAAAAGTGCTGATTGACCTTGTAGCCTAATTAAAGTGCACCATTGCCAGTAGAGAGCAGATAAGACAGCCTGGCTGTCAGTGTGACTGACAGGGTTAGGCTCTCCCCCTGCAGTCACATCAGCACCACAGAGGCCGCGCATACAAAAAGCACATGACAGCGCGGTGAGGTGAAAAGCTTTGAGTTTAGCATCTCGCCTCTTATCGAAAATCGACTTGAGCTAATAATATGGAAATGGTAAAGTATAAAAATACATCAGTGACATGCTTTAGGGCTTATGTATTTATTTATGTATTTGCAACTTTACCTCGTACAGCATTTCTCCCATCTCATAACTGTTAACACTGCAGTTTTTGCGGCGTAAAGGTACGCTCTGCACTGAACTGTGCTACGCTGTGTAGTGTGGCAGGGCACAGTGGCGTGCTAACACTACCAGAGATTAGTGAATGAATATGGATCAGGGAGAACATCCAAAAAGAAGCTGCTGCCTGGTGTCAGATGTATAGAGCAAAGCTGAATCCACTTTCACCAAGGTCTCTGTGGGTCTGAGGAGGTGAGTGTTGGAGTGTACCCTATATTCGCCTGCAGCACTCTCACTTAGGGCCGGGGGAAAGCTGACATGCAGGGTGGCCTATAAGCCTCTTTTGTCCATGTGCAGCAAAGTCATCTGCCAGCTCAGTTGCTCTTGCACACAAAGCTGCATAGAGATAGCCCATATTCTGGTACATCCTCGCTCTCTCTTGAGCTGGGGTTGGGCATGGCCCCTTGCTCTCTATCTTTTAAGCCTCCTCCCTTTCATTTCTCTCTCTCTCTCTCTTTCTGTTGCCCATTCGCCCTCTCCCCCTCATTTCTCATAGCCTCTCTTTCCTGATTCCTTTTCAGCATCTCACTTTATTGTCTTGCGCTATCCACCCCTTTGTATTTCGTTTTTGCTGTACTGTGTTGCACGTTTCGTCTAATTCCACTTTCTCTGATATCGACCTCTCTATCTGTGTTTTTCTCTATCTTGAATCATTGTGTTTCTGTTCCAACCTGGTTGTATATGTTGTGGTATGTTGCAGTTGTCTTGCGGTGATGAGATGAGAGGATATTGGTCTTGTATATTCTACACACATGGGGAGATAGAAGGGGCAGGGTATCACGTGGGTTGCCTGTTTGGCTCAGTGTGTAATGAAGTTTGTTGTCTCTTGCTGTAGTCAATTTTGTCCCTCCGTGTAAGGAAAAAAGGTAATTACTTGAGAGCAACCACCGCATGAAAGTAACTCATTAGCCATCCAAGATCATCACAAGGTAATATACGGGGAGAAGAGGAGAATGAGAGAGACACTAAGGCAGAAAAGGAGGGTGCAGGATGTTGGAAAAGACAAAAACGGAGAAGAAATATGACAGGCAGAATGACAAGGGAAAGCCAGAGAATGGGATAAGTGCTTGTCTACTAAAAGGAAGAAGGAAAGAGAGAGACAAACAGTGTAGGAGAGGGGAGGTGGAGGTTGGTAGAGGGGGCTGGTCGAGGGGTGTGTCCAACATTACCCTCATGAATCAGTGTCAGTGGAGCGATGAGAAAATAATTAAGAAACAGGCTAGCGCTGTGTTAAATACTGCCAAAGGTAAAAGGCCCATTCTACTGTACAGAAACATAGCCTGGATGGAACAGAAGAACAGCAATAAATGGGAGAAGGGAAAATGGGAGAGAGAGAGAGAAAAAAAATCCATATCATAACGGATGCCAAAATGCCCTTCAGATGGCATTATGAAGGGAGACAATATAAATAGCACTGCCATATTGTAAATGTTTATATACAGTGGCTACGTATAGACGTTGCAGAGCAGTCTCAGGATTTATGACCACAGCCGTAATGCGTTGAAGTCGACACAAGGCTGTGAGTAATATTTCACGTTTGTTATCATATTGAGTGTAAATTTGCTGAGACGTATATGGTGAAGATAAAATATTTTAAGCAATTTCTCCTTCTATTCTTTTGCTCTCAGCTATTCTGTTCGGAGGTGGGGGCAGAACCTGTCGACTTGGCTTGTGCTCTGGGCTGACTTTAATAGTGGAGAAAGGGGCATGCACACACTTGCGCAGACACACATGCTTACACACACCCTAGAGATTTCATATGGAGCGGTTAGAAAGGGAAAAGCAAGTCAGTAGCCAGTAATTGTATGTTCAAGGCTTCCAGCAGGGCCACGGTGTTGCTGAAATCCCCCAGCTAGCAGCACAGAACAGAGCAGCCATCAGATCACACTGATGCATAAAATCAGTGGAGGGCTTTGGTGAATTTTAGGTGACATATAAGAGGTCCTGTGTGTGCTATATGTGCGTGCGCATATTGTGTGTTTATATGTCAGCATGAGCGTGTGTGTGTTTGTGTGTGCGTGCACATACAGATGTGTGGGGGAGTCTTTTAGGTGTCATATATGATATCCATCATCCCTGCCGCCAGCAGCACAGAAAGAATTCATGATCACTGCTCTCTAAATCCCCTCTGAGATGGAATTGACTTGGTTGGTGTAGAGGAAATGTGTATGGTTAGAATGCTAAAACTCTCTTCCTATGAGACCGCTGTACGGTAACACACTATAGTTTGATCTCAAGCTCTTTGGCTTGACTAACACGGCACAGGGCTTGTGATGCAACAGCTACCAACTACAGCCTCCCACTTGCTGCAGCAATGTTTGTTTGGCGAAAGAGTTTTACATGCCTCTTGGCATGTTTGTATGTACAGTATACAGTAGATTGTGCATGCATGTCAAGTATGTGTGCATACAGCTATGCATTTGCCAACTGCCATTTGCATGGTCCTATGTGCACCTATTTCATGCATGCTTGTGAATGTGTGTGTGTGTGTGTGTGTGTGCTTACTGTACATGTGTGTGTGTTCTGTATGTGAAAGCAGTGAGGCCTAATCCATCCCAGAGGAGTGCTTAGTGAGGGATGTGCTGCTTCTGCAGCGTTGATATCAAGGCCCTACAAGCGCTGCTCCATGGCATTTATACTGATGACTTCTATAGATCCCAGCCGGCAGCCAATGAGCAGCCTTGACACCCAGATGATGAAAATGTGACATGATCAAGCCTGCATCATCGCTGGGGTTAGTGTTAGGGATGCAGGTCCTAGTTGCCACTGTTAAAAAGAACCTGTCAGAGTTAAATTATAGGCTGAATATATGCACAACATGGCCATGGACTTTATAGGCAACCTAGGCAAGCATCAAACTGAAATGCAGCATGGTTAGCATTCATATATGATTAAAGTGTCGGTTTAGTCTATAATTCTCTTTTTCACACTGTTTTCGGGCATACATGTTTGAATGGAGGTTCATATTGCATTGCTTTGGTGTGGAAATTGCACAACAGAGAGCAATGAGTTGAAGACTGTTTTTTTGTTTGAACTACTGCATTGTTTTCTTTGCTATGCTGTTTCCAAGCAACATCTCCTTAGTTGTGAGAGAAACAGCACTAATAAGCTATCTCATTAGGGCCAATGCATAGTAGGCCTTACAGTTTGTACTGTCAACTCTGTGAGTTAGCATGCAAACTTCAAAAGACAGCTGCAGATACAGCACATACACACAGGAGTCCTAATTTACTTTAGATGGTGGTAAACAAACTACGCTATCACCCTTAATTTCTTTCTGAGCTGAAGGTGTGCTGGTGGAACCTACTAGCCGGGTTCTGTCTGAAGTGGCTCCAACGTTGTGACACAATATGTGGCCGTCCTCTCACTGGTGATAACACTGCACATAAAAGACTCATTATTCAGGAGTTAATTTGGCAGGGTTTTCTCACCCTGTGACTGTGCCAAGCCAACCTCCCTCCCTCCTCTGCCACTCCCACCACTGATCGTACTGTACACAGGATGGAAAGGCTGCCCTTAGCAGGCATTAGGCACAACTGTATGCACACCAGCATGCACAACTGTACGCACACACACACACATTTATGTATGTGCGCATGCATTCAAATACACATCCATCCACATACACCAGCTCATTAATGCAAACACAACCCTAGTTAGATTCCTATATATAATAAATTGGATTAAATTCCACTGGCTAAGCACTGTGATCTCTTAGGGTTAATTAATTTCAGTCCATTCTGTCTGTGTTTTTTATGCTTGAACACATGCTGACACTGTTATTGTGTGGCATCCTGTTCATTGGAGAAGCATAATAGGCCAGTGAAGGAGGAGAGAGGAAGCAACAGTGTTTGCTATTCCACCCACAAAGTGATTTTGATTCTCTCTTGTCTTTTGACAAGGAAGTATGCTACACTAGCTAGCTCTAACGCAGTGGATCCTTCCCTAACACCCCTCCTCACAGCTTCTCTCCCGCTCTTATCTTCCCCTCCAAATGAGAAAACCTGGATGGCTTCTCAGGGCCCCAGTTTCTGCCTGGATGCTATCTCATTTGGTTTTAATATATTTATCCGTTCATTATTGTTCCCTTTTATCGGCCAGCTAATATTGTTCATAATTTGTCCTTATCTGCAAGCCTGACAGTCAAATTTACACTCCAGCTCAGCAGACAGATGGAGAAATGACCCTTTTCCAACCCCCCCTTTGCCTCACTCCTCTCCTGCCTTCATCGCTCTCCCCCTCTCCAAACTCCAATGAAACATGACTGACAGCCTGCTGTATAAGTAGTTGTCATAGCAACCTTCCCATCCCTCTGACAAGTGCTTTCTCTCTATAGCACGCTCTCTCTCCCTGTGTCACAGTATCTCTCTCCCTTCTTCCATCCCCCGCTCCCTTGCTGTTTCAAAGATGGAGAGAGAAAGAGAAATTTGAAAATCAGAGAAGACCTAGGGCTTTCAGCGTGCTTTCCCTCCCTCCTCTCATCCCCCCCGTCACCCACCTCCCTCTCTCCATCTCCTCCCACACTTACCTTCCTTTATTCTCCCTACCCCTGACAATGATTTAACAACTCCTATAGCACACGTCTTTCATCCATCCTGGCTTATCAAGGACTGCAGGACTGTATGCACAGAGCACCATACAGTATGGGCTCATCTCTCTCTCTGTCTCTCTCCCTCTGTCTCCCTCTCTCTCTCTCACTCTTGCTCTCCCTTTTTCTCTCTCTCCTCGCCTCTATCTCTCTTTCTCCCTCCCTCTCTCACTGTCTAGCTCTCTGTCCCCCTGGTTCTCTCCTTTCCTCTCTTTCTGCTGCTCCTCCAAAACTCCCGGTCTGTCCCATTGCTATTCAATGAAAGTCTTCATTTCACTGTCAAAACCCCCAGCAGTCCACAATGTAATCAGGAGGCATACAGTAATAAGTCTCCACCATGCTGCTGGACTCCGCTGCAGATAGTATCTGTGCTGTATGGACGGGAGATCCTTGAACCTTTCAGTGGGAATAAACAGTATGTAAAACAGTTTCAGAAAACACAGCATTATGCAGAGATTTTGAGTACATGCGTAATGAAGGAATCACAGTTGCATTGTTTTTCATGTAAATGCTATAATGTTCAGCACTGTGTGAAGACAGGAAATATTACTGCATTAATCCACTTTTTCACAGTGACTCGTAAAGCCAATGCACTCATACCGAAGAGCTTATTGATTAGAGAGGGTCCAAATGGGCCCAGTAACCTTCAGTACGTATATAACTAGGCAGCACATTGCCAATTCATTATTCTGGAGTTTAATTTCCAATGCATTTATTCCAAACAAGCATCTGTTGAGCAACTCAGAGTAAATTAAACATGACGGGGGGAGAGTTTCAGGACAGAACTGGTGTGTGACAAGGAAGTTACATACAGTGTTCGAACACAATGAGCTCTAAATGCATCTTAATGCCAGCATGCTACACACTTATCACAGTTAGCTTCTGCTGGCTATTAAACCTTTGAATCTTTGTGGTGACAGCGCGCATGCACCGCACCGCAAATAGCACGGCGCCCAGAGTAGTTTTCTAATTTCGGATGGGGTTCTCGTGGATCGGGCTCTGTCCCTGATTTCCATGCATGTATTACCAGCTCATAATTGCATATTTTATGTTGTATTCACCAAGATAGCATCTGTGTCATGCTGACAGCTACAGAAGCCATTTTGCCAGAGCTGTGTAGCTGCAACAGGAAGATGATTCAGCTATTTTTGAGGGGAGCCGGAGAGAAGAGAAGAAGCATTCACAGCATTCAAAACACACATTTCATCTGCTGTGCTGCTAATCATGGTTTAACTATCAACAATATGTGGAAAGGGCTTGCAGGTGAACACAGCGCCACAGCTGTGTTTCAGGGTTGTGGGTGGTTGATCATTCAACTCACTGAGCTAAAACCATCAGTGTGTGAGGTTTTTTTTTCTGTTTGTTTGTTTTATGTGACGTGTCAGTGAGACGCTGTAGCCTTGTGTTGTACTCTGAGAGGCAAAAGTGAAACACAGCACTAATCCACTGAGCAACTGCATTAAAGAAACAGTTGATACACTGTAGCTACAGGACAGCTAACTGGGGGCCATGAACCACACAGACCACAAAAGTGATTCAGAGCTGCTTGTTCCATCGCCTCTCTAGAAGAACGGGAAAAATCCATTGAGGCACAAAATTACTCAAACTAGGTCTGAAGTCAGCCCTGACTTCTGTCGACACGGCGTGGGACAAGTTTTAAGCTGCAGTGGAAACAATTTGAAAATTGCTTACATGCTAAATGCTAAACTAAAATTACAGCATTGCCTGATGTATGATAATTAGTGTTTTTGTCCAGTAATTATGCCCTTGGTACGATATACGATCAATAATGGCAAAAAGGGGCCAAATGTAGAATTATTCTGCCATTTCACACGTGCATGTATACCTGTATTACCTGACTGATGATTTAAGATCAGTTTAAATCATTCACAATTAGAAATCTGATCCTAGATCTTTGTGTAAAGGGAATTTAGAGGGTCATATAGCAGCCAATCATTTGTTCTTGATGCAGCATGACGTTCGGACATCCAAAGGAGCAGGAGCACGTTGTTCTCCAACAGTCTATGTTGTGAGCAAATGAAATGTGACATATGTTGCTTTGTTTGTGTTGTTTTGCTTTGTTTTTGCAAAATTACACATTTACTCCTATGGCTTCTCTTTGTGTGGTCCTGTACAATATTTTTCTTCAAAATGCGATGATTTTAAGCGTCCACTATAATAGATTAATAATTCCCATGTGGCAACGTTTTCATGTGGTTAGCTGATAA
Source organism: Myripristis murdjan (assembly GCF_902150065.1). Taxonomy (NCBI): domain Eukaryota; kingdom Metazoa; phylum Chordata; class Actinopteri; order Holocentriformes; family Holocentridae; genus Myripristis; species Myripristis murdjan. The sequence continues at coordinate 13,857,178 of NC_043983.1, read as the reverse complement.
TCGACAAATAAAGTAACAAAATAAGGTGTTGTGATGTATATCCAGACCTAGTTTGCTTACAACTGTGTATTTAAGCATAGATTAGGTCAATAACACATCTAATGAATGCAACCTATGGTGTTTTCCGTGTCTCAGTAGTGAAAGGGATGGGCTTTTCCTTTAGCAATAACTAATTTGTAAGTAGTCATAGTGTGTGACAGTATGTCAGTTGGAGCTGACAGTGTATTTTTTTTGTTGTATTTTTTACCCACAGTGCCCCCCATAGTACTCTCCCTTTCGCTTTCCCCTCCTCCCTTCATCCTCAATATATGTACGTGCATGACTGTACGTGTGTTTGCACTCAATGTGTGTCTGTTTGCTTGTGCATGTGTGTATGTGTGTGTGTGTGTGTGTGTGTGTGTGTGTGTGTGTGTGTGTGTGTGTGTGTGTGTGTGTGTGTGCGCAGCGCTGTAGATAAACGAGATAATGTTTCCATTGCCGATGAACACGAGACCTGAATTCCCAAGGTGGCATTTTAGTTCAGAGCAGCCACAGCAGAATCCTAGACAGTGGAACAGATCTCCTAGATGATCTGTTTTCATGCATTGTTAGCTTGTTTTCAAAGCACACTCGTTGCAGAGGAACATGCACTCCATCTCTCTCTCTCTCAGCCCGAGATGAAGAACTCCTGCTAAACGCTAATGCTGTAAATATCACATTCATACCCCATCACGTCTCCCGTGACTACGGTGCAGTCAGCTCTTGCATGTGTGTGCAGATTAGTGCCACTTCTAGATGAAAAGCAAGCCTGAACATGACTCTAATTTGTAAAGGGCTCTTTTGTTGTGCACTGTAAACCAATATTACACAAGAATCTGATATATAGTGTCCAATTCCTTATATGTTTGGAGTCCAATAAATATTATTCCATTCTGCTGCGGGTAATTTCCCAGTGAGCAATCTTTCAGCTGAAGGATGGATGCTGTGTCGTATTTTAAGACATGCCACATGTGGTCTGTTCGTGGTGTGATTGTCACAGTGCAGCTCATATGAAATTGATATAGGTCAGCTGCATGCATTAATCCATATCTTGTCAGACCCCCATCATCTACTGGAGGAGGGGTTCACTGGCAGAGTTACAGCCACCAGTAGTTATGACAGCCAGCGGTGAGGCAAAAGGTGACTGTGGCTGTGTTTGTGGGTCTGCATGCTGTGCGTGTGTGTGTGTGTGTGTGTGTGAGAGAGAGAGAGAGAGAGCGCTGCCCTATTGGAGATGCGGTCTGGCAGCATACAGTAAAATGTGTGCGCGACTGAATCTCGCCCCACCCCCTCCTCCGCTCATCTCCCCCACCCAACCTCAAAATTTATATTCCCCCTCCAGCAAAAGGAAGGACCATCTTGGCCTTTTATTTTCCAGTTCAGGGCTTTCCTTTTTTTGCAGATAAATGCTCTCCAATCCACCCTGACAGATGTCACATTGCATCACTTCCATTTTGATACATAGCCTCTGATCCTGCCACTTGCAATAAGGAGCCAGCACCAGGGACGCCCCTCCCTAGACAGCGCTCTGACACGGATGATTATTTTAAAGGTGCATCATTGGTGGTGCTGAGTGCTGAAACCCTAGCTGGGTGCCCTGTCGGCGTACACACACTGGCCTTGCCCGCTGCAGGAATGTGGGTATCGGTTAGTGTCTGGGTCAGGGAACAACAACAACACAACACACCCGGTAGTAGTCGCGGGCATCCAGGTCACCCTGACACTCTGCATCACCTCTGGCAGCGATTTATGCCACTCTCAACCTCTCTGCAGCGGCAGTCTTTCACTGGCTCTCTCTGCATTGACTTCACAGGTCAGAGATATAGAAACAATCTGTATAAAAGGAAGGTTTTAGTGCTTCTGCTGCCAGCGGAGACACACCACACCATAACATTAATCATACAAGACCGAGGTACATCAGTAAACACAGCATGTCAGGTCAAGGTAAAGATCAGGTCCCACAGCATTTAACAGGACTCAATAGCATACAGGGGTACCTATTGAAAAGTCAGCGTTATTCATGGCATGTCTCCCAGCCTTCGTAGCTCGCAGGAGAGACATGCCATTGTTCACTGAAGAGCCCACTGAAATATTTCTCCGGCTACACAAAAAACACTGGATCAGCAGCAATTAGAAGAGTAAGAGAGATATAAAGAGGGAGAGGGAGGGAGGGAAAGAGTTGAAAAAGAATGAGGAGGGAAAAACCGTGGAATCAGCTAGAGAAAAAGAAAAAAACAGAGGAGAGAGAGAAAGAGGGAGAGAAAGAGAGAGAGAAAGTCTGCATCTAGTGCAGGATGGTCTGGAGGAGGCTAGAGCCGCCTGGAGCTCCTGGTGTTTCTAAAGGACCAAAGACTTGCTCATCGTCTTGGATGCTGTGATTGTGTGTGTGTGTGTGTGTGTGTGAGAGAGAGAGAGCGCGAGCGAGCGAGAGAGAGAGAGACCTCTTGCTCTCTCCCATCTCTTCCCTCCAGCCCCTGACTATTCACTTGCTCCCAGTAGCGATATGCGCCCATATGGGAGCAACCCCAGTTATACCAGAGATTAAAATGATCAGTCTTTGCAGAGAGATAATACAATGTGACTCCAGCCCAACCAGGGCTAACTGAGCCAGACAACTACCTAACTGTACCATGGACTCTCTCATCATCTCTGTTTTGTGTGTGTGTGTGTATTTGTGTGCAGTGTGTGTGTAATAGAACGCAGGGGAGAGATTCCTCTCATATTACATATAACTCCACAAATAATGCTGAATTCCTGGCATGTTTTCTTATTCGTTTCATAACTGGTTTGGAGTTCAAAGGCCAAAGTTGCAATTTAACCATTTGTCTTGTTCTTTGTTCCAGAAGACAGGAAGCTGTTTGTCGGGATGCTGAACAAACAACAGACTGAGGAGGATGTTTACCGCCTCTTCGAGCCCTACGGAGTCATTGAGGAGTGCACGGTCCTAAGAGGTCCTGACGGCAACAGCAAAGGTAGGAACCGTGATGCGGCCGTCAGCGTTGTTTAGGTCACTGACGGAGGTGACAGTGTCTGTTTGTGTCTCCGCTGTGGTATGTCACATTTACTGTATGTAACATCTGCATTGGATATGGGTCAAGTAGTATTTTCAAATAATTATCAACAGCTGTTTGATGGGCCAGATGGCTGGAGTTAGTGCCATAATGTTGAGACTATTATCTCAAACGCCATATGATGGATATCTGATTTTTTTTTTTTTTCGCCCCACAAATCGCTGTTTTTCTACCAATTTAGTTCTTTCCAATTCCCCGTGTCACACAGTTACTTATCGCTGTTGCCTCACACTTTTGGACAGGGGAGAGTTCAGAATGCCACGTGTTTCTTCTGATACACATGGAGTTGCCAGTCATTTCCTCTCACCTGACAGCGAGGAGGGTAACATGCGCAGAGGTTCATCCCCCCACAGACGGATTTGCTAGTGCAGCGATAAGAACATGCTGCCTCACTGCCTTTCCACCACAAACGCAGCCAAGTCATATAGATGCCCGGTCAAGCCAGAGGCACCACAGCCAGAAATAAAACTTAGGTTTCCGCGATAGTGGGTGTGTGGTGTGTGGCAGCCCAGTGTCTCCTTTTCATAGTTGGGAATGGATGCCTAATAAACAAAGAAAGGGCTGATAGGTTTGTTTTACTTCATTCATTTATTTGTTTGTTTGTGCAAAAATTTGTGGCTCATCTTCAAGTTGCAAACCCTCAAAAGTAAAGCATAGTTACTTTAAAATATTTAATCTTTAATTATTGCTTTTTTTTTTTTTTCTTTTTTTTTCTTATATGCAACAATTTTAAAGTGTAATGTCATGTGGTCACTGAAGGAAATACTCGACCTTTTTCACATTTTTTCACAATCTTCCACACATTTTGACACTAAATTGTTAGTTGCAGTGTTTCAGCTAATCTCTATCTGTTGGCATCCCTGCTGCAGAGACGTTCCTATGCAAAAAATAAATAAATGAATGAATAAATAAATAAATAAAAAAGTGACCATGTCCACTCAGAAAACATGAAGCACATAGCATTTTCATACTATTGGAGCATCCTGCAATGCACCATCATCATTTGAGTGTCTTTGGTGTTGCATGTCTTTATTTGGTTGACACATGACAGACACACAGGACAGATTGGCAGAGCGAGGGGTATGACATTCGATAAAGGTCCTAGGCCAGATTCAAACCCGGGACATTGCAATTACATGGTCTCCACCTTAGCCAACTGAACAGGACACCCCATTGTTATCCGTAATTGTAATTCCACCACCTGCAGAAACAAATCAAAAATGAAAGTACTTAGTATGCTAAAAACACATACATATTTTGCCATCACACAGTCTTTCTCAGCAGGTCTCGTACATCAGAAGAAACTCTTTATTCACATTACAAAGCCATAATTTGTATTCTGTCACTGTCATTATCCATTGCTATTGCAGTGTGGCAATGCGAGGGAAGTTTTCATATGGATGTACTGCAGGCCTTTACTGTAACTTGGGCATTGTAGTACTGATAGTACTGCAGGCCTTTTTTTAGACAGCCAAAACTTTGGGAGACGTCAATTCCCTCTGACATGCAGCAAAGAGCAAAGGGAGTAGTGGTTTTTCATGTCTCTAAAACCTATTCCCCGGCCAGTGCTTATGGAAATTGTTGTGGAATTATATCTAAGGGGGTTTGAAGCCAGAGCATTCTGACTCTGCAGTGGTTTGGAGTAGGAGAAGGGAAAGATGGATGTCAAAACAATTCCAGTGTCCCCACTGTGAGGATGGGGGCAGCTGAGGGAAGCTGCACTCCTCTCTGCCGCTCTGCAATGTTTGTGCTTTGTCTAAACCCACTCTCTTGCTTGAATCACTCAAAACATCAGTCTCTGAATGTCACTGTCACATCCATCTGTGTCCTCTAATGTGTGTCTATAAAGATTTTGAGGCTTGTAAAAAAATAAAATAAAATAAAACAACAAATAAACAAATAAACAAAAAAAAAAAATCTCTATCGTACTGACAAAAAATGTTTTTGTACTTGGCCATTTCATTATTCACACATTCTTCATTACTACTTCATTACTTGTACAGAATTATGTGGAACAATAAAACTGAGTTTGGATCCAAAAGATAGTATTTTATAGCACAGCACTGTATATTTTCAGTTTCGCATCATCAAACTTGTTTGGTTTATTTCAAGCAAGTGTAGACAAGGCATGACTACCAAAGTACATTATGAGTCAAATACATCATTCCGGTGGCATATGGTTTGTATTACTGTAGCAAAGTCATTGTACGGTTCATGCCGAGCTCGAGCTCCTTTCTATCCATATCTCAGTGGGGGGTGGTGGTTTGACAGCTGAATGGGCATCTTGATTGGCTGCTGTCCACAGGGGTAAGCCTATTAAGAAGGGAAGAATGGCAGGACAGAAGGGTCGAACAGGATAGATGATAAGGAGAATAAAGTATGAAAGATTAAATAAGAATAGAAGAGAAACTTGAAATGAAATAAAATTAAGTGAAATATAATTATCAATGGCGCAGTGGCTCGGGCGGTTAGCACTGTTGTGTCAGAGGAAGAAGGGCCCACGTTTGACTTTAGATCCTGGTCCTTTCTGTGCAGAGTTTGTTATGTTCCTCTAGAGTTTTTTTTTCTTGCTGCTCCTGTTTTCTAACCACCATCCAAAGACAAATGCAAGTCAGGTAGATGTGGAACTCTAAAATGCCCATCAGTGTGTGCTAGTCTGTCTACCTGTGTTAAAACTGAAGATGGACTGGCATCTTGTCCAGGGTGTTTCCACCTGACTTCCACCTGATTAAAAATAAGTGGTTATGGAAAATGGTTGGATGAATGGATTTTAATATTTCCCAATTGCTCTCAGTTGGACGGTTAGGAGCTGCTCGTCTGGCCATGGTAGCATGCATGTATGAGTTGCAACTTCAATATTCACTAAAAGTTCAGTGTTGACTTATAATCATGGCTTGGACTTGCATTTTTACATTTTTTCCCTGACCTGAGGATAGTGAGCTATATTTTTGAGACATGAATATGTGTATCATTTTGGTTGACTATGTTATTTGTTTCAGTCAAGCAATCACTACCACTGTATGGAGAACTGGGGGATTTCTTTTTAACAATATGCACAGCTTCAGATCATTTTGGACTGTTTTTCAAGATATAGCAGTATCCAAGGATATGTTTTCCTATTCAGAACTGGTGGTATTATAGAAACTCATTTATGTGCAACAGCCCAAAGATTCGGAGTCCTATTCATTTTCATTTTGGCAACTCCCAGCAACGTGCCTCACTGACATGACAATGTGGAGTCTTGTTCTGTGGTTTTTGGCCTCTGGAAAGAGTTGTTCCTATTCACAAATATTGATTAGAACATCCCATGCTGAGGAAATAATGTACTGCCACGAACTGTTTAATTGAGTGGTATTCCTCTTTAGCACAATATGAGGTTAGCCAGCTTAGCTAGTATTTAATATGCACAGACAGGCATGTGGTGCTAAATAGCATGCTTTTCTGCTTCATCAGTGCAATCTTTAGCCTGCAGCCCCTGCCTGCTTGTCTGCCTGCCTAATGCCTGGAGAAGGGCAGCCTGCTGTGCAGCGGGAGTCCCTCAGTGCCTTCTGTAATGTTTTGACATACTTCTCTGTAATTTCCTGAATAAAGACCCTTGAATTCACTCTACTATATGTATGAATGTATGTGCCTGTGTTGTGTGCGTGCGTGCGTGCGTGCGGTGCGTGTGTGTTGTCTCTTCCAGGTTGCGCCTTTGTCAAGTTTTCCACACACACCGAGGCCCAATCTGCAATCAGTGCCCTCCACGGCAGCCAGACCATGCCAGTGAGTACACCTCCCACCCACATTCTGCATGAATACAAATATACACACACACACACACACACACATACATACAGACACACAACCCAGCACTCACAAAAATGTGTGTGCAAATCACCTTTCCTTTCAGCAGCTCTAAACTCTCAAATATGAACTTCTCCTCAACTTTAAGATTTTAATGAACTCATACAAAGAGCAACCTTCCTCATAAATAACCCCGCATCAAAAAAGGGAAACAGATCCAGCCGTTAACCCTCTGTCTCTTTAATTAGCATGGTACTTCTTTAATCCAAATCTCATTTCCAGATAAAACTGTTTAGAATGATAATTGAATTTTGGGTGAGTCATCAATCAGTAGTTCTGCTTGCATAATCAGTGAATATAACTCCGGTGCGAGATTACATTTGCGTGTTATGTAAGCACACCATGACCTCTGAATTTTCTCCATATTGAATTTACCATGAGTGTTGAAGGTGCACCGCTTATTTGTATGTGTCTCATGTTTAGGCACGGTCCCCGTGTACCTGAGGGTGTTGAAACAAAACCTACTTACGCTGCACTCCAAACCTGAATAGAGTTATTCTGTACAGCATCCGGCAGGCGGGCAGAGTCACGTCCCATATTATACAGTCGCTTGAAGTACCCTCTTCTTTTATCCTCTCTTTTGTTTGAGAAACTCTCGCCTCACAGATGCGGGACCCTGAACTCTACCCCCCTCCCCTCCTATCTCACAGGTGTTGTGTTTCACTGTATGATTTCATTATTTATGGTAGCCAATGTGTGGCTCAAGAGAGGAAGAGTAGTAGTAGAAGCTGCCTGTGGCATTTTGGTGCAACCTCCAGGTCAATCTAAGTGCAAATGACTGCAGGCCATGAGGACAGACTGTATGGATGCCCATGCTCCACAGATACTCTCTTACTCCACTGCTCCATCCCCCTATCTCTCGCAGCTCTCTCTCCTCACTCGTCTCTCTTTGGCAGCCTCTCGGGATATTAGGCAATAGACTTGTTTACTCCACCTTTCACCACATTGGCTGCTGAATTATTCATCTGACTATAAGCAGGGGGCTGAAGGGAGGGGAGGCAGGGGGGGAGTAAGAGTTGGGGGGAGAGAAAGAGAGAGAGAGAGATGGAGAAGAAGGAACGCCTGTGAGGAGTGAATGGACAGGATTTATACCTCCTGCTCTGGTAAATTGATTATAGAAATCTGATCAGCATCTCATATCCTGTTGCAGGGACTAGGCTGGAGGAGGAGGAGAGGGCACAGTGTGTCTGCCTCCCCAAGATTAGCCGACCACCAGTAGACCATTATACATCAACAAGCCAGGGCTATTCAGAGTGCAGCGCCGTTTCCATCAGAGCCGCCAGGGTCCCGGAAAAACCTTTGACCGTACATCCTGTGTGTCCTTTTTAGTTCGTTTTGATTGTAGTCCGATTGTTGTCACAGCTGAAAAAAGAAATCTTTCGCATCCTAAAAAAGGCAGAAATACATAAATATGAGTTGCATTTAACATTGAGACATAAAAAATATATGTAAAAAAATAAATGAAAATTACTTATCTTAATGACTTTTCAACCACAGCAAACTGCGGAATGAGGCAAATATGAATGTATTGATGCATAAAAAAATGCATAAATAAATAAATATCAAAATAGTTGTAGACAGCCAGATAACAAGGCATATGCTGTGTGATTAAAGGCTATCCGCAGCCTCTGCAAAAATAAACTTAAGCCAAGTAGTAAAACACATTAATACATGAATTAGTTAAATTTATAGGTGTATCCTACATACATATGCATATATGTAATGAAAATGAATTTTATATTACAGCAAAATGTGGAATGTGGTAAAAGCACATACCAACAAATAAATAAATTATTATCCAGTACCATAGATGACTAGATAATAAGGCATATATTGTGCATTTAAAGGACATCCATAGCCTCCAGCTATCATTTGACAACTATTATAACCAACAGCCTCATTCCTAGTCCTATAGGGCAAAGTGAAATGTGTAATTATTCTTATGAACTAAGACAAACTGAGTCAGCCAGCATGTGTGTATGTGCATGTGCACGTGTGTGTGTGCGTGTGTATGTGTGTATGTGTGTGTGTGTGTGTGTGCATGTGCGTATGTATGTGTGCGTGTGTGTGTGTGTGTGTGTGTGTGTGCGTGTGCGTGCTGCCATACCAAGGCCATGGCTGATGAGCAGAGTCGGGGAGATGACCATGAATAATGCCCAGCCAAAAGCCTAGCTAGCTGAGGTGTTGGAGTGCACTGAATATAAACACTGCGACTAACCGCAGCAGTTTCTTGATAGATCTACTGCCAATCCCCCAAAGCATGAACACTGGCCTCTTAGAGTTTATGAGTGTGCACACACACGCACACATGAATGCATGTGTGTGCATACATAAACACCTACAAACACAAACACTTTGTGGCCAGCACATATGCATGAGCGCTTGTTCATGCACACTCACACACACATACACACTCTCCACTCCCTCTTTCTTTCCTCTCTCCCATCTCTCTGTCTCTCTGTCACATGCTCGTACAGCCATGGGCAAGGGTCAAAGGCTCACTGACTGATCTTATTTTCCAGCTCGGAGGACTTGAGCTGAATTCATTTGCGTTATTCATGTTAAGGGGGAGTGGGCATTTCGTATGTATGTGTGAGTCGGAGAAGGAGAGAGAAAATCTGTGTGCAGTGTGTGCGTTCCTGTGTCCTTGTGTGTGCGAGTGTGTGTATTGGTCATGCATGCATATGTGCACATGTGGGAGTCCATATATGTCTGTGATACACACCAAAAGAAAGATATAGTCTGTTAGTTAGCAACTTCTTCATAATGTATAATAGTATAAATATAGAAATATATGTATAGCTGATGGTATGCACATGTGTGTGAGCATTGAGTGCATTCGGAGGTCAAGCCCAAGGAAGTAGGTGAGGGCAGGTCACATGTAAGACCTTTGCTGGATCTCCATCACATCACAACTCATCCAGTTTCCAGCACGCCCAGAGCTGTGCCTCTCGCACACACACTGGCACCCTGCAACCTCTCGGCCCCCCTCAGCTATCACTCTCACGCACACACAGGCACAGTTCAGGATACAAGTGGCTCAATTAAACATTTAAACGCTGGAGCTGTAAAGCAAATTGCTGGGATTCAGCAGGGCCATGTAGGAAGTAAGTCCCGGGACAGAATTACGTTGAGGCGAGGGGTGTGTGGGTCAGGTCCGCAGAGCCAGGCTGATTTTTTTTTTTTTTTTTTCTGCTCTGTATCCATATGAGCTGAGCCTGGGATTGGGGCTGTTTCAGCTGACACAGGGACTGAGATAGAAACACTGGAGCAAGCTGATGGAAGGATAAGAGCAGAGCGAGGGGAAGTAGGGGAAGGAAAGTCAGCGTAGAAGAGAGCTGGATGATTGAAAGAGACGAAGAGAGCAGAGAGGAGAAAAAAAAACATCTAAGTGTGATTCCCCTGCTGTTTTAGCTCTGTGTTTCTTCATACAGAGAACACATACGCACACAAGTGCCGTAAGTGCCAGTATTTGATACTCAGTGAGGCACATTGTTGTAATGTGCAGACCAAAAGGTTAAACAGAAGTATGTCACTGCCTTAGATAATAACATAAAGAAAGGAGGAGAGATAGGCAAAAACAAATGTGTAAGACACTGTACGTACCATTATTTATGCCGGCTTCAGGCAGAGAACAGCTATGGTCTAATTGTGTATTCAATGAGATGCAGAGTTTTAATGTCAGTATTTCACAAGGATGATAGATCTTTGTGTTTCTACTCATTAAACAATGTTCTGCCTTTATGTTTTTAAGTTACTGTTTATTGCTTAAGATGTGTCATTTTCCCCCTAGTATTTCTTCCCAGGCAATTTACATTCTAATAACCTAATAGATTACAGTCATCTATTATTTTACTAACCAAGCACTAAATAGGATGTGTATTTATATATTTTCAGTGGGTAGTGAGGGTGGAGCAATGGGCGGCAATGCCTGAGTACAATTAGTATGGAGAGCAAACAGCATAATGCTGTGTAGCCCTTATAAATACAGCCCCTATTTCTTTCTCATGTGCTGGTGAGTTCGGGTTAGAGGAGGCTTGTTTATCAAATATTGAATGTAAATCTGTTGAAATAGTTTGAAACTCCCCTTGAACTCAATATGAGCATGTCTATTGGTGTCCTGGTCCTGGTGGACTAGTGGGACCAGCCTGTCCACTCATCATATTGTGAATACAACGGGCCAAATGAATCTCCTGTAGCAAGTCAAAACTTTATGAACAGGAAATTGTTTTATAAACTACTGAAAGCAATGCGAGTGAAATATGATGCCTAATTGTGGAGAAATAGGCTGCTTTGCTGACATCACGTTGTCATTAAAAGGGGAAATGGAAGCAAAAGCATTTCACTCAACAGTGAATGCGCTCTCATTCATCACCATCATTACATCAGTGACACAGACAGCGGTGAAAAAAAAAAACAATGCCTCAGACTTGTTAGGATATTGAAATCACCTGTATCAAAGAGACAGGATATCATTGGTGATCATTCACATCTGTCAATGTGTGTGTAGTGTGTGTGTGTGTGTGTGTGTGTGTGTGTGTGTGTGTGTGTGTGTGTGTGTGTATGTTTGAGTCTGTGTGTTTGTGCAGACACTTGTGGGAACTAAGCCACAGGGGCTAGGCAGCAGGGGCTCTGTTAAGGCCTTCACTATGCGACACTTTGGACCATTTTATTTTTTTTTCCTCTGTGTCCTGGCCTCATGAGATGATGGTAGATACAGGATCAGTTTGCCTTATTACTTTTCCCTGAACTATTGCAAGCAGGCAGATGTGTAAAGTTAAAGCAATGTGAAATATATAGCTTGGCTTGCAGCTTTAGCTCCTTTATTCACATGAGGGTCCATGGCTTGGACAGACACCAAGCCTCCTTGGCAATGAGAAGGAACTGTAAAGAGGCTGACTTTCCTTTTGAATCCGAATCTCTGTAGTGCCTTTTTTATCCTCTCTGTTTAACTCCCCTTCCTTCAGTGGCTCCCCAGGCAGCTGGGAGCCGCCCGGCAGGGGGATTCTGCTCACACTTGCCAGCTTAAAAATTTAATGAGACTTTTACTTCACACTTCATCCTCTTTTTATAGCAATGGAGATTCTGCTCACTGATATCCTGACAGGCCTAACTGGGAAAAATCGGTAGATAAACAAACATGACGAAGGATGCTTAACAGGCCACGCGTAAGATTCAGGTGTTGTAAGTAGAACCAGAATGATGGAAAACACAATGTATAGACCTCCCTGAAAAAAAAAAACAAAGCCTTACAGACCGTGGGACACAAAGAGGAAAAGACAATGAAAGTGAGTGAAAGAGGGAAGAAAACGGCCCAGCAAGGTCAAGGCTCTCACACAAGCAGACAAGTCAATCCACAATTAACCATGTTTCCATTATGCAAGCAGGCACACTCCAGTCTAGTTGACATAGCTGGAAAGCAGGCAGGCTGAAGAGTTTCAGACAACTTAATACCCTCAGATTATGAATCCTGGCCTTCCTCAAGAATCTGAGAAGCCAAGCAGGAGCATGAAGCTACATAAGTCTCGATACCAAAGAGGCTAGGCCTTTAATAGCTTTTTTTTTTAGTGTGGTGGGGAGTTAAAATATTCAGTGTGTACTACTACAGCTCCTCTGTATTCTGCTCCTGCTGTCTGGCAGCACTGCCCTGTCCTAGACTCTCCCAAAGTTAAACCTCGTAATAAAGTTAATGGTGCTGATAGTAAAATGCTGGACGGACACAACAGACAGAAACCCTGCACCTGGAACTGTGTAGAAGTCAACCTTGAAGTGACTGAGCGTAGTCCTGCTATATAGAGTCGGCGACTGAAGAGACAGAGATGGAAAGGCACAGGTAGAAAATATATCCCCTTTTATATTATGTTGTTTTACCTCTCACCTGACTTTACTGCTGCTCCTGATAACCAGGAATAATGTGGCACCAATGGCAGGATGGCACATAGAAACCAATGCAATTAGTCACTCAGCTGGATGATCTGCAGATGTCAGCCAGTGAGACAGTAATGGTTAATCTGTCATTTAAGCTGTCAGTTAGTTAGCCAGGCAACTAGCCAATGAACCTGCCAGCTTGTCGCTCATGCAAGCCATCAATCAGCCAGTTAGCCAGCCAGCCAGCTAACTAGCCAGTCAGCCGTTCAGCTACTCCTTCAAGCCACTGATTCAGCCAGTAAGCAAGCCAGGAGGAGGAGGGGGGTATGTTGAAAATGCCAAGTCAGAACGGTAGGAATGTCAATTCAAAAAAGGACAAGGTTACCCACACACTGTCATTACTTGGTCAGCATCTTTTATTAGGGATGCAGTGTTTCGGTCTTTGTGCCAGACTGACATGTTGCACTCCCAGTAATCATACTGTGCAGCTCATGAAAGTGTGTGGGTAACCTTATCCTTTTATTAATTGATAGATATTCTCTGTTTTACCTACATGCCTGCCAGTAAGGCTTCATTCCATGTGCGGGGAAGGCTTTTTATTGCCTATTAGAATGGCAGGAAGAGACAGGAGGAGAAGACAGTCGTAATTCTGCAATCTTATGATCCAGCGCCTGGCTTTGTGCATCACTGGCTACCTGCAGATCTCGCCCACAAAAGCCGAAATCCTGAGGCCTCAGCCAGGCTGCTGAAATGTCAAAATGTATTGTGATTGACACACTCTCAAATCCCACAGCACCTCGGGCCTTCTGCAGGGAGAAATAGAAAGAAAGAAAGAAACGAAAGAGCATTATAGTTATATTATATTATTATAGTATATTAGAAATGCTTACCTACAGACCAGTCCAGCCCCTGCCAGGTTTAACCCGTGTCCAACCCAACCCAACCAAGCCTCAGTCTACATTCCAACCCCCAACCTTCAATCCCGGCACCTCACCACTCACCACTATTATTGACAATCTCACATCAATTTCAGGGGGCCTCTTATCATGGCTGACACACAACCTTTCTGCACTGTCAGATCAGAGTAATATTTCGGCCTTTTATATGGATCGATTGGCCAGTTTGGGGGCGCAGAGGGGAGGAGAGGCGGAGCACACAAAAGGTCAACTGTAGCGCTAAATCATTTGAAGATTCTTAATGAAGGGTGTGTGGCAGACACACCTGCTGGTTTCGTTATCGGGCTGCAAAAAGAGGGAACTGTGTTGATAAAGGGAGGGACTGATAAAAAGAGGAGGAGAGCCAAAGTGAGAGAGAGAGAGAGAGAGAAAGAGAGAGTGAGCAAGAGCATGAGAGAAAGAGGAGAACGTGAGAGAAAAAAGCTGAAAAGAGCAACATTTTCTTTAAAGAACACCTTCACCAAGGTCGATAGGCGCTTACTGGTACACATGCCAATCGTAGTCCCTATTTCAAATAATTATACACTGCAGGTCTTTTAACCTTAACTGTAAGTGGGAGCACCAAGGTTGCCTATATGTACGGGAGGAGGGGAAAAGCTGGGGGAAATATAAAGTATTTATGTCATGCACAGCAAATCTGCTTTGCCCCTGAATGACTTTGTACATATGTTAAACATTGATTGAAGGGATTGAAGGTTTCTGGCTGCATCTGCCTAGACAACGTTTCATTCGGCCATGTGAAATCGCTATTTCTCACATAAACTTGGGTCAGTTAAACTTTTTTAGGTATTCCGACCACAAAATAATGCACGAGTGTTGACAAGAAGACATACGGTATGCAATGATGCTGTATCTAGAATGCATAAAAACCTCTGAGACTGACACACAATTAGAGTGTCGACGGTAACAACGGACCTTGTTGCTAATGAACGCTGTATGCTGAGAAATATGATGCTGTAACCAGTGACATTCTTCATGCGCTTGTCTTGAACTTGATTAGCCCAAATTGTTACATATACACATTTTTTTTCTTTTTTTCTTTTTGACACAGAGCATGTAGACTACATTTTGAGTTGCCACTGTTAAACGGCTGAGCGAGTGCCTGCTGATGTCAAAGGTGCTTGCAGTAGAGCAGCATTGAATGTCCATGGCCTTTTCCCTTAACCTGCCTCTTGCTTTTTTTTTCTCCCCCACTCTCCCACAGGGCGCCTCGTCCAGCCTGGTGGTCAAGTTTGCCGACACAGACAAGGAGCGCACCATCAGACGCATGCAGCAGATGGTTGGGCAGTTTGGCATCTTCAACCCGGCCATCGCACTTCCCTTCAGCACCTACAGCTCCTACGCACACGCGGTGAGTTGGAATAGACATATGTAGTACACAGAGTGAATTTGGCTGTGCTTAACCATCATTTTTGTAGACTTGTGAAAACACATACTATGCAGTGCACACATGTAGGTACTCTGCAGTCATACAATACACTTAAACCCTTCCTAAAGTTTTATAGCATTGGGAGAAAAAGGATCAGGACAGAAATTTGATCCCATTCTAAAGGTTTATTAGATTCCTACTCACAGAAACTGAAACTGTAGTAGTGTTGTTGGCATATTGCTTTTTTCATCTTTTTAATCTGCAAAGCCCTTAAAACTGTGAATGTTAAATCTTTAATTCCACAACTTTGGTCAACAGGCAGAAGCTGTTTGATGTAGCCAGCGTCTTTAAGGGAGTAGTCTGATTTTGTTGTGATTAGAGCAAGTGACGCAATCCCCATCTGGGCCAATCAGCAACAAATTTGTCACCTTAGGTTGACCTGTAATTGCAGCGCCCTGCTTAAGCTAATCATTGTAATTTTGAAATGCCAGAGTGCAACATCAGTCTCCATCATTCCCTCAGGTTAATCAAAATTGGATCAGTGGTGTCTCAGCTATCACACATGACACATGGACAAATGTAACAAATGACCATTGGCCACGCCTTGAGGCAGTCAGCGTAATTTTAAGAATGCTGACATGCAGTGGCTTGATGTGTTATTTCCCCAAGTTTCATCAAAATCAGAGGTGTTGCGTGTGATGTGACAGACAAATACATAAACATATAAACAAATGAATTCACAGACACTGTTTCAGAGTCCTTCCTCCTTTATCCACATTGGTTCCCCTCCACTTTTTTTCCTCACAGAGTACAGCCACAGCTGTTCGTCTTTGCCTTCTGTCCCTCACATAACATTATAATCAATGCAACCAACCTGCTGCCGTCCTGAAACAGTTTTTTTTTTGTTTGTTTGTTTTGTTTTTGCAAAAGTTACTCGTCAGATCTTAACAGTACTTTCAACTTGGCTGTTCAGTCCAAATAAATCCAGATGTTTTTAATGCAGGGTACCTACAACTTTACCATTAAAGCTAAATAAAAAAAATATTATTATCATTATTATTATTATGTTAATTAATATATTCTTCCGATATCAGTGTGTATGGTGGAGAATGGTAAAACTCTCAAAAGGGCATGTTTGCCCTTACAGAATCTCTCCACTCTGCTACTGAGAAATGTCCAAAGCACTGAGATACATTCAGCTCCAGGCACAGAGAACCACCACGGTTTTACTCAGAGCTGAACGTGGCTCTGAAGCATGCAACTTATTTACAGCAGGTGCTGATGTTTTCCCAAACCTAAACCTGAGCAGCACTTCTAAACTTAACCATCACATACTACTGTTAGACTAAAAGCATTCGTCAAAAACTGTTGGTCTCAAAGCGTGGATGCAGCTGCCTCTGTGCCGGCGGCGCGTTGATATTGAAAGCATCAATTGGGCTGTTGGGTCGCACCCGTCCTGGTTGACAGGGCCGATAAAGTGTGTGCAAAACAGAGTCGTTCCACTATAAATCAAAGTAATCAACCACAGAAGCTCCAGTTTCAACGGAGAGGTTAGCCGGCGCTACATAGAAAAATAATCTTTGGATAACCTGAGTGATATTCACAGTGATAGCAGTGTGCACGTAGGCTACTGTTAACCTGCTGTGACATCAAAACATTTACATCATCCAATTCTACTGTACTTTAAAAATCCCAGCAATTCACTAAATAATATGTTTGTGTTTGCTAGGGAGAGAGAGCGCCTCCGGAAAGCTACAGATTTGAGCTTTTACTCCAACACATTGGAAACTCTGATCTGCAATCTAGTTTTTTTTTTTTTTTTTTTTTTCTGCTGCATTTCTGTGTTGAGACCCCTCCTTGCTAGACATCATTATAAGTGAGGATCAGCTTGCTCGGCTATCATTCTGCAGCCCAACTCCATCCCCCTTTCTTCCTCTCTAAACAACACCACCATGCCATTACACCCAGGCTTTCACTACCCTCAGCACGTAGGCACACACACACACACACACACACACACACACACACACACACACACACACACACGCACACTTTTAGTTAGCCTGTACCCTCTAACCCCTTCACCAGCCTCCCTCTGCCCCCCCTACCCCCAGCACCCATACTGCCCTCGGGGCATGGCACCATCCACACACAGCAGACCCCCGGCTCTTTGATGAGTTCACTCAGCCTACGTAGCCCCCCTGCCCCCCTCCCACCACCACCATCACCATGTGCCCCCTCTACTCTCCATCACCCTGCCTCTGTACCCTTTGCCTCTTCTCTCCCCTGTCCCTCCCTCTGGGCCCAGGAGATGCTTCAGGGGGCACAGTTGACTCAGAATATTCCATAGGCAACTTATCTACACACACACTTTCTTCTACCCTGCTGAGGCAGCGCGCGCACACACACACACACACACACACACACGCACACACACACACACACACACCTTGCTTGAAGGGGGCTGAAATGAATTTAAGAAAAGGTTTCCATCCCAGAACTGAGATAAAAACCTGGGCCTCTGTCACAGCACACTGCATAAATACACACAAACATCAACACAGCATTTATTTACAGAGTAGGAGGAACAGAGATTCATTTATTTATTTCTTTACTTATTTGGATGTAAAAGGTATATATTTTTTTTGCTGTTTCTAAATGCCAGGATTAATTGTCGACGTTGCCCGGGTCTCGGGGGCTTATCCATTTCCCTCATTTTCATATCACAGCCATGGGGCCCAGTGTGAAATGTGCAAATTGACCATCCCAGAGTAATTGCGAGGCCATCTCTTGTGCTCTCTCCAGTAAAACTCCCGCCTTCATTACCATTCATGAAATGCAGCCCTTCCCCAGGAAATGTGGAGAAATGCAAATGTTTAAGGGGTGGTGGAGGCAGTGGCGGTCTGCGGGGAGACCATTGTGCCCCGCTCAGGTTGGCCATGACTCTTATTTACTGTGGCAAAGACCCGTGTCGACTCATACAGACGCACACGAGAGCATACACACACACAGACACACACACGCGCGCACACACGCTGTGTAGCAACCGCACTCTCTCTTACTCTGTCTCCCCTTGCCTCTCTCCGTATCTCTTCCTCGCTTTCACACACATATAATATGACAATGAGCAGAATGATGCCAGGAAATTGAGTTGCGTGTGAAAGTGAGGTATCTAACAAGGGCACGGTGGATACTTCACCATTAGAGAGAATCAATTACCGTTAAATCTAAAGGAGAAGTTGCACGTAATACGGTTTCTTGACACAAAGATTATACAGCATAAATGTTGGTAGTGAAGGTGAAATTCTCCTTGTGTCAGTGTTACGAATCACAGAGACTGTGGATGCCATGTACCTGGCTGTAATGAATTCAGCAGAATAATAATAAAAAAAAAATCTGTAGAGAAACTCAGAGGCAACCTTGGAGATAAACTCAACCCCAACTTATGATAAAGTAATGAGTGCACAGTAGGAAGTAATGGATTATCACAGAGGGTTTCTCATTCTTGTTTTAATATCTCGCTAAAGAGTTATCTGATGAATCGACGACGGACTGAGAATGCTCCATAATAATGCGGAATAAAGGGAGGTGTTAGTTATCTTTAGTGTGGGTGTCCAGCTTGTGCAGTGGTTCTGATTACATTACCATTACAGTCATTGGCGCCGGCTGCATGCACACTCTGTGCTGCCTTGATTCCCTCGTAGCCACTGGGAATGTGCTGAAACGAGACGATACAGTGAATGTTTCTTTACGGCAAGATAAACTACACATATTCCCCCAAGACGAAAAACCTGCAGTGACAGAAAAAGGACTTTATCTCCAAAGACACACTACGGGCTCGCCTACTCTCCATATACATTGGCCAAGAGAAGAGGATGTGGCACAGTATAGAATACAGACAGGGAGAGATGGTATATATAGCCATACCCACAGTACAGTAAATGGTAAATTCAAAGAGCTACTTCTCCACTACAGCAGTGGATAGGATTATAGAGCTGAGCTGACAGCCAGTAAATTGGATTTTAGTCAAACCAGGAGAGGGAGGGGGCTCTGAACACAAATTGGAGGGGTACAACACTGACAACATATGCCAAAAATGAGAAATGTGCCGTTTTCAAGATAGACACAGACACTGGTGTGCTTTGACAGGAGACATCCTATTTGCAAAAAGGTGATTTCATAAAACACAAGCAGAGAGAGAAAGAGAGGTTCCATGTTCCATACCAGTGTTTGGAATTGAGTAATAGTAATTCTCCAGTGAATCACCGGATGCACATAATAAAACCAGCCTTTATTCCCCATTGTAGTTCTCTGTCAACATGTAAACATTATATCAGTACACGATGAGTCTCAGTTCAAGTCAGTTTTCTTTTCTCTTCTCCAGAGCCATGTCTCTCTTTGTGAAGACAGCCATTTTAGCTTCCCTTGGTCTCTTAAGTGGCAGACTAGATGCCACGTCAGAGGACAGAGAGGAGCTGGAGGTTTGAAGGCACCTTGAGCACCAATGCCCCTCTTCCCTCACTAAAAGATGCATTAGATTGAGTTTGAGATGGATAAATGAGAGGAGAGAAAATGGTTTTAACTCGGTGCTAGTAGTGACAGTGTGTGTGTGTGTGTGTGTGTGTGTGTGTGTCTGTCTGTCTGTCTGTCTGTGTGTGCGCGCGTGTGTGTGTGTGTGTGTGTGTGTGTGTGTGTGTGTGTGGGTGGGTGGGTGGGTAAGAGGGAGGATGATGACTGTAAACTCACATTAGGAAACATCTCCCCCTGTTGGAAGGATTCAGATTCAGAAAAGAGCTGACTGGTCTTTTGCAACTTAGCACAACATTAGACATGATGGTAAAGGATTACTGCATCATTTGGCTGTCCTGTAAGCTGTCTGCACACACATACATGGCTGTGTGTGTGTGTGTGTGTGTGTGTGTGTGTGTGTGTGTGTGTGTGTGCAGAGAGCGAATGAGATAAAATAATGAAACGCCTGCGTGCATGAGCACACATACCTGTGTACACGCAGACACACATACACACACACGCCCACAGTACATAACCATACACACATACGCATACATAGACAACAAAGTGTATCAGAGATGAAAAAAAAAAAAATTAAAACCTTAGTGTAGAAATACAGCCTCCTAGCGTGGAGGTAACAAATGAGGCCCTTGAGCTTCAGTCTTCTGTCTTCAGTCTTTTAGTTCACCACATCGTCCCATTCTCTCTCTCTCTCTCTCTCTCTCTCTCTCTCCCCCTCCATCTCTCTTTCCCCCTCCCTGGCTGGTTGGGCCATAAGGGGTCACATGTGACAGTGCTGAGAGTCAGCGAGTCACAGAGCAGCGCTACAGAGATAATTGCCATGTGATAAAGAGGTGATTGCCTGCTGGCACCAGGGGAGAATAATGCCATCAGGTTGCAATAAAAAAAGCAGATGCCTGACACTAAATGGATGCTGCTGGAGCCCAGGCAACTTTCTTGCTTCCTTTCATCTCATACGCTTCTCTTTTGTCCCCCTTGTTTTTTTTTTCTCTCTATGTCCTTTTCATTTCAAGAGGAAGCCAAAAAAAGGTTGTGTCCATGATGATGAAGACTGTTGAGTTCAATTCCACTCTTTGTCTGCCAGAGACATTTGCTATCTGCTGCATAGTGCATAAATAAAAGAAGCTGGAGTTGGTTTTGAATGTGATGTGTATGGAAATTTTAAGGAGAATAAAGAATATGCATTTGAAAAGTAAAACAGAATGACTTTGAATATCTCTGTCTACATATAACCACTCTGCTTTCTGCTTTTTTTATTTTTTTTATTTATTTATTTATTTATTTATTTTATCAGAGCCAGTTTGTGTTAGCCACTCCATTCCAACATAATTACATGCTTGAGTTTCCAATTTGCTGCATTTTAATTTGGAACGAAGCATCAGTGAATGCCAGGTTGTTATCCATGACAATCTGACGGCTGGCATTAAGGATTGCATTATAAGCCATGCACTGGGAAAGAAGCTAGTATTTTGGAGTTGCTAGTATTCACTCCCACTCCATTATTACTCCATCCAGGCCAGCAGTTTGTATAACGCCACAAGGTCCACAGCGAATAGGCCGCAAGCTTATTAGAATCAGCCCTAAGTCCCCGGTCCCCATTGAAAGCAGCTAGCAGAGCCTGAGAAAAGGACAAAAAACAGTGACTGGTGTGACAGTGTATTTATTCTGTAATACTAGGCCAGTCCGACCCTTCTATCCCAAAGCCCAACCCCATTCTCATCCTAATAGGGGGGCAGTCACAGCATCGTCAAAGCAGGGGGGCCTCAGATTCCACTCGGTGACTCGCCAGACCTCTTTGTTTGTTTCTGTGTCGCTGCTTTTGTTTAGTTTCTCGTTTCCTTGCTTTCTTTTGCAGCTATGCCCTGTTAAAGGCTCAATTCATCTTATTTGGACGGGAATGGATGATCCCCATTTGTCACGTTGATAAAATTATGCAAATGACAAAAGGAGTTAATAGATAGCGGTGGCAAGGCATGTGGCTAATGGATGAGATGCCAACGCCGGGCGTTCTATGGCGGGACAGCCGCTTTCAGGTTACCTGACAGGGGCATTGAGGGAAAATAATTGGCTTTTCCTTTGCAGGGTCCCCATGCAAATACGAGCAGAGTGGCATCCTGTGCCTCCACTGTCTTCCAATATCGTCATTAGCATTACTGCCAGTGGCAGAGGAGTTTGATTTCTGCTCAGCTAAGTCAGGCTCAGGCCATGGCCATCCACATCTCCAATGACACATAGCTATGCAGTACTAAACAGACGCAGAGACAGGGGCAAGAGGTTGGTCTGATTGTGTTTGTATTCCTATACCACACAGCTCTGCATGCCTGATGGGGAGCTACACAGCCTACAAAAGATTATTGATTCCCTAGATAAACCCACTGGTTCACAAGCTGCAAAAGCCATTGTACAGTGATGGATTTTCTTCTGAATTAGGCATTCAGCATCTGCTTTGCAGAGGCAGAATTTAAGCTGAGTGCAGAAACTCTAATAGTCTCTATCTCTCTTTATATATGTATGTGTGTGTGTGTGTGTGTGTGTGTGTGTGTGTGTGTGTGTGTGTGTGTGTGTGTGTGTGTTTGTGTGCGCGTGTGTGTGTGTGTGCGCATGTGGGTGGGGGGGGCAGTGTTCATGCTCTGTATGAGTAACTCTCTGTGGGCTTAATTTGATGGAAAATAGTTTCAGCTCTCTATTCTCACTTCATGCTAAGTAGAAATGGAGAGTGACTGAAAGGCTATTGAGTTTATCTCTTTGGCAGAGTGTCCAGTGAGTGTAAATTTACTACCTGTACAGTTTGCTGACTCATAACATACCACCGACATGGTCTGGACTCAGCAACTGAATTATTAGCTGTGCCTACTTTAAAACTGTTCTTTAATGACCTGGGGTCAGGCTTCACTGACTTCTTGTGGGATGGCCAGAGTCCCACTAACCAAACAACATCTTGTTTAAACACAGCGGGTTTGGCAAGCCTGTGTTGGTAAAGAGTTCTTGTTAGGTGGCAAAGATTTTGTGGTCATTTACAGAAGGGGAACCCAACTGAATTCAGTTTGTAAAAATGCCTTCTTTTTTGGCAACACTGAGAACTTGCCTAGAGATAGTGTTTTCAGACTGAATAATAAAACAAAGCAAATTGTAAACTCTGGATGAGTGTCAGACTACTAGCGGCAATCATTACAAATTCACCAGAAAAAAAATTTGAGACAAGGCCAGAGAAAAGCAAGCAAAGTATGAGACATCTGTGGAATTACTATACAGCCAAACGGGCCATGGTGAGGTTTGGCAATTGTAAGGAAAAAGTATTGCGACTCTTTTGCAAACTTGCCCTGTTCTCTGAACACTGAGATAATGTGCACATGTCAATGCCTTGATTTGTATGAGCCCAGCAGACAGCTATTAAAATGTCTCTGCAGCTGGTGACAGGCTTCCTGCTGGGACGACAGGCAGATTCACTAAACATAGGTTGACAGGCTTCTTTTTTCTTCCCTTTCTTTTATTCCGCTCTACTTTCTCTGTACTTTCCATGCACTATCCATCCATCAACCTCAACATATATCCCTCCCTCTGTTCTACCCTTGCTATGTTCCCCTCTCTTCTCTTGCTCTCCTCTGTCGTCTTTGTCTGACTTCTTCCCAACTTACTATATTTTTCATTACCATCTGTCCTCCCCTCACCTCTCTTGTTTTTTGCCTCCCCTCCCTCCTACAAAACCTCACCCTCCATTCATCCCTCCTTCCCTCCACCCATTTCTCCGTGTCCCTCTTCTTTAGCTCATGCAGCAGCAGGCAGCCATCATGGCAGCAAGCCACGGCGGTTACCTCACGCCCAGCGTGGCCTTCCCCGCCACACAGATCCACCAGATGGGGGCGCTCAACATCAACGGTCTCCCACCCACCCCCATGACCCCGGTGTCGGGTGAGTTTCATCAAACCCTGGGTGAGCACTGAGTTTCATTCCCTTTCCTCCACGTGTGTATGTGCGCGTGTGTGTATGTGTGTATGTGTGCAGGAGCAGGGGGCAAGGTCTCCATTTTTGTGTTTACCATCAGTGTATGTTTGTAGGTTTGTGTGTATGTGTGTGTGTGAGGCTGTCGAAGGACATCATATATAGATATTTGCATGTGTGTATATGTGTGTGTGTGTGTGTATGTATGTGTTTGTGTGCGTTTGTGTGTCTATGTATTTGAGAGAGAATTCAAACTGCAGCAAGGCCAAAAGAAAGAGAGCTTGCCGACTGATAATCCAAAATTATTCCACTGGAGAGAAAGAAAGAGGAGGAAAATACATTCAGTGGGATTTGCATGGTTATGTTGTTTGTGAATACAGAAAATATTTAGGGAAGGTAAAGGAGAATGGGGAATATCAGTAAGTAAGTTTACAGATATGGTGCTAATTTCCCCCTGGTATTTTGACCTTGTGCTTTGAAGCAGTTGCACATGATCTGCATTCAATTCGTATTGTTTTCCATAACAAACACCTCCATCATACTATGCAGATACATTACAGAGGAAAGGGAAGGACTTTGAGATACGTACCCGGCGCATAACATTTGCTTATTCAGCAGTACTTTATTTTCCTTGAGACGGAGCAAACTTCAAGATTCTCCACTCAACAAAAACATGAGCTCAAATAAATAATACAGCATCCTAGGCTTTGTTGTCTTGTGCTCACCTACTTTGTCAACATTGCAGTATTGAGTTCTTGAGGTGATGACTTTGGTAACTTTAAACCAATGAGCGTTAGAGAGAACCACCATCAATTCAACAGGGCAGATTTTTTTTTTTTTTTTTTTTTTTTTTACAGTAGATATCCTTTAGAGATATAGTCATCATGGGAATCCGACATCCTCCTGCAAGCTTCCAGCACTACATCAAATTCTCTCTGCAATGTGGTTTCATTGCCGAAGAGAAATATTATCTGGGATTGAAATTCTGTTCATTTTTCATCTGGAAACACAAGGAAAGGCCTAAACATCCACAAGTCTGAAAAGCACAAATTTTGTGTGACAGTGTTTATTTGGTTCTACCTAACTACATTCAAAACATATAGCCTTAGGTTCAGTTGAATCTACACATCTGTTGCTGGAAAGATGCAGGACGGGGGAATTTCTGTGATCGTTGCCAGCTCACCCAGCTCTGGAAATCAATACTACAGTACTACTCCTATCAACCAGCCTATCAGGCGTATCTCCACCTCGAACATAGGACCTAATGAATGCATGCACATACAGTGGGATGATGAAACATGCCAATACATGCGCACACTGTATACATCTGCACTAATTTTCAACGTCAGGCAATATATCTAGAGAAGAGACCCATTTGTCAAATATTTACGGTGATGTTTTTAGTGCAAAGTGTGCACTTTTGGGCGGGCATAATCAATCAGACACTGTGATTAAAAGTAGAGTTGAACGTTGCTGAGAAGCCTCTTCTTTTGGATGGAGTGAAGAACTGACAGTATGGCTATACAGATCTTTGTGTTCAGCATGCATACCTGTATTTTGCACCACAATAGTGCTGATGAAACACAATGCAACCGTATTGCAAGGGTCTCTGTCTGTCTGTGTGTGCATGTGTGTGTGTGTGGGCGCGTGTGTGTATGTGTGTATGTTATCTGTCTTCTAGGCTGTTTTTGCATAGAAAATATATTTGAACTGTAGCATTTTGGATTGCACAATCAGTGCTGTACACTGAAGGACATAATGTTAAATACTGTCAGACATGCTGTACATTCTGTAGAAAGCCAAGCTTTGTGATGCATTGCTGTGAAGAGGACTGATCCATCCGTAGTGTTTATAAAGAAAACTGTTTTTATAGGGGAGCTGAAATCAGTTGCATATAAATCAGTAATAGTTAGGACTAGTAAATTGGCCTGTGTGACTGCAGTTTGTGTGTGTGTGTGTGTGTGTGTGTGTGTGTGTGTGTGTGTGTGTCTGTGTGTGTGTGTGTGTGTGTGTGTGTGTGTGTGTGAGTGAAAGAGAATCTGAATGTCTTTGCATGTATGTGAGATGTCGCCATATCTGCCTTTGGACATGCCTCTATGCAAGCTACAGTCGACTGATTACCTTCCATTATTGAATACAATAAATTATGAATCCTTGAGAAAGCATAGCATTCCTGAATTTCCAAAGACTATTTTAAATATGAAATATCTATTTTTTTATTTCCCCTTTCCTTCATTCATTTATTTGAGCTGCAGCAGTACTACTGCAGTATGCGCCGCTATTTCCACTTGTGGCTATGACTTATTTAGAGTTCATTGAAGGAATACATAACATTACCGGCAAGGCAGTGTGTATAAGTAGGCCGTGACACTCTAAAGCTATTCAGATTGTAGGTTGTCTGCCATGAGTCAGTGGAATAATTCATTATATATCAGAATCTGTTTTCATGTTCTGGGAGCAGAGTGCTTCTCTGCTTCAACAGGGGATTAATTTATGCATTAAGTTGTCTCATCAACAAAATTAGGGCTTAACACTTGCTTTGTTGCAAAATCCTTCAATTCTAAAGTTTGGCAGCAGTGTCAGATATATGTAGGCATAAAAGGTAGAAAGGTTAATGTCCTCTTTTCTTCTAAAATGACTGCAATTGCCCATTCACAGTCAGACTACTACCCCTCTAAATTGCATACTGCTGTGCATTTACATAAAGCACCGATAGTGCTTTAAAAGATGGAAAACCCTGCCTGATCTTGAGGTAAATGTGTGACATTAACCTTTTATTTAAATGAACGGTATAACCTCTGTAACATGAAAAAGCTTGTTTGTGACAGCAAACCAAAGTAAAAAGAGGCTCAGAGGTTAAGGGTGTTACTCTGAAAACAATGAAACATCCATTTGATCAACAGATGCAAAGCATTTAAGCTTGATGGTGCATAAGCCGTTTGCCAGATGGTTCAGCTGATTAGAGCATGTATCCTTACAATGATGCATGATGATGCTTTTTGAAAATAATGTTCAGCAGGTGCAGTTCCCCGAGTGCTGCAAAAGAAATAAAATTAAACAAAACAAGGTGGAGAGAGAAAGAAGGGGGTGGGGGTGGGGGTGTGTGGGGAATGGTTTTGTGTGCGGGGGTGGGGTGGGGGGGTATGTCGACCCTCTGCATGAATGATGAGGAACATGTAGTGTCAACGATGTATTGTTAGGCTGCAAGAGCAAGATGTGTGTATAGTCAAAGTCACTCTGATGTTCTTTCTGTTGCAGGGTCTTGACTGAATATAAACACACATACATACTTATTAACAACATACACATGCACACATGCACGAAAACACCCTCAGATGCAGCATGCCATGTCATCTCCATTGGATTCTGCCGTGATTATATCTTGATGCATTTCCATGGTGACTAATGCCACAGCTTCAACCGGTTGACGCAGTATTCCTCAATATGTGTTCCCATCCAGTTTTGGGCTGCATGCATTTCACATAATATCTAATGTCCAAATTGTGATTCAATAACAAAAGAATACCAAATCCCCTAAGCTTACTCGCCAGCCACATAATATTGAGGATGCATCGCATGGTGACTTAGCCGATCAGAATGAATGGGAAGCCCCAAGCTTCACTGCCGGAACAATGCATCACGTCCAAGCTGGCTGGCACAAAAACAACACTGCTGTAGTCTATAGTACAATGCCAGTTGAAATAGCTGGGGAAATGAACACCTGTGTGTCTTAACTGATGATGGCGTGATTCAAGGGCACAGCCCATCTCAGACTGTGAAGACGTGATCACTGTTGTTGTTGTGTTTGAGACGTTCATTCTCCCCAAGAGAACTTTTAGCTCAACTTTTAGGAATCTTGGCTCGGATAATCACCCAGAGACTGTCATCCCCTGAGGTGTTTGGCATGTAACACCTGAGTAGCAATATCGACTGACCAATTGACTGAATAACTGCCTGCCACTTCATCAACACCTTCAGCAATTGACTCTCATGTTAGCCAGATTTACCTAAAACAAGTCTCTATAGAAGTGATCCTATAGTGAACCGCAAGGGCATCCAAACAGGTAAAACTTGAGATCCTGTAGGCTCACATCATTTTGGAATTTACATTAAAGATATGTATTTCTGCTGGCATTTTAAAACCTGCTCCTCTCATATTCAGATTCATTATCCCCACTTTTAAGGACCAGTATATTCTGACAGGCATTTTCCCTTTGAGTCTAAATGCATCACGTTTTAAATCAGTTAGATGAAAGCATCTGTTTTGAGTGCTTATTTCTTGCTCCAACGAAAGACAGTCCTCGTGCTGGTAATTACTGCACTCTCCAATATGAGTCTAGCACTCCTTGTTGATTTGAATGTATAATTAGCATAATAAATACCTCTGTTGCATATGGAGGCTTCTTTCATAGAGCAATCATCGCAGAGAGTAAATCAACAGTTTTCCTATGAAGCAGCCTCCAAGAATATGAATGTTACTCTGCTTTCACAACATAAATGCTGGTAAGATACGTATATACATATTGTTTAGCTGTGCTGACTTGTGTCATGCAACAGTAGCGGTGGAGAAGTGATAGATAAGAACTAGGTGGATAAAATATGTAATCTGCTGACCCATAGCTCCCTATTCACCCATGCCAGAGTGTGGAACAACATGTCATTATTATGGGCCAGTACACACAGTAGACTTGCAGCCACATGTATATTGGCATACTCGTGAGTGCAGTGTAAACAAGCCATGAATACAATTTTCTACAATGCGACGACTGTAAGTCCACTGAGGTATAAAATGAAAATGTCTTGTTATTTCCTAGCTCAGGATAGTAGCATATACTTCTCGCCCTCTCTATTGAGGAGGACAATTTTCAAGGTTTGTCTGTGTTGAGCCCGGGGAAAAAATTCATTCAATAATTGTAAGATTGTGGACAAAGACGATGAATAAGTAAATGGATTTCTTATGTAATCATTGCTTTGTTAGAGAAATGCTTGCAGCTTCTGGCCCTTTCAGTACATATAATCACAGTTTATGACACATAACCAGCGTTGGGGCGGTTACTTTCAAAATGTTGTATTCCACTTATTGCGTACTTTTTACTATTATTATTTAAAGCAGTCTGATTATGTTACGCTATTTCTTTCTGTGTGTAGTACGTCATTATATTTCTTCAATTTTACTTTCACAAGTTGACAAAAAAGTGCAAGGATATTCAAAAACATACATGCAGATAAAAAGAAATGTTTATTACCTCTGTTTATTCAAAGAGATAAAAGCAATCTCTTAACTCTTAAAAATGTGTCCATATAATGATTTAAAACATTGCAGCAAATACTAACAATAACAAACTAGTGTAACAAACTAAATAAGTAAATAAAATGTCAGGGCTCAGGAATCTTACAGCGGCAAACATTGATGTGTTGTTTTGATTACTGCTTATTAAAAGTGCAACAATAATTAAATTAAATGTTAACCATTAAGCCAGAGCATATTGCAGTCAGCACTTCAACAACATTATGAAGAGGCTAAGGGAAAATAATTAATGGTAAACAGTCTCACTGTAGCCTTCTTTAAGTATGAATAACTGGGCCCTTTTCTCATCATCATTGTGACCAGTAACACATTACATTACTCAACAGTAACTGTAAATACACTATTCCATTTTAAACAGTAACTGGTTACACTACACCATTAATCAGATAAGTAATAATATTACGTTAAGTCATGTAACTTATTACCCCTAACACTGTGCATAACCCAACTAGGGTATTGTTTCACAAAACATAGTTATTGAATTGAGCTTAGCTTTTGTTGTGTATTAAATATTTCAGATATCAGTATCAGTGCTCCCACATTACATTCGGACATTGCTCCCTGCAGTGACATTTCCTCCATGATAACCTGGCTGGACTCTGTGGCCATAAGGTTTATCAACTACAAGGCATTCTGTCTGTAACTTTTGTCATCTCTTCTCCTTTTTACACTTGCTGACCCTTGAACGTACGCATTTGCATGCACCCAAACTGAGAAGGGCTGAAAAGAGATAGAGGAAAGAAAGAGAAAACATACTACTACCCACTACTACCACTGCCACTCCTACTATTACTACCACTACAACACACACACACACACACACACACACACTCCCGCAGCACCGCTAAGCCTTGGAAAATGAATTTGCCTGATGATGGAGAGGGTGCATTATCTGGCGGTACAGTAGAGTGCGTGTGGCCCGGGCAGACTAGCTGTCTCTGGCCCTCAGAATAGGAGCGGCAGTCTCCTGGGTCCTGGTAGGAGAATGGGCTGGAGCTGCAGTCTAATTCATCACAGCTCCGCAGGAAACAAGCAATCGCAGGGAGGTTTAAAAAAAAAAAAAAAAAAAGGAAACCCGTGCAAAAGACACAACAGCTCTCACTGGACCTGGGCAATTCCCCTGGTCACCGCAGTTGGCTGCCTGAGTGTCAGTCTCAGGACTTAAATGCTGAGAGGAGGAGAGGATAAGAGGAGTGGAAAGTTGTGGGTAGTATGGAAGAAAGTAAAGGAGAGGAGAAAGAGGAGAGGAGAAGTGATTGTGTGGGTGAATGCATAGGTGTTACTCACTGGTGGGAGGCTTCAGCATGTGATGCACGGCATATTTACACATGCATTAGCATAAATCTCAGCGCATATTATGTGTGTTCTACGTGTGATTGTGTACCCTATGTGGACCACCTCTCATAGGGTTTCTTTTACCGAGGCACCAGATTGTGAGGATATGGCATGCTGGAGGGTTTCCGTGACAACCTGGGCTTTCTGTCCAATCAGGGCCAGGGTTTCCAGATTGAGAGGTGGTCCTCAGGGGAGCTGTTCTTCAACAAGCTCGGATGCTTTGCCACGGAACAGCCCTTTCAAAGAGACCATCACACAGTGAGATTCTGCTCAAAATGGGTACTTTCACGTTCCCAGCGTGATTGGAAACACTTTCCAAAGGAAGGTCCTTTAAAATGCATTGAATGAAAGAGGACATGGAGCATCCAATTCCAATTCCACTCGTGAACCATTTTGCAGCTGCCTTGCAGACATGCACCATATATGTTATGTTATGACCCACCCATTTGTCAAACTGCCAACTGTCATTATTTTGTCTTTTTTATGATGTATAAAAGTAAGAGGCATCTTTGTGTTTTTGCTACCTGCTCATTCAAGCAAATCTCTGTCTGTAATCTCCTACTATCTAGTCAGGATCTTTTTTTATTTTTTTCCCTGAAGTTGCATAGTGGTTTCATCATCCTGAGCAGTAGGAGCCAGCAGGGTATCGCACAAACACTACCGACAGGCTCATTTTTCACAGGTTGACTTCCCAGCTATCCTGCAGGATGTGTCACGACAAACGCCGGATATGTGACAGACTCACGTTGCACCCATGTCCTTGCATTAGAGAGGATATGCAGTGTAGTTAGTGGTCATGAGAGTGCACATGCATGTATGTGTGTGTTTCTGAGTGTGTGTTTGTGTGTATGTGTATGTATGTGTGTGTGTGTGTGTCTGCATATGCACGTGTATGCAAGTGTACATTTTTTCTGTGTACATTACACAAATAGTGTCTCTGTGTACACGTATGCCTTTAACCCCTTGAAATCTGAATTTCCCTTAAATGCCCCCTACATAGATACAACAGTGTCACATACATATTCTGTATCTGCTGGTTGCAGCGCTTCACTGAAGCTTCATCATGCTTATATTGAGTGAAATATTCAAAGCCAAGATGCTATTGTTTGATGAATACATCAAATAGAAAATATCTAGATAACTTTTGAATCATTTTATATGCATCTCCCTGTAATTCAGCTGCAGGTATTTGATATCTTTGGAAACCTTGGGATCGCCATTAAGGTGTAAAATAAAGTTCTGTGGGTTTGAACAAAGCTCTGCTGTGCAATAATGATGAGCCCACCAATGCCACCGGCAGGGCTGACGAGGTCATGTGTGTGCATGCGTGTGTACATGTGTAAGTCTAACGTAAAATGCTCAGCTTTTTGTATCGATTCCCGTAATTGTAAGCCCTTTTTCCCAGCAGGCCTGAGTTCCCCACCAGCCAACATCACCACCTCCGCTGTGCCCAGCATCGTCACGCCCATCGTCAACGGATTCACCGGCATCCCTCATCAGCCTAACGGACACCCTGCCGTGGAGACTGTGTATACCAACGGCCTGCCGCCCTACTCCACCCAGAGTCCCACCGCTGCTGACACCCTCCAGCAAGCCTTCACTGGGGTACAGCAATACACAGGTTAGAAGAATGGAGCCAGAAATGTCACCTCTGAGCTGTCAGTGTCTGACAAAATTGTGAAATGACGAGCAATGACGAAGCAATTACTGTTGGAAAACTATTGTACGAGCTAGTGCTTTCATGGCACTAATCACTCTTGTGTATGTGTGTGGCAGAGTAGGGCAGCGCCTTAGAACATAACATCAGAGGGCCTTTGATTACACACGTTCTGCTTGTGTGATCGACCTTACAAAGCATCCTTGACACATTATGCGTTCTCCCCCTCTATCCTCTGTGGAATCCACATCTCCCTCTCTCTCTCCCTCTCTCTCTCTCTCTCTCTCTCTCTGCAGCAATCTACCCAGCCACCACACTGACTCCCATTAGCCAGACACTGCCCCAGCCACCCCAGGTCATCCAGCAGCAGCAGCAGAGAGAAGGTGAGGGTGAGAGAACAATATTACTTTTACACTGTACACATCTCATCCTGCGTAATAGATATATAAAGGAGCTGAGGGTGAGAGAGCAATATTACTTTTACATCCCGCACATCTCGTTCTGTCTAATACATATATAAAGAAGATGAAGCTGAGGGAACAGTGTTACTTAATGGACTACAATCTCATCTTGGGTGAAAGATATGTAACGGGTGAGGATGTGACAACGTTATACAACAATATTACACATCTCGTCTTAGGTACCTAGAGCCTTAATGTCTCTTACAAATACAAATGGATACGCATATCCATATTGTCTATAGGTAAAGTCTAAGGCCTATTTTATCAAGTTTTTTCCTGCCAAGGAAATACTGGCTGGCTTGTACAGGTGCAGTTAATGATAATGGAAATACAAAAATACAATTGCTATGAGACTTGTGACAGTGTGTCTGATGATATTCAAAGTAACTCACAGTAAAACAATGGCAAACACTCACATTGACCTCAACATTAAATACTACTACTACTACTATTACTATTACTACTAATAACAACAACAACAACAACAACAACAACAATAATAATAATATGTAATTAACAGTAGATTAATACAGTCAAGATTTATGTCAGAAGAATGTGGCACAACATTTTTTGATGTTGACATAATACATAGATTAAATTTTTCAATTTTAGAAAAACTGTGATATACAGTGTGACAGTATTACCCAGGGCCAAATGTGAGAGTATTTAAGCCCCATCAGTTTTGGACATCATGTAGATGACATAGATTGACTTGTAGGTTGACCTCTTTTGTAGCACAGGGATTACACTGCCGCAACTTTTTTACTGATTGCAGACTATAATCTATTGTTTAGATTCAAATACATTCATATTCACATCTTAATCTGCTGAGTTGATTACATGAGATCCTGTATAAATAGCAGCGTCAAAGGGATTCTCAACTTCCATGCAGTAGCAACAGATTAAGTAGACAAATTCTCAATCTTGTGTTTGTGTGTTCAAAACAGTGATGTTATATTACTGATAATGTCACAGACATCCTGGAAATCCTTTTGCAATCATCTGACTTTAGTCTGTATAAAAGATCATGTGGCTGGAAATATCAATAAATAGACTCCCTCTCTCTCTCTCTCGCTCTGTGTATTTCTAGGTCCAGAGGGTTGTAACCTGTTCATCTACCACCTGCCACAGGAGTTTGGAGACAATGAACTCATGCAGATGTTTCTGCCCTTTGGCACCGTCATCTCCTCCAAAGTCTTCATGGACCGGGCCACCAACCAGAGCAAATGCTTTGGTGAGTTGTTCAGTGTTGCTCACACTTGAGCATTTTTAAGTGGAGGACATACACAATTACACCATTGTTTAAAAATGTGTGTCTTTTGGAGATGTTTTTAGATGGAGCTATAAAAGCTTCGCCCTGGTCTTTTTGGTCATATAAAGATACATTAAGTGACAGGCTTGGATGCACAGGCTTGTATAAAATTTTTACACAAACTGGATGCAGTCCAGCCTCAATCTGCATTAAAGAGCTGTAGAGGAATATTGGGTAAGAACTAGTGTGGCTATGTATTCAAAGAAATATGTGTGGGAAAGGTTCAAAATAGGTAATTTAAGGCTAAAATTTGGACACACAGTAATGTGATCCTGCACAATCCAGTCTTTGTGGTCAGGTCTCAAAAATTGCATTAAAAAACAAGTGTGGCCACAGCCAGAAACAAGATGTGGTGCAGTTAAATTTTTCACTGTGGGAGCTGTGTAAGAATGCCCAGCAAAGGCGAGTGAAAGTTAAATTTTCACATTCTTACATGCTGTTCAGCAAAAATAGTAGAAAAATGCTGCTCTCAAATGCTGTAAAGTCTCAAGTTTGATAGTGCACAGGTAAAGAAGAGTGAGATGTCTCACTGACTGACCTGAAGTTGCCTCTTGATGATCATTGTGCTTTGGTGATACTGCGGTAGAGAGAAAAAAAAAAAAAAAAAAAAAAAAAAAAACATTGGGATGCCGTGAATGCGCTGGAGCTATGATGCTGTCGGTCAAACTCCATGCCCCTGTTTTGCTTGGCAGCTGAGTGACCTGAAAACCTTGAGGTGCTGTATCAGCATCCACATCACCGCTCAGTAACCCCGATATCTGTCAATACCCACACTTCAGAGGCTGATTCACACATCTCCATGACTCCTGTCCCATTTTGCTCCGTCAGCCTACACACACACTAACAAGCCCCTGGGCTTATGAAAACTTTAAGGAGGCAGACAGGGATGCTGGGAGGTGGGAGGAAAGCAAAGCAAAGGACAATTATAGATCAGCATTTGTTTTCACTTTGGGGAACCACAAAACCCTGGGCAAAATTGATTGCCAGCCCTTTCTCCCCGAAGGGACTTAATGACATATAAATTCATGAAAGAAGACCTATTTGCAGTATTGACTAATACACTATGCATTTACAACATAATGTTAGGTCTGGGGTAGGGGGATGCTCACCGGTG
Organism: Myripristis murdjan; assembly: GCF_902150065.1. Classification (NCBI taxonomy): domain Eukaryota; kingdom Metazoa; phylum Chordata; class Actinopteri; order Holocentriformes; family Holocentridae; genus Myripristis; species Myripristis murdjan. The sequence continues at coordinate 13,822,394 of NC_043983.1, read as the reverse complement.
TAATTAATCTAGAAAGGAGAAAGGAGGGATAAACCTAGACTGATGGTGGGCAGGAGACAGAGAGAGAGAGAATGAGAAAGTGCACTTGTTATGTTTGACAGGGCTGAGTTGAGGGCTTAAGACTCCTAAACCTGCATCTCCTCTCCATCCCCTCTTCCTCCCCCCTCCTGTGGCTCCCCTCCTAAATGTGCTAACCTGATGGTAGGGCAGGCATGCACCTCCTCTCCCTACCTTCATCCATTGCTCCCTCCGGCCTTTGCCCTAATGGGCCAGCACCGTGGTAAGCAGGCCAGCCAGACATCTCTCCCAGGTGGCGGGGGACGTGGGGAGGCTCCTGCTGTTTTTCATGGGTCATCGACTGTTCCTAATGACACCGCAGACACAGGGGAGCGCATCAAGCGGAGCCACACTCCACTGCAGTTTCTGGTCACTGAATTCTCAAGGCTTTATTTTTACACATGATGGAAACAGGATGTTCAGCATGGGTTTGAGGAGGGGTGCATCTTGGGGAAATGCACTATGGGGCCTTGTGTCTTCGTGTCTGTGGCAGACTTGTCTCCTCATGATGAACTATGCTTGCTCTTTTTTTTTTTTTTTTTTTTTTGGCCCAGCTGCTTTGCACGACAGCTTGTGCTCATTCATTTTTGCATTCTAAGGTTTTCTAGGGTTACACTGAAAATTAAATCTTTTTTTAGGTAGAAATGCAACAAATATTTTCTTCAAGTCTTGCATTCACAGTCATGTGTTGAAGCACTTTTTAATTTGTCCGGTGCGCATAAGGGCTGATGGGCTTGTAATCTTCTTCCACAGGTTTTGTGAGCTTTGACAACCCTGCTAGTGCACAGGCAGCTATTCAAGCCATGAATGGCTTTCAGATTGGGATGAAGAGGTTGAAAGTCCAGTTAAAGAGACCGAAGGATGCCAGCCGCCCTTACTGACACAGCCTACCTTCTGTATTCACCGCAACAGCACAGGTAAGCCCACACCGTTACCAAATAAGCTACACAGCGGCAATATTTCCAGCTCAGAGTGCAGAGGATGCTTGACATTGCTGCTGCAGCTTTTACTCTGGTTTTAAGTCTAGTTGATTCCCTTGCCAAACCCAATACTTCCTACATCCTAGGATAGCCTGTATCTAAAAGCTCCTAGTTTAACTCAGCTCTTTCCATTAGACATTCATAGACGAACAGATAAATTAAAGCCAAATGCTTGAAAATTGCCTGGTGCTTTCGTATTTGCAGACGTGTAGAAACTGTAGGGGCTAAGGGTCGATTTCATATGCAGCACAGCAGGCTTACTAATTATGGGAAAATCTGTCATCATCATGATTGACAAAGATTGATTGGTGCGCCAGTGTGGGTTAGCTCTCTCCAGACCATTACACTGATATAATAGGGCCATATTGAACTATCCAAAGTTTAAAGAAATGGATCTTTTGAATGACAGTTAAATGAGCAGTGAGATCTGAAATTGCTTTTTCTTCTTTTCCCTCTCTCTTTCAGGTTTCGAGGACGCGTGAAGATATCTCGGAGGAGTTAAACTTTTTTTCTTTGAAAACAAATAAAATATGTTTTAAAAAAATCGACACATAAGGAATTTTTGAAGACATATCAGCATTTACTTATGAAGATATAGGTTACGGCAGAAGAGGAAGATGCGGAAGAGGAGACCCTACACCGGGGGACTTTACCAACAGTAACAGATGGCACAGTGCAAGGAAGATAAAAGAAGTAAAAAAAAACTGAAAAGATGTGATGAGACTGAACAACAGAACTTTTCTTGTTGAGACTTGAATTGTTAATTAAGCAACAAACTAACAAACAAAAAAGCAGCAACAACAAATAGATTTCTATATACATATTATATACACATATATATAAGGAAAGAGGCGCTTGTGGCTTTTACTATACTGGACAAATGAGGGTTAAAACTTGAAGATCAAGAAAAACAGTGGAAAAAAGAAGCTATTCTGTATGTCCACTGACAGACTTTCTTTCTCTTTCCCTCTTTCTCTTATTCTCTCACCGTCTCTCTCAGCAAGCGCAGAACTATGACTCTCGGAGGTCACTGAGGTTTCCATTAGCAACAGTAGAACTGCAAATCTTTCACCCATAAGGGACCAAAGGACCAAACATTTTTATTGTTCTGAACAGTAATATATAGTATTAATGATACTAATACTACAAACTACTACTAATAATATTACAAGTTAAACTTAAGAAGAAATACTAGCTTCAGGTTGAAAAAAGAGGAAAGGGGTTTTGGTTTCTTTTCCTTTTACATTTATAGCAACTGGGTTTGAGAATATTAAAACAAAACAGAAAAAAAATCGTTAAAAAAATGAAAAAAATGAAAAGCTATACTATTTTAGTGGCGTAGAATATGTGGGTTAGAGATTGTTTCGGGCATGTTCAGATCTGTTCTTTTGACGGTCATTACATCATCCACGGTATTTTATATCCAAACATTTCATCTCGGACTTGTGATTTATCAGTGTTACTGTGTTGTACGAATGACAACACAGCATTTGAAGCCATTGAAGCCCCATAAATTAGTGCCAAAAGTGACACGGTAACAACCTCTCCAGCCAAACGCAGACATACAGTATATTGAGCCATGTAACGCTGTCTTCTGTTCTTTCCAGCGGCCTTGTCAGGACATTGCATTTCCACAGTAATTGATTGTCATTGTGAATTCTCATCTTTCCCACTGAAGAGAAAGGCATTCCATGTCAGGGAAGTGGAGGCACCATCATTAAAGCATAGATAATACAGATAATCTGACCATAAAGCACTGTGGTAAAAGTGCCACCCGGGTGAGTGAGGATACGCAGCAGTAAAAACGCGCAGCATCTTTAACTGGTTAATAAAATCTACAAATTACCCTGACAATAGTTATAAAATTGCCATCCAAGTGTCGCAGTAGTGCCTGCCGGGTCCTGCCCTCTCCTGCTGCCAAGCTTCTCCAGCTGCTCTCAGCAGGGGGAGAGGACCCCGCACACACTCCCCTTTCCTCCCCTCAGTGCCACCACTTCTCTCTCTTAATAGGGACAATCAGTTTACGGGGGCCTGAGAGCTAACCCACAGCATAATTAGGATAATGCTAATATTGATCAGATGAGGAGCAGCACCGCCGGGCAAGAGATGCACAATCAATTACACATTGGCATTTTGAATGAATTGACTGACTGACAGAGTTCATAGATGGATGGGAGGGAGATGAAGCATTGTCTTTTCTCCCTCTCTCTGGCATGCATAGCCTCAGGGAGGATGTATCCCGAATTTGAAGCAGCACACGCTGTGGGACTGATGGGCACCGAATGGCAGCTATGGTTTGGAAACTCTTGCTTATAATTAACGATTGTTAGGAAGAGTCTATGTAGCATAGCTGTGACAAGATCAAGTCAAGAGCAACATGATGCACGCCCTTGTTTTGCATTTATCTTCAGCAGATTGAACGCGTTCTTCATTGAAGAGCAGGTGTATTCCTTCCAAAGGGCATAACAGCGCAGTTAAAGCTTGTACACCATGAGGAACAGCTTTGCATTACCAGCCTTAGGAGGTCAAATTAAGAGCAAAATGATCCATCAATTAGACAGCAGCAGGCCTGACTGTAAGTGCTGCTGCAGTAGCTGCTGCTGCTGCTTCAACAGGACGACAGCTTACTATTAGCACCAATCACACTTGGGTCCTGTACAGTGTGCTCGTGTCACATCACGCCCCATCGGATGTGATTTATCAAATAAACCGGCGTCACATAGAGCGACGCCGGGGGACACATCTTACACACAGATATCCGAGATGAAGTCTCTTGTTTATTCATTTGTTGTTGCTTTTCTGAATCTTTGTACTCTTCGTTGCCTTTTTGTGTCCATTTCAGCCTCAGAACTATGCCGTTTTTTCTTCTGCGCAGTCTTTGTTTAGGTTTTTTAAATTTATCAAGCATGCCATGTGCTCTGTGAAGCAGCCCTCGTCTGCTGAAGTCTCTGTGAGGCCTCTGTCCGGTAAACTTTAGACGCTGCATCGCCTCAGTCATGCAATTACAGCTCTATCTCTATTGCCCTATATATTGAGTCTGCACAGATGCAGCCTCTATGCCATTGTAATCTGTGCTGGTACAACAAATGCTGTTGCCAGAAAGGTCCCTTTTTCACTCTCAGTTGACCTCACTGAATATATCACTTCTTTGAATACAACCATAGCTATGGTACAGCCGCAGCTCAGCCATTTTGTTTGCCTGATTACCGGCTCACAGGATACATAGAAGCTCACACGGCATTATTAGCAATAGGTGTATCACTTTTCTTTGAAAGTCTGTGGCCAACAAACCGTTTGAACACGAGTTCAGAAAAATGCTACCAGTATTCACTGTAAAACATGCTGCTGTAAGCGATTGCAGGCAGTTTGTAAATGCTGTACAAAAGAAAGTCTTTTTTCTGCCTTTTCTCAATGCAGATTTGCTGAATCATACAGGCAAATCTGTTAGGAATAGCTGTCCATTTCATTTCCTCATGATGCTTTAAATGTGCTACATTCCTTTGAAAATACAATGGGTTAAATCTGTCAGACCATTTCCTACTAAGAAGCAAATATTCAGTAAATAATCATCAGTAGGATGAAGGGTGTGATTTTGCATTGCTGTATAACATTACCATTATAAGGAGGAGGGTAGATTCAGAGTAAAATGATATACAACAGGGTTTTTCAGTGAAAAGGTAGATTTTCAAATATATCTGCCAAACGAGAGCAGTTTTTCCTGGTGACTTACTGGAAGTTTCCTCTCACTTGTCAAAGCCTAGCACCTTTAGGAAGCTGTGATATATGACCTCCTATCCCCAGGCCATATAGGGCCTTATAAACCCACTCAAAAATCTTTTCTTATGGGATTTCAACTGGAGGGTTTTGTAAATTATTAAAATCAAATTAAATTTGGCCTTCACAACAGCTTGGGTAATGCAAATTAAAGATGCCAGCTGTGGCTGAAATTTAATGAGTTTGAAAGATGTTGAGTTAATTTCATTCTGCCGAGGAAAAAAAAAGTTGGATTGAACACTATTAAAACATTGAAGGTTTGTGGATGGATACAGTTTCCAGCTTACTGGGTTTACAGTTAGACCTATGAAATTTAATAGATCAAATGTGGGGTGATTTCATTTGCAAAGTTTCTGAATTTATTGGAAATCCACTTTGTGAAATGGCTCTAATTCTTATTCTCTGACAGGCTAAAGAGGAAATGGCAGTAATGATTGCCGCTGCACTAACATTGCTGCATGTTCTAAAGCTGGAGTTTTTCTTTCTCTTTTCTTTTTGATTTCTTTCTCTTTTTTTGGCATTGTTTTCATTGTTGCCTCCATTTTGTCATGTCATATTTGTCATCCTGCCATTGTGCCCTTTCAATCTCTGAGCATGCTCAATAGGGGGACTGGGGGCTTAAAGATTATGATTATGGTACTACTCGTATTAACAATATGATTCTTTATGGTTTGAATGCTAAGGATAGTAGCTTATTATAAATATGAAATCTGTATATTATGGAAAATCAGCACAGGACCTTTCTTTAGGTACATATAGGTTAGGTTTTGAAACGGGTGGGGGGGTCGGGGAGGGGAGGGTTTCGCTTTATAAAGATGTTAAATTTCTGGTTTCTCAGCACAAGCATACAAAAACATATAAACAGAAGTATTGAGTCTGTTACGTAGACTTTACTGACACACAGGGCGCAAAAGGAGGAATCTCAGTACTATTCTCTGAACCTGGAGGAGAAAATACTGTTTACAGGTTGTTGTGTTTTATTTTTTAAAGAGAAGAGCGCCACCTGTCTTTGTGACAGTGTCAGTACAGCATGGATTAACTGACATGGAAAGCAGTACCTTTTTATAAGAAAAAAAAAAAGAAACTATGTGTTCTGTAATAGCCTGAGAAACCAAACGTTTTTTCCCCTGTTGAAATTTCTTAAATACTTGCTGCTTAGATTACTTCATATTAATGACTGATGATTTAATAATTTTATAATTATTTATTTGGTCAAGTGCTTAACTTGATTGCAGTTTATTTATTTATTTATTTATTTATTTATTTACATATTTATTTATTTGTTTACTTATTTATTTATTATTGTTCATTTAGTTATTTATTTGACAGTATATTTATTACTTTTTTTGTTTTATTTTATTTTATGATTATGTTAAGATAAAGAAATGTATCAAAAAGAAATGCTTATTGGGGCTTTTCTCTCTTTCTCTCCTTTTTTTTCCAATTTTACAATAAAAGTTCAAACTGGAATTACATTGAGTGGAGTGCATAACCACAATGCAAAGCGAGGGGGAGTTGTTGCATAAGAAACTGCTCCCCCAGGCGTCCGTCTACGTCCCAAGGACCTTGACTACTCTCTGGTACAGATGTTGCAACTTTTTTACAGCCCTGCCACCTCTGAGTCTGTTATTGACGCCTTATCAGTGGTGGGTGATGCAATTATGATGATCACAAGTAGTGTCACTGCCCTTTAGCAGATAACCGACATCCTGCCAAACACATACAGCCTTGGCTTTTTCAACGTATGTTTTATTTATCATACATTTGGAATGAGCATGTTCTGGGTGTACATGCGATAGGATGCAGCTGCTGTTGCCCATCAGATAGCACTCTACAATTCACACAACGCCATAAAATTGTGCAAGCTTTAAGAGAACAAAATGTACCCATTTCATACTTATATGGAAACTCAATGGGGCAGTATGCAGGATGATTTAGATTATCTGTCACTGTGCAGGCTGAAGGCCCATTGGTTTGCCAGTGAGCAGGTCACCTGATGTTGGCCTGTTTCAACAAGCTAAAGCGGAGATATGTGTGGGGACATATATGATGAGTAAAGAATATAAAAACAAGCACCGGTGCTGAATGTGTCACATGAGTACCAGATATTTCTCAGTTGGAAGATATAATGGATCATGTAATGGCTGTAAGACCAGGAAAAGAATAAGTCATTGACAAGCAGGAAGCTGTAAATTGATATTGCCTAAAGGAGGTGAGGTATCAGTCACATTTGCATAACTACCGCATTGCTTTGATGCCAGAAGCCAAAAATCTGTTGCAATACCTCCTGACAGTTGCCCTGCCGCCTGCACATACACCTTAATGGCAAAATAATGCACATCTTTTTCATACATCAGAGGGCTCTCTGGCAACTGAGGCAGCAGGACTGTGACACTACATTCACATTTTGGAGAGAAGAGATAGATATTTAAGAAGGGGAGGGGCAAAAAGGTAGAACCACTGGCTCATGAAATAAATTGTCCCAATTACAATAAAGTGTGGCTCTTGGTCAGTGTGCGCGGCAGGCAGTTCATCTTTATTACAATCAGTTAATGAAAATCAATCCCCCTCCTGATAAACTCTTATCTCCACGGCCTTTGCGCGCCCCTCGTGCGGGGAGATAATAAATTAGGGTAATATTGCCTTTGATGAGGGAGTGAATTGCAAATTATTGTAACTTTCCAAGATTTATGATGCAGATGCTTAATTTCCGAGCTGGGTTTTTCGGGGCATCAGGGTGCCAGGGGGCCATTTGTTAAAAGTTTGGTGACACAGACTCGTTAATAAAAATACACACTCAGACAGCCAGGTGTTCTCAGCTGTTCTGTACTGTTACAGTAGCAGTGGAAACACTGCTGAAATGGCAGGAAGTCTTACATTGTAGGATTCGTATGCCATTTCCCTTTAGTTTACATATAGCAGAGAATGCATATTGAGAGACAAAAACCCAGGGGATGCAATGTGTTTACTAAAGTAGGGCTGCCAATCATACAGTGTTACTTTTTTTCTCCATTCTCTATCACACAAGCCAGGAGCATATGATTTGATATGTAGGTCAATACCCATTCTGGAGTGAGGCAGTGGGTGAGATATGTCTAGTTGCTTGCTGTCACTCTGATTATTGAGGAGACACTGAAAGATTGAGTTGGTCAGGTATGAGAGAGCCTGCGGTATGAGATAGCTGCGTAATCGCTGTGACTGGAATCATCTAACAATCACACACATGCACCCATGTGTGCATGGATGGCCACCCATGGGCTCACGCACGCACACACACACACAGTGCCAGAGAGATGAATAACATCTTGGTCTTTCTTCTGCAGCAGTGACCCATGTAACAGAGTGTAATGTATGTGTATGTTAAATGTCTTTTACTTAGTGCAACAATCAGGCTCTGAGTGCATCATTAAGCAAAATGTTTTTGCGTGGGTGGGTTAGGGGGCATTATGAGTCATCAAGGTGATCGTGTTAAGAACCAGTAGTGAGGCTGAATGCAAAAACAGCCTCGCTCATAAGAACAGCTGAATGAGCTCACGACGGCTCTGGGTGACCAACATTCATCATTTGGTGTACTTATGTGCATCAGTACGTCTAACGGTCTAAGTGGCTATGCATTTGAATGCAACAGTATTTTTTTTTTTTTTTTTTTTTTTTTAACCACAGCCTGTTTGTGCCACATGCACAATGTGTTTTCAGCATTTGCTCGACACATTTTCAGTCATCCAACTCTGCATTGTTAATGCCGTTACTGACCTTGGGAAATAAACGCTGTTCATAGTACAATATGTACAGTAAATATCTGTCACTTCCAATCTCCTCTCTAACTTAGCAGTGATATCTTCAATAACAACAGCAAAGTAATTTTAAACACCATAATGCTTTTAAAACTTAGTGCAGATATCCGGAACACTTAATCGTGTTGTAATACAAAAGTCTATCCTTATCAAGGCCACCTCATTTAAGTCTAAGGAACACCTTGTATTAAGACAGCCATCAATCTAGCTATTATCAATCAAGGAGAGGACTCACACACCACTATCTATTTATCTTGCCAAGTGCTCTATTAATATCAAATTAATTTCCCCATTGAGAGTATCAATCACTCCAGCAGTTTTTTTCTCAACTCATTAGCTTGGTAATTGTCCTTGTTTACAAGGGAAAGTCAAGACAAGATGGCTCAGAGAGGGTGGATGGGCGATCCATACAGGCTTGAGCAGTTGCCTGCAAACTCATGGCACAGCTTCCATGCTAATATGTGAATCAGACTGTAGAGTTTGAAATTATCCCTCTGTGCCACTTTTTTAACTATACTTCCTCTGTGCTTTGGGAAACAGAAAAGAGTTTTTGAATCTCAATCTGGAAAAAAAACTACCATTTCACTTTGCCCTAATTCAGATGTTCACAAGTTGTCAAAAAACTCACCTCCTGTCAACAGAATCACAGGCCAATCTCACATTGGGGTTATATAAGGCTCGTTGTTGCTGCCTGACAGTGCTGTCAGATGACTGCATCTCAAAAGATGACATGAATCAAGACAAGGCCTGGAGCTCTTTAACTCGGTTTAAAATTATAACACACTCACACAAAACACAGTTTATGACTTAACTGCAAACACACATTGAGAAGAGTTGCCATGTGTTTATGGGATGAAAAATGATAAGATTAAAGGAGAGGCTTGGCCAACGTTGTAAATGCCAAGATAGCCGGGTTGTATAGAAACACAACCATTAAAAGTCCCAATTGAAGCCATATACCTGTCAATGTGTTAACTATAGCGCTTGCTTGCCCTGTGCTGCCTCCCCAAGACAAGATTGTAAGTGACAGTTTTTACCACCAATCCACAATTACCTCCCTCCTTCTCGTTTTCGCTCTCCATCTCCGCTCTTCCTCATATTGGGAATAAGGGCGATGAAGCACAGCCACCCAAAGATTTGATTTTGGCCATCTGGAATGTGCTAAACATGTAATGGTAAATGTGGGTAAAAATGGTGACACATTTCATCACCGTCATCAGCTATCTCCCAAAACCACACGGCTAGCTGGAGTGTCTTCTTGATTTGACGAAATAGGACATGGAGAGATTGAGTGAGTGAGTGAGTGAGTGAGCATGATAGAATGTGTGACGAAGACAGAGATAAAGAGGTGATCAAGTGCAAGAAGAAAGCCTAGTTCCGACACAGTCTTTCTGAGCAGTGTTAAGATCAAATGACATTCTGCTCAGGTTATTCAAAATAAAAGTTAAACCTGCAATTCACTTAAGTCAGTGTTCATTCTCAGTGATGTCTTCAGACTGGATGCAAGACCTTATTAATCAAAACATCTGGATTGAAACTAAAATAAATTGATGCCATCTTTGTCTCTGATCACAGCAAAGCACACCGTTCATATGAAGCACAAATATCAGTATCTTGTATTGTTGTTGATTCTAACCTGATGTTAACCACAGGCTAAATCCTACTTGGAGCCCTGCAGTGCTCTGGCAGACAAAAGCAAAGCCAGCAGCCAGCTCAGCACTGAGAGGTATCACCTACAGGGACTGAGAACATGCCGTGAATCCCTGCAGCTCCCTAACCAGCTTGTCCAAACCGTCTCTTTATCCTCATGGACTGCGGACCAAGCGGGGATATATAGCTTTGCAAGCAGAGAATTATAAGATCGGAGGTCTTGATCATGGTCAGTGATACGCTGAATTTCTATATAATTAATAACTCTTAGTTTGTAGTATCATGCAGGTTGATGGAGATCCTTAGAGAACAAATTAACAGTGATTTATAGAGGTAGAAAAAAAAATCCTATATAATCAGACCCAGTTTGACCCATGAATACAACTGATTAAATATTAATAAATGTATAAAGCTATTAATCAGTTGAACAAGATACTAGAGAATTAAGAGTGACAAGAAAGAGGATAAGCAAAGCATCGTCAGGAGTGTCCAACACTTTAATACAGAAAATTACAGATACAGTACAACACATATTAGTTTACTTTTCTCAAAATAACCTAACTAATCACAACAAATGTAAAGCATATTACAGTTAAAACGTCTATACACAGGCAAATGTACACAATATAAAACACATATATACACTCTTTCAATATATTATTATATAGAGATTTGTTTGTTTTTTCAACCTTAAAACTGGAAGCCAAGCAGCTTGAAGAGGGAGTGTTTCACTGAAGTGATAGAAATATCACACTTGAGTACAGTGAACTGTTGAGAATAGCACAGCAAAACATTATACATTATGGATAGGTAGTTTTTACATACAGTTGTTGGATCCTGTGTAATTAGTATGCCAATTATTACAAAAAAGAAAAGGAAAAAAAAAAAAACAGAACACTGAAATTACCCGGACTTGGAGTGTTGACCATTAAGTGCTATAGATATTACTGGATTATACAGGATCTAATAACCAAAGAGACATCTCTGCACAAAAAGACCATTTTTAACATATTTAAGTCTATACATGATGAAACCATGACCCGTTTTGAAGTTGTGCACTGTGATGAGTTTCTCAGTGGATATATTTACAAAATCATTCTGATTAGCTGCCTTGAGGTCAGCACAGACAAGCATGCTTTGAGTTTCACATTTTAAAAGACTCTGTTTATCTGTTTTAATCCAATTTACAAGTGTTGGGTGAAAATGACATAAGAATTTCATACTTAACCCTCAATCAAAGCCTCATGATTGCATGCATTCAGTTTGAAGTGGTCTACGTATCAGTCCACAGAAAATGCAGCCGCGGCAGAAAATGGCATCTTTTGTGAGTGCTAAATCCTTCAAATGACAAACAGGAACAACATTCACAAATGCAAAACATACACAAAAACAATTATATATGTTTGAGGTCTAACGGCACTCTATCCTCAAGCTGGTAATGCTTCCACTTTGTGTTTGTTTACATGTTTCTCTCTTTTTTTATTTATATATATTTTTTTTCTTACAAAAGCAGCAGAATGAGGAGTAGGAGTGGGAGCAGGGAGCGGGTGCTGGTTGCTGCTGTGGCCAGCGTGTGTGACACCCCTTGGTTGTAAAGACGAGGAGTCCTTGGGGAATTCTGCTTCAGTTTACTGGGAGGCAGTGCCTTTAAATCCTCCAGAGCACCGTAGGCTGCCATGGAGAACTCAGGGTCTCCTGTGGTCAGCAAGTCAAACACACAGGACTGGAAATACACATCCTCCACCTGGAGAGTCTCTCTACACTTGGCCGTGGCCCGCTCCACCGTATAGATCTGGTGGGGGGGACGCAAGGGCCCTAGCTCTGTGTTGGTGCCCTGCCCAGGGCCAGACAGGCGAGGGTGCTGAGTCTGGCGGCCCAGCATGTACTCTTTGATGAGCTCGTTGTTCGGGCAGCCATGCAAGCAAAGCTGCAGCCCGCCATTGTCCTCAGAGAAGTCCAGGGTATCCTCCGGCATGCGGATGGCAAAGGTCAGGTAGCTGCCCACACGCCGGACAATGATGGAGGTGCCGATGTAGCGGGCCTGGATCTTCACCTGCCGGCCTGCTCCAGAGCCACCCCGCTCTACGATCGTCAGGCTGCCGCTCTCACCACCGCTGCGTGTCCCATCCTGAAAGGCCAGGGGCAGGTCTTCAGTGGTGGCCTGGTACACCTTCTGATCTGTGCAGCCGTGGTACGACTTGAAGATCACCGTGATCTGAAATGGGGGGAAACATAAGAGCTGTCTTAATTAATGGTGTAAATGACAATGCAGTTCAGCATATGATAATTTAACTTCACAGACTGAAGACTTTTTCCATAAATAGTATAACTGCTAAATAAGATAGCATGTTTCTTCTTTGTATAAATGTAATGGTAGGCTTCACATCGCTCGTAATTGGTAAGATTCTGCTAGTCTTATGTCAGAATAGTACCACTAACTGCCACAAGGTGGTAGCAGCACACCAAAAATGTCAACAGCCTGTGGAGGGCACTCCTTGATAGGAAATACTACTTGGTGTTTTCTGATTTTAAAACCCACACTCGGCTTTTTTCCTGTTGGACTGACTGTGATTTACTCTCTGGTGTAATATGATGGCAATAACCACATTTATACAGATGGCTGTTTAGAGGGTTGTTGTCAACGGTTGGAATGTTTCAATGAAACAAATAGAGCTCAAATGAACCACAAAGTGCCCGTAAGTGTGTGGTCTTCACCTATCCATTCTTCCCGAAAACAAATTACTAATAATGCCAGAAGCGATGGCAATAACTGCAGCACTCTTCCCTGAATGTAGGATCAAATACAAAGACAACTGTCTCCATGCCTCATGACTCCATAAATCTTCTATCTGTTTCACTGCGTCAGCACCGTTCAGTGCCTGCTCAATGACTAACTTCAATTTGTATTCCAGCCTAGATTTGAAAAATTGGAGCCTCACCTCCATTTCTTCAAAGCAACCTGACAAAGTGGAGGCTGTGGTAAAGTTTACAGTTACGGGGATACTGTATTTGATTGACTATTTCCTGTCTTAAGTCTGACACTTGAAAACAACTCCAAAGCTCGGTGGGGGCATGTGGGTACTGGCACAGGCATACCCAGACTACAGGTTTGCATTAGTCTCCCCACCCAGTACACACTGGAAATTCCTTTGAAATAGTTTGTTCTGAAATCCCTGCACTCTCAGATGTGTAGCCTACTTCAAAGAAATTTTATGCAATGTGGCATAGTTTGTTTGCATGGCCCAAGCAGTTTCCTTATTCTCTAAGAGGGAGGGGTGAGAATTTAAATTTAAATTGGTTAGGTTAGGAAAGTCAGTGATATTACCATTTAAACTGATGGGGAAAAGAAATGCATTGTTTCTACCTAAAGATTCAATTATTACCAAAGCAGCCTTGTATCATTTCATGGATGCATTAGTTTGTTCTTAGTGAGCCTTGCAAATGAAGCTGAACTGGAGTAGTTAATAGAGATAAAAATATGGTGATAGTTTCAACAATGGAAAGACCAGCTGATTTAATTACTGGCATCAAAAAAGCCTTTGCTGCCGTCCAATTATTTTCTTATTTTTCCACATTATTCCATATTTACACAAAAAGGGCCCAGTTAATTATTTGACCAGAGGGGTGAAAAAAACATTCCAGATTGTGGTGGTGGAGGAAAATGTTTGAGCGAGCGTTAATCACTACCATATGACCACCCATGTGTTAAAGGTAGAGCGCTCAAGCATGTCTGTGATTCAACACCACTGAAGGACTCCCTCCTCTCTCCTATCCCAGCAGATCTGAAGGAGCTGCAAGACAGAAGGAATGCTGGAGGCTGCAGAGGCACCATAGACTGACAACTAACTCACTTTGATACTTCAACAAAATTCTTGAGCTAGCAAGTTTCAGCTGGAAAATAGGCTGCTCATGTATTGCACAAGACACAATGTCTACTAGTGCTGACACATTAGTCAATCATTCGATAAGCTGATCACCAGAATTAATCAACTATAATTTTGATCACCAATTTATCAGTTATAAAGTAACAATGAACATTTGCTGGTTAGATTTTCACCTTCTGTTTCATATGGCAATAAAATGAATACTTTGGTGTTTTTTTGACTGCTGACCAGGCTAAGTAAGCAATTTCACTAAGGGCTCTGGTGGCTCGTAATAGGCATCTCATTATTTTTAACATTTTAGAGTATTAACTGACTGATTAAAAATATAACCATTAGAATAATTAACAATGAAAATAAACCATTTTGTTGTTTATTTAGGCATAAAAAGGTTGTGGTAAGAGATTAAGTCATGATTTTAACAGTACTAACACCATATCTGGCAAGTGCTGGTTCTAAAGCACTGTAACAACTGCTAAGTTGTGCTGGACAGCTCTCTTTTATTGCCTGGAAAGTTACCAGTGCATGAGTCTCTGAACCACTCTTACCTTGCTGGTTGCCGTAGCACTGGACCCTAGGACGACTGGCACATTGGTCACCTGCACTGACAGGAAGCGGTTATCAATCAGAGGCCAGGCCCCTTCTACCTTGCAGGTCTGAAACTTATCCCGGAAAGTCCGTAAGTGGGGGTCTCCGAATAATCCACAGTGGGCGTATTTCTTTTGCTGGCCGGCCTGGCCCGAGACCAGGACCCGGTTCTCATAGTCGCACAGCTCAGACACGGCGGGTCGAGATGTACTGGGGACCTTGGCAGAGGAAGTGGGCCCATCGCTGGAACAGTTGTGCTGGGAGAATAACTCCTTAATGCGGAAGACAGCCGAGTGGTAAACCAGGTCACCCCTGCAACTGCGCGCTGTGCGTCGAGTGCACAGAGCGTAGGCCCGCAGGGCAATGCAGTAGTCCACGTCCAGAGGAAGCTCTTCCTGCAGACCACTAGAGGGTGAAGTCGAAGCCACGTACTCTGCATTGCAGCGCTGGATTCGACACTGCTGGCAGTTAGCTGAAACGCAAGAACAGGGGGATTATCACCATTTTGCATGTAAAAATGTTAGTTTAACATCAATATAGTGTAAATAGTGATATTAGTAAACAAAAAGTATTACAAATCTGCTTTCTCTGCTTGTTTTGCACTAACAACCTCGCTATTTGTGAAACAACAGTGATGGTTACCTTTACTCTCAAACTTAGATTGTATGATCTGAATTGGATTTACAAAAAAAAAAGTTCACTACTTATAAGAATTATACAATCCACTTGCCATTAGGGTACATGATATTAGATTTTTTCCTCATAGCCAATATGCCAATATTTTCTGACTCTTTTGGCTGAGTGCTGATACTGATATATTCAGGTTTTTTTTTTTTTTTTCCCACCTAATTGTAGAGAACATCAAGTCTATCCTGTAGTGGAATTAGCATTTTATGCCAACTCTTATCCTGATGGCCCACTGGCAAATACAGACATGAAAAACAATGTGTTTCATAATGTACACATTCACTGGAGAAAATAAGAAAACTACTTCATCTTAGGTTATGTAAAACGGGTCATGTTTATTTTTTATAGGAATGCATGATAATGGATTTTTTGCGGATATCCAATATTCTGTTGTTCATCTTAAAGCCTTTGCAGGCCGATACCAATGACGTGCTGATAATATGCTGCTACTTCCTATTTAAGATTAAGGATAAATTACCCTAGTATGGCACTTTAGGCAGCGGAGTGAAAACTTTTCCACCGCCAAGTTTACCTCAATCAGGAGAGCCATTAAAATCGAAATAGGTGAGCCCACAAGGCCATGATCCCATACTGTGCTAAAGAGTCAGTCAAAACTTATTTCCCCCGACTAGCCCTCGCAGAAATAGCATGCAGCCTCACTGTAGGAGGAAACCAACCCGTGTAGTTTGCCTAAGGGTGTTGAATGTGGTTTGGCTGTTGCTGAGGCAATATAAGTCCATTAAGCTCCACTGCATGGCACGACATTGCTTAGTCTATAGGGCCAGCTAACTGCACACCCAAGAGAAAGATCATAAAGAGCCATGCTTGTTCAGTGAAGGGGGGTGGGAGGGTGGGGGGGTATTCGTCAACAAGCTACAACTCAGGATATTTGTGCAGTATAGCCTAAAATCTGGACTTCCTGTCAAGTTATGACTCAGAGATGGGATATTTATTATCAGTACGGAGCTATGACAACTTTAGTGGGTGAAAAGTGGGGAAGATTAATCATCAATTTCATTTGAGCTGTGGATTGTTTTAAGATGCACAGAAATGATAGGATATTAACTTCTGCTGCATATTGTCCATTTGCTAGGCCTATGTCAAACAGAAAACAACTCAACACCAGGCAGCGTCCACATATCCATCACTTTTAGTGCAAGACTCAATTACAACACTGCTTTTCTGTTTACTCCAATAGCCGATCTAATCTCTGAACACACTGGACAAAGGCAGAAAGATAAGCATGGAGATATAAATCTGGCTGCACGTGAATCTTTCACACCATTTCTTCCCCCTCACACAGCTCTCCATTGTGGATGTATTGTGGATGCATGACAAATGATGAATGCATCTCACAGTCACTGCACTTAGACATGAGCCCAGATAAAACTGAGAAGGAGTGTGAGAGGTCAAGTTAGAGGCATTTTACACCCCTCCTCTGAATTCCACCAAGCCTCCCCCATCTAGCAGCGGGGTCACCCAAGTCTGCTTTGATTGACACTTTTTGACAATCACTGCCTACACAGTCATCAACAACCATGCACCTCCCTAAAGGGTCTTTATGTCTGGCCACTTAGTAGGCTACCAACAAATGTGATGACCATGTGGGAAAGATGAAAAAAGTAGAAAGGCAAACAGCCCACACAAAAACAAAAACATTGCCGCTAGCATATTATAAACTAGTTTTATGTGTTTGAT
This sequence comes from Myripristis murdjan, assembly GCF_902150065.1. Lineage (NCBI taxonomy): Eukaryota > Metazoa > Chordata > Actinopteri > Holocentriformes > Holocentridae > Myripristis > Myripristis murdjan. The sequence continues at coordinate 13,805,285 of NC_043983.1, read as the reverse complement.
AGAAAGATAGAGAGAAAAGTGCTGTATTTTTCTGGTTTGAAACTAATTTTTGCACACATACCAAAGGATGCAGTTAGAATATAACAATTCAACAGCCACTTAATAGCCACTTATCCCCTCCACAACACAAGTATCTGTGTCTAGGGCCATGTCAAAATTAATTCTAACACAGGATTAAAAGCAACAGTATATTGTCTCAAACTCTAATTAAGACACTTTCTCATCTATTATGATAAAGAGACATGGTAGATTGGCATATTCTAAAATTAAAGTGGTTAGTCTTGGTCAGACTTTTTTTTTTTTTTTTTTTTTTTTTTTTAATTCACCTTGGCAGGTCAAATTTCACAAACTTTCTGGGCAACATAAAGACATTAAAAAATTATAATCAACCATTATTTTAATAAGATTAAGCAATAACACTTCAACCAATACTAATGGCTACCTTTTAGCAAATATGCCCTTTGCATATTTAAACTAAGGCAGCTTTGTCTTCCTTATAGGGTTCAGTTCCTATAAGTTGTTAAAGAAGAGCCAAAACAATGTGGCTCTACACCACAGGGGCCCGAAATGGGGTCCGCGGACCTCTGGGGGGTCCTTAGAGGGACTCCAGTGGATTACTTTAATTTCAGTACTGTTTCTCTATATAGAGTTTAACACAATAAGTAGACTAATCATTTTGATGATGGGTTTCACTGCCTTCTCAACAGCTACAGTATGGGTTGCTGTAGGCTACCAGATTATAACCCCTTAAAATGTTCCTCTGATGGGGCTCTCTAAGTCCACTAATGTGGGTCCGTGGACTGAGGTGTGTAAACTATGGGGGTCCTTAAAAATAACTGTAAAAACAAAAATAAACAATCAAGGTGGATCCCAGCCTTCTTTAAAAAAATAATAAGATGATATAGACCCAACAGGTTGGCAACAAAGTATTAAATCTGCAAAACTATCCAAAGAAAACACGCTGCTTCGTGTGGCTGTGGCTTCGCAGTGTTTGGGAAGAGGAGCGACCAACACGTTCAGGGCCGAGAAGTTGGACCCCCATGCATCGTAGCCAACAAATGAAGCATGAGTGAGGAAAAACACCGTGAACGACTTCACCTCACCAACATCCTAATCTGTTTAAGTCGTGTGTAGCTGCTACACTCACACAAATATTAAAAGCCACCACTCCGTTTTAGTTTAGCTGTATTTTCTGGTGAACACAAACGTCTGAGTTTTCTTTGGAGTAACTGCGGGACGCCAGTTGCTATCGGGCTAACGTTATGCTAACTGGGAGCTTAGCTTTCCCTTCGCCCAACTTGGTCGAAACTTTTCCCAGCAGCGGTATTTGTGCATGGTAAAGGCAAGAAAACTGTTCGGCGTGTCGTGACTAATTGTTTAGTGATGCTGTGTTGTGTGGGAAAAGGCGGAAAAAAATGCCCAAAGGTGTCAGAAAAGTAGGTTAACTCGTGCTGCTCGGCTCGCGTAGCCAGCTAGCGATATAACTCAGTAACAAGACATTACTTTGTCCCAACAACGGGCAGGATACTTTTTCAACAACAGCGACCTGTCTCCTTCTTTTATCACGAAACTTTCAAAACTTATTCAAATAAAACAGTTAATACTTTAGATGTTGTGAATCGTTACGGCTTCAACCCGAACGCCAGGAAAAGTTGTTGTTTTTCCATCCCCAACTCCAAGCCCATTCCCAGGGTGCGGGGAAACTGTTTAGCATGCAGACTGGAGGAGCACGGATTTCAAAGCCTTACCTGGTCGAAACAGCAGCGAAAGTAAAACCATCGTCAGTGTTATACAGTCCCAAAGCTGCCGCTTAGCCGAGTTTGGAGGTCCGCTTCTCCCCATACCAATCCATTCAGTTAGAATGGAGTTCCTCGACTGCTTCTCATCGACGCTGTGGCTGCGGGAAATCAGACAAATATTCGTCTCCCTTCCCAAGCGCTGTCATTCAAAAGGGGCCCCTGTCTTCAGGGCGGCTCTACGGGGAGGGGTCTAAAGTGTAGACGGGGCCCAGAGGTGATTGTTGGCCAATGAAAGACTAATTATTCACTAACCACTTGATATTTACATTTAGCGGTAATTACCGGGATGAGGCCAATGGAAAGTGCCGCCAACAATAGTGGAGAGTGTGTGAAATTATTTCTATGATGAACTAATAATTGAAAGACCACAATGCATAGTTTTAAAAATGGCCCAGCTATCTATAATCTATCTATATCTATGTTATGTGCGATGGTAAGGAATCGTGAAGGGAAATAGCTTATGGAGGGCCATTCAGTTTATTCAAAGGTGTCATGTAATCAAGCTTTTGTCATGCAAAACTGACAGAGGCTATTAGAGAATGTAACTGAACTCTGCATGCCCAGCACACTCTTTGCACTACAAAGCACTCGCGGCCAACTGTCCTGTTTGATCCCCCTCAAGCTGAAAGCAAATGGCCTGCAAAGTGTGTGTGTGTGTGTGTGTGTGTGTGTGTGTGTGTGTGTGTGTGTGTGTGTGTGTGTTGCTGTTGGTGTGTTAAATGTTAAAGCATTAACTTTCTCTCCTGTTTTGTCACTTCACATCTCATAGTTAAATAATGGAGTTTACATAACAATTGTGGTATGAATGCACATTATCAGATCATTTCAATGGTTCAGTGGTTCAGCATTATAGTGATTATAAACATTTTAAACACTCACACACACACACACACACACACACACATATAAATATAAATAATGAATAAAAATAATGACTAACAGAGGAAATCTAAACATAATCCAAAATATTGCATGCATGCTCCCAAAGACTTTGTAGTTTTCCTGTCTGAGGTCAGTAAAAGCTCCCTTAAGGCTTATTTTCAGGTTACCAAGTGGTGTTTGACCAGCCATCAAAAGATGGGTATTATCTGTTTTTATCATGTTCAAAATTCAGAGAGAATATTCTCAGTGAATTAGTTTCTCTCAGCAAACCTCTCTGTGCTATTAGTTGTTCCATTACATTTTCAGTTAGCAACTTGTATGTTACTCTTTTTCCTTTTGTGGCCAACTTTCCATCTCTCACACTCCTTAAGCGACACTCCGTCTTTCATTTGCACAGCTGCTGTGAGGCCGGACCATCTGCAAGGCACAGAGAATCACTTGCCTTCGGCCTTTGCCTGAAACACATTCTGCGGTTCTCGTGCCATTTGAATAAGAATTTTAATGGACCTGCCAATTACTGAATAAAATATTGGTATAAAGAAAATCAACATAGCAGTTTGCATAATTTCTACAATTAGATTAAAACTCAAAGCTTTCCTTGGGTACAACTGGAAGGTTTGGTTTGTAGCTGCAGGTCTCCTACTGCACCTCCCTTCTGACTTTATGAGAGAGAAGTGAACCCAGACAGTTATTGGATCACTGGTTTTTCTATACACATGCTGGCTCCTCCGGCCACACAATTGTGTGATTCAGGTGGCCTGTCAGTCTTGTGAAAGGTCTTCACAGGCCCATGTTGATGTGGGGCTGATATATATAGTGGAGGGGGAAACGAAGACAGCTCAACCCAAGTGGAACGTTTGGATTGTTCTGTGCTGCCAGAAGGGCCTCCATCACACTGGGCCCAGTGTGCCAAGTTTATCCCCCCAGAGGGCTCTACCTTACTCTGTTTGTTCAGCTAATTTTGGAGGCTTGCTTGGTTGATCTGCTTTATGGCTGCTCTTTATGGTCACATTTCGAATTCCCCAAACAGGTTACACTTAATATTCCTCATAACAACTCAGACACTGGGCAGTGATGCAGCGTGGTAAATGATGGTTGTGTTAATACACAGCAAACCAAAATTAAACCCTGCCAAGGATGCCTCACCTGTTGGAATGTTTCCCTTCACAATCAATTGATGACATTTCCTAGGAAAGAAAAGAAGTCATTTAGTTCATTTTGTTATGGCTGAAGAAAACAGAAAACAAATGGTTTTCAAGAAATGTCTTTCACATAGTCCTGGCAAGAGATGCATCTGGTGCACAGTGTACAAGATCAAATATCATGCTGAAGTATGCTTGGCAAAAAGTGTGCTTACTTGGCAAAAGGGTGTTATATCAGATTTGGAGACAACAAAATCAGAGTTGTCCCAGAAGTGATACTGCTACTCTCAATAGTCAATTGTCTATGGCAAAACAAACGAAGGCTCCTGGTTGAGGAACTGATGGGACTTTGGCATCATTCAAACACAGCTCAGTGAAGCAAACAGTTAATTGATCCAGGTGAACGGCTGGGATGAATTCTTCACATGAAAGAAACTCCCTAGATAGTCTGTCAGGCTTGATGGGTGGAGAAAGACCCCTTTCTTCCAGCCTTTCCTTATGAGCATATTGCATTGCAAGCAAATATGCATATTCTAACTCTAAAGCAAGTTGGAGAGAGAAAGTAGGTGTATTTCTAGGATGTATCAGGTAAAAACATGAGGCTGAGACCAATGCATTTCCCCTCCTGACACTAAGTCGCTTGTTCTGATACAGCAGAGAAAAATTAGGTCAGAGTACAGATACAAGGCTTTAATTCGAAGAGAAGAGTCTAATAACCTGGAGAGAAAGAGAAGCAAAAGATAGCTTCAAAACTAACATGGAAAAAAAAAACTGAAGATAGAAAAAGAATCTATAATTGGGTAGTTTCTATAAAAATTTATATATGAAAAAGAGGATGATTAGATTGAGCCTTTTTGCAGTGCAAGCCACAAAATTATCTGACAGAGACAGAGAAGAAAGGTGTGAATAAAATAGGAAATACGATATCTGAACAGGCTCTGAATAAATAATAGATTATAAGAAAAACGTCCCACTGATACCGTGATATCTTCAAAATTAGACATAAGTGAGGATTCAGATAAGTATGCCAGAGATTGGTTAGCGGTGTGCTGCAGGGGAGAGAAAATATAGAGAGCCAGAAAATGAGAGAGAGAGAGAGAGAGAGAGAGAGAGAGAGAGAGCGAAACAGAGAGAACGAGAGAAAGAGGACTGGGAAGAAGGAGGAAGGGGGAAGAAAAAGAGGGAGTGAGGGATTGGGTTTCCTCTGACTGTGTGTCTGGGCAGCTCCACATGTTCCTCATTAAGGTCCTCACACTGCGGGACCAGCTCCATACCGGGATGCTTGTTTTTGTTATTAGGCCCAACGTGCTGTGGTCTAGAGAAAACCCCCAAAAAGTGCCATTCCAGGCCAGTCCCGGACCATCTCTCCATCTCGTCCTGCTCCAACCAATTCAAAGCTAACCACACTGACACTGCATAGGTGCTACACACAAATTACACACACACACACGCCCATTTAAAAACTGCTGATCTCTTTTGCTCATGACAATAAAACTTAAATTACAACTTTGCACTCAAATTGAATCCAATTATGCATCAATTATGTAATCACCTATCAAATGCTCGTGCTAAAGTTGTGAACTTGTAAATACAATGCAGCTTGATTGCAGACTCCTGAGCCATCCGTCCTTCGTGTCTATTTACAGGGTCCGTAAACCTTAAACAATTCCCTTAAAGTGCATTTCCAGAAGTCCAGTGTTGATAAAACAGCGAAAGTACAGTTTTTAGGAAGCTGCTGATGTTTCATGCTTCTGATTTTTGTTTCATTTCACGCCCATCTAGATTTGTCAACTGAGACGTGGATCATGTTCCCTCTAAACCCCGATAACATCAGAGATTAAAATCAGAAGGAGCACGCGCCCTCTCAAGCCTCCACCAGCGCCGCACCGTTGTAATATAAGAGATACACTTATTGAATTTTAAACAGGAACTGGAGCAAATTGACCATTTGTTGTTGTTTTTTTAAAGGGCCTCTGTCTGAAGTGAAGTGGCCTATAACACAGCTGAGACACACACATACACACATACACACAGATGCAGAGAGAGAGAGAGAGAGAGAGAGAGAGAGAGAGAGAGATGTGGAGAGTGAGTGTGTCTGGTTCAGGGCCCTTGCTGTGTGAGGGGAGCTGTTATCTCAGCAGAGATAAGGAAAACTGTGGTGTGAATGTATACGGGGTGGTGCTGATAGCATCTCTACTCAAGGATCCCACTTACGGCACCCTGATTGATACCTGACAGCACCCAGAGGGGGGGCTTGCAGAGTGTTTTTGTAGGTACCCGCCAGTAGGTACAGCTATGCAGGCATCTGTTTACCATGCTCCTTTGAATCTTTGTCTCAGAGTAAACAGGAATTATCACACAAGTGCATCATCTGTTTGGAGAGCACACTGGTCATGGCCCAGCACTATTGAAGTCTTGTTATGTTTACTGAAAATAAGAAAAGGCTGATTTTTGTTCATTCACCTTAATATCAAACACCTATTTAACTTCTCATATCACTTTTTAAACTGCACAAGACAGAACCTAACCCCTCTCTTCTCCCTTCCGTTTTTTACACAACAGAAATGTTGTTGACACAGCGTCAAGCCCTGTGCTCGTGAACAGACACTCAACTGACAGGTAACCCTAGCTGTGGGGTCACAGGGTCACCCGGCCTGATGAGGGATGATGGGTAAAATAAATGGAGAGCAGCACACAGAGAGACCTCTGATCTCCTCTGCCTAAAGGGAGAGAGTTCAGGGCTATTTGGCCTCTGACCCTGGCCCTACCTGTGTGTGTGTGTGTGTGTGTGTGTGTGTGTGTGTGTGTGTGTGTGTGTGTGTGTGTGTGTGTGTGTGGGTGGGTGGGTGGGTGTTTGTGTGTATGTGTGTGTGTGTGTGTGTGTGTGTGTGTGTGTGTGTGTATGTGTGTGTGTTTGTGTGTTTTGAAGATTTAATCTCACCCCAGTATTGAAACCATCACGCAAACATAAATTTGCATTTTATTATCTTGAACAAGTTTTCCAAAACCTCTAGGCCATGTGGCAAAAATGATGCAATCTATCGCCTCAATATGCAATTTGTGCTTATTCCAATTCATAACTGTTTGAACATGCCTGGCCTTTCCTCTGCTCTCTCTTGACACCGCTCCCTCACTCTGTTAGACACCTGAGCCAGGGTTCAGTACGGAGACAAGCAACAAATTGCTTTGTAATGACTTCTCTCCCCTCTGAATTGAAACGATAATGCTTCCTGAGAAGGCTTTGATAGTTTGATTATGATGTGATATTCACCGACTATAGAAATCTTTTTTTCTCCATTTCTCACTTCTCAGGTTTGTGATACCTTGTTCAAGGTTTAACTGCACTGCAAAAAATGTCCATTGCAAGTTATGTAGTCTCACATTCACTATAAAATCTCATTTTTCTTCAAACAAGTGAAAAAAAAATCTGCAGGTAGGATGAGATAATCCCACTTGTTTCCAGAATTTTCTCGAAACAAGTGTCATCCTCCTGATACTAGTGAGGTGATCTGCCTTATTCTGCTTGGTTTCAACATATTAATACTTGTTCCCAGAAAACGTCCTGGAACAAGTGAACTGCACTGGAAACAAGGGGGATTATCTCATCCTACTGGCAGATTTATGTGAAAAACAAGACTTTGAGACTCAATATGAGAGCAAATGACTTGCTCAGAGGGATACTTCTGCATTTTGCACGTGAAGGCGCATTTGTATGATGCAGAAAATGTACTACATTGCATCGTAAAGTTATGGTTTTATCACACAAGGACAGTATAGGAATTAAAGCTGGCTATCTAAATGCAGAGCGTAAAATTCTAATGTTAACGTGTTCATGCATTCGTGTTACTGGAGTTCCCCCAACAACCACAGAAAGTCAGACCTCCTCATGCTCCGTGTACCCCATGCTGACACCCAAGACCCAAAGAATCCTCTCTGCTCTCTTTATATACCTCCTTTTTTCTGTCTCTCTTTTTCTTGCAGAAACTGTAAACCTTTGACTGAGTGCAATGATACTTATCCGGGACCTATCCACAGATGGGTAAACGTTAAGCAAACATTAGTGGTTAAGACATTAAGGAAACATTTTTTTCCCCCTCTCCTTTGCTCATTTCCATAGAGTGGAGCCCTTCTTTACATTAATATGGTGATTTCAGGGTCATGAAGCTAATGTGTTGTTTGTGGTTTGGGTGTCTTTTTTTTTTTCCCAAAATGTATAGCCAAATTTAGTACGTTTTCAAATTTGGCTTAAGTTTTATTTGTGGCTTTTGTCCTTTATGTATCAAGGATGTGGCCTTAATTAATGGATGCATTTGTGATCAAGCATCTCCTTTTGTTGGAACGTGACAGATGGTTGTGTTTCTGTCTTGGCCCACCCAGACAACTGCCTTGAACTAGGAATAGATGGATAAACAATAACTCATGAGACCAGGGTGTAAATTTAGCCATTCACATCAACCAGAGTTTACCCCAGAAGGCATCCGAAGAATGTTCTTCCTGCATGGGTAGGTTTAAGGAAGTAAAAACTGGATAAACATGGAAAGAGCATACATTATAATATGTTCACTTGGACCAATCAAGTCTGACTGACTCATTGCTTTGAACACAAATCTGTTTGGTGGGGAAATTCTATGCTAAGTGCTGGGAAACAGATAGGGCTGTTTTTTTTTTTTCTTCTTTCTTTTCTATTTTTTGTTCACTTTTCAACAGATGTTTCTTCGATTCACATTTACCCTATAGGAAATGGCAATACTTCATCTGTGGTTACATGAGACCTTGCACATCACATTCTACAGAGCCAAGTTTCCAAGATTAAAAATGACATGCTCTATGTTTGTTATCACTCTCGCTGACAATCTAAGAGAGGATATGTATAAATGTTGACTGGAGTTGTGATTGGCATTTTACAGAATGAAAATCCCCCATGTTTTTTCTGTTGTTGTCCTTATGAACAGCATCATCAGGCGTGTAGGAGTCATGCCAGAGAATAGAAGAAGAGACACTTACCTCGAGTCTATGTTTTTGCGGTATATGCTGTATTGTGAACCGGACCAAAGCTCGAACAGGCAGACACAGTTAACCCTCGTTCCCCTACAACTTCAGCTGGCCGACTAAGTACTTGGGCAGCTACACAGGGACAGATAGCCATTGGAATTAAGGCACATGACAACAGCTGTCTGTTTCGAGAATCGGCACTTTGATTAGAGTAGGTTTGTAGTGAGCGATGTGGCCTAATTCCTACATATCTGGGTAGGGCATTTCTGAGCAGAGGGAAAAAAACAGACAATGAATAGAATGGAAAAAAAAAACGGACACACATTGTATGCACGCTCAAAAACATGCACACACACCCACACGCACTTACTCATATTCATAGATATTCACTGGCTTGACACCATGTGTCACAGTTGGACAGCATCCCATATCTTCCAAAACTGCATCTAACAGACAGGCAGAGCGATACAGGAGTGCAGACAACCACCAGCCCCATTGTTAACTGAGCACGTGTACCACAGTGCAAAGTGAATGAGACCTCTGTCTGTTATTATGGCTTATCCTCATCTACCATCTTCTCTCTCTCTCTCTCTCTCTCTCTTTTCACCCCCCTCCTCTCTCTCACTTTCTCTCTCTCACATACACACAGAACGATTCTTTACAGCATTTTTGTTAGTTTTTTGTTTTTGTTGTTCAAATCCCCCCAGACACCACTGTTTATGCTTGGTAACAATCACCAAAACACTCAGAGAGATCATAGTTTTACCTCCATCCAGATCTTTCATGTGGTGGAGACTCACTGTTCAAGTATAATATGAGCAGCATTCATAAATAAAAGTGATTATGCCCCATAGAGTGTGTTTGGTTATCAGTTGACTATTCCAAATAAGCTGAGGAGATGTGAACGTGATTAACCTTGCCAGACTGTCTCAGCGCACTTGCTCCAGGATAAAGTTGCGTTCCTGGTGATTTATAGATGGTGGAGCAGCCAGCTACAAGGCCTCAGGCACACACACAGAGAGAGCGAGAGAGACAGACAGAGAAAGAGACAGAGAGAGAGAGTGAGAGAGAGAGAGAGAGAGAGAGAGAGAGAGAGAGAGAGAGAGAGAGAGAGAGAGAGAGAGAGCAAAACAACAGTCCTTAGTTCAAGTCTGACAAACATTCTACAGGAAATCCACACAGACTGCTCTACCAAATCTCTCAGACCCCCTGCAACTCCTATAGCTGTAAATCTGCAAACTGTAAACCTGCAAATTCCACAATAACAAAGCTTGCAAGATAACAAAAGAAACAAACTGTTGGTTGCTTTACTTTGCATTCAGCCATAATATGCCATACTATATCTACATTGCCCACACAGCATAGAAAATGCATATTTTGCAGGCTTCCCGTGAGATGCTGCTTGGAACAGATGTGCATTTCCAATAAAAGCACTGCTTAATCCTTCCTACATTTTTCAAACTTGTGAAATTGCAAAATACCTCATAGGCTGCATACAGTATGATTCATCCGCGTTGTTCTTTTCTCCCTCCCAGAGTCTGTTCTGCCCAATCCTTTTAGGCAGGCAGCTGTTCACACAGACAGCTGCATCGGCCATTCATTCCGATTGAGAGGCAATTAAAAAATCAAGCCAATGTTGTGTTTCAGTTGATCCATTGCTATTTCTACATATAATCCTCTCTCTCATGCCTGTTTTCTCTTTCACACACGCAAATGTGCACATGCACGTATGCACACACACACACACACACACACACACACACACACACACACACACACACACACACACATATATACACACATCAATTCTCTCCCAGGCACGCAGATGCTCATAAACAGCCCCATCAAGGGAACAGTGTTAAAGGCCAATGATGGTGAGATGGAACGGAGATACATGGCTAATTTTTTTTCCCAAAGACAAAGGCTGCCAGTTGCAGCAACATGGCACCGTTGGATTTGAGGCATTATTTGGGCCAAAGCCGATGAGGAGCCATGTAATCTCCAAGCCTTACTGCTCCACAGATTTTTTCCATATCTTCTTCAGTGGAGGTATGTGACCACACAAAGCCTGACTGGCGACACAGCGGCATTTAGCGGAGGGTTAAATTGAGCTGAGGCCATGCCTTGTGTCACAAGCACAGACACATTCTTATACATCCACATGTACACAACAAAACACATGCATTCATGCAAGAGCTTGCATGCCCACTTGTATGCTCTTCAGCAAACACACACACACACACACACACACACACACACACACACACAGACACACACGCACGGACGCACACACTTGGTCCATGCCTCCAGTTGTTCCCTGCTCTCACCGCACACAGCAGGTGTGAGGCGGAGCGTGATATAGGAGGGCTGGGTGGGGGTGGGTGAGCTCCAGTCTTAAGAACAGCATTTCTATTGTTTCAAATGTGTGTGCTCTTTTGGAACTGATTTGGAAAGTTTAATGGGATTAAGCCATTGGCCATGCATTTTGGCTCCTACCACAGCGCAGCACATACTTCTTTAATAAGTTTTAATAAAATTTGCCCTGTGTGAATGTTTAAGATTCTGAACATGGCTGTTTTGTTTTCCTTACTCTCTGGGCATTTTTTGGGAGCACAGTAGTAAACAAATGTTGTAGTTCTTCTCCCCACACCATCCCCATACCCTGCAGGTCTTCTGCTTCCCACTATGTCATCATTACCAAGCCTGGTGCCAACTTGGCTTGCATCAGAGGTCTTCTGGTCTGCAGCAAAGACAAGGAGAGTGACGGCCTTGAGTGCAAAGGCTGAACTCTTTCAACAGCAGATTCTAGAAATCAAATACACCCCAAGCTGTCAGGATGTGTTCTTGGTAATGCAAAGTAGAGGAAGGTGATGGGGCGGTGAGAGGTCCGAGATTTCGTGGTGATGCTCCCATTCTCTGGGAATCAGAGGTCATATTGGGATGGAGCAGAGTGGCACCCTACATCTATAGGATCAAATGGCCTTTAGGAAGCCATGACTGCCTTATGTCAAGGATTAGCCATGCGATTCACATGTTTAAATGCTAGAAATAAAACTAATTCATAGAAAACAATTTTGCCCTGCTAAACTTCACCAAAGGAAGAAAAAAAAACTGTGGCAAGCGATGGTGCAATGTGATTCACTGAACACGCAACTCTTTTCATACTGTCAAGTGAAGTAAACAGCCCTGGTTCTGCCAACTCCTATACCTGCAAATCATACTTGGCTCTGGAAGAGGAAATAGATGAGAATTTATCTTCCAAAAGTTTAAATGAGATGTGCCAAGGTTATCATCCATCCATAGTTTAGAATTTATTGCAGTTTGTTAGAGAGCTATCAGGCTTTCAGGAAACTCTTGGCAGGAACAGGCAAACCGTCTCTGTTTATATCTGCAGCATAAACTAATGATGTTCCATCAAAGTAGTCACCAGTGAATGATATATATTCAAGGTAAAAAAAAAAAAAAAAAAAAAAAAAGTTAAGTAATTTCTGACTTTCTGCCCTATTTTTTGTTTTTTTTGTTTTTTAGCTCCAGCAAAATGATATCTTAATATGACATTTAGTTTTCAGTGATTTGTTTTTGCTTTGCCCTCTCTGTCTCCCAGCGCATTTGTCTTGGCAGATGGTGTTACTTTGTCAATGCAGAGCATAATTGTCGCTAACCAAAGAGATGATCCACATTAACTGCATTTGTAATGGACAGTGAACAGACAGACCATTATGTATGTTGAATGGCAGGTTTGCACCAGCTGTAGACTCACTGTTTCCACCCATGCTGCGCATTTCTAGAAAAAGCACCATCCCGTATTCTGGGAAGACGGGAAGTATAGATCATATGGGCCGGTGATTTCTGACTTCTGCTGAGGTCTTGTCTAATGATTGCTGAGGATAAAGGGTCCATCGTCTTTCCTTACCCCCCCAACTTCCCCCATCCCCTCTGCCATACCCAAGTCCTTCCTGTCTGCCACATGTGTGCTGCAGCATCCAGACCTCCATATGTTCTGTACTCTTTCTTTTCTCAGTCACGGAAGAATGGCTGAAAGAGAGGTGCTGCCTGCCAATCACAATGATAAACAAGTTCCAGGCAAGGCGTTTCATGGATAAGACATCTAAACACTCTTTGTATGCTTGGAAATGGTCTATCACCGATCTTCTCTGGTGCACTGAAATTTTATACATTTTATACAATGCATCCTGCCGGCACATGATGTATGATAACACGGTATGTTCATAAATTAAGAGCTCATGTGGATGTGAATAACAAATGGCTGAATCCCTGGGTCAGTGATTCATTCTCCTCTTCTTATATCTCTGCTTCCAAAACCTCTGACAGGCTGTATGATAACACATGCTTACAATCTGTGAGTGCAGAGATTATGTGCAATTGCAAACCTTTTCCAGCTCTGCCAAAACCCCTCTCCTCCTCCTCCTCCTCTTCCTCCTGATCCAGACGGGAGCATTACAGAGTAATAGCAGTCAGCTAGGAGCGCTGCCGTAATTGCCTGGGCTCATGTGCTGTGGAAAGCCAGGGCAGGGGCCAGGGGCATCAAAGCCTGACTGATCATTCCTCTGCCTCTCCTCACCGAAGGAGGATGGAGGGAAAAGGAGGGGGAAGAAACACAAATACAGATGGACAAACAAACCAGGGGAAGTCAAAACTGAAGCAGATGTGGTGATAGCGGTGTTGGATGGACAGATAGATGGAGGGACGGTAACAAAAGAGACCAGCCAAATGGATTTGCTTTTCCTTCTCTTCCACTGCAACACCTGTTAATATTTAACAAACAATGGGGCAGCAGCGGTGATGAGAGTGAAAAAAAAAAAATCAAGAAAAACAAAAAAAAGTGATGTTGAGGTGACATCATGGATTATTAAGGTGGGGGTGGGTCTAATAAGGGCCTGGTTTGGCCTGGTTGGCGAGAGGGGCAGGAAACTGAGGCAGGAGCAATTTGAGACGCTGAGGCCTCAGAGTCTGCAGCTGTGCTCTCAGTTTTTCTCTCCCAGCAACTCAGCTGCAAGTTTGACAGTCCCAAGCATTTACCCACGACCCCTCCTCTTCTCCAGAATCAAATACTTGTTTATTTGCCACATATGCTGGATTTACACAAACCTCTCTTGAACTTATCTGTACCTATGTGCTTATATCCAGAGGTGAGAGAAGAGTGATAATAAGCTGAGTGGAATGTCTTTTTGGTACTCAGATGTGCTTAGTGCATTAGGCAATGTAATGTAAAACAGAAAACAAAAAGATGTCAGCCACGGTCTAAATGTTTTTCTTACAATATGCCCTGCATCTGGTTTCAGCGCATTTTGAGTCATTTGGGGCATTTTACTTCTTATCCGCGTCATGTGTTTTCCAGTGGAGACATTTGAAAATGGGCCGTAGTAACATGGAAAACATCCAGTCATCATAAAGTCTACTTGACAGAGCACTGAGATAAGTAAAACTTACACTAAAACAACGGGGCGAGGATTTAAAAAGACAGTGGGCGATGACGACGCTGTGCCACACACTGTGTTCAGAGCCACATACCAGCAAGAGGATCATTCCAAAGTGTGATGCTCCACTTTTGAGGTACTAATCTTTTATGTGCGTGTGAATGTGTGTGTGCATGCATGTGTGCTGTATTGTGCCAAACACAGAGAATTTATCTCCAGGATCTTTTTTTTTATTGGCTGTGTTTAAAGTTGCCAGATTGTGAGCAGCTTTGCCTTTGAAAATGCGTGTGCTGCTGCTTGCACTGTCACAGCACACGCATTCATCTTTGCAGACGCCTCAATTACAACCCACTGTTACTCTTAAATTCAGAGAGGAGCTCAGGAATGCTCGAGTGGGACATCTGCCAAACATCACTAAGAAAACCCCATCAGCTCCGAGCCCCCCACGGTGAAAGAGTGAGAGAGGGAGAGAAAAAGAGGGAGAGGGATAAACATCAATATGTTGGCAGACCAAGCCAGGAGAGCAGAGGAGGAGGAGGAAGCGGGGGGTAATATGTGGCACCAGTCTGAGAGCTAAGCCCTCCGCCGTGGCCCTTTTGTTGCCAGATCACAACCAGATGTGCCAAGTGTGTCCAAACAGGAATGACTGCGCGAAGGCAATTTTCAGCAATTTGTCAGATTTTAGGCCTGTACCCTTCCCCCTCCCCCCTCCTCATGCATCCTGATAGACAAATACAAACTTCTGAGGAGCAAAGCAATCATTTAAAACACACAAACCAGCACTCGTGAATGTTTGCTCTTCTCTTCCCTCCAAGGCATGCTCATGTGATGAGAGATATACAGTGTGTGTTAACACACAGGGGCAAGACAAGGCCTGCACTATTGACAAATAACCACCCACCTCATTTTCATACGTCAGCATTACTTAATCAACCGAATTAAAATTTAGTTCATATCTACTGCATCTATTACGGCATCTATGCTTGTGGAGACAAAATCCCTGGGAACATTCACACACATCCTAAACTGCTATTGTAACAAAACCTGCTGACAATAACACAGGCAAAAGAAAGAGAGGGAGATAGAAAAAAAGTTCTTAATCTCTCTAGACACCTCATAAATTACAGCTCAACTTTCAAGGCTATGCAACCAGTTGAGACCATGTTCTCTCTCTCTGTTTCTCTCTTTTAAGCCAACTCTTCTCTCCTCCTTCTGTTCTCCATAGCTATTTTCAAGCAATATAAAAACACTGGAGTCTCCTAATAATAATCACATTTTCCTAAGTGAAAGAGGTGGGGAAGAAAGTATTCTTTGTTGTCTAGTACCCTGTTTAGGCCTCTTTCATAGGAAATTGAAGGCAGTGTCTCCTCTTTATGGCAGCCATGAAATGTGTCAGCTTTAGGGATATGCGTGTAAGGGGGGCATGGGGAGCAAGGACGTAGGCTCCAATCTTATGGCAGAGTTACTCTGAAAAACTACAACACTGTAAACTCCTTACATGCGCTGTTTGCTGATTTGACATGGACCAACCTGCAAAAAACAATGCAGAGCTCACCTCACCAGCCACGGCCTGTTATGCAGTACAGCCGGCAGCTGTGGAAGAGCATTTTGTGAACCCAGCTAGTTCAAATGAAAACTCCGTTCTCTTTCCAGGATTTAGACAAGGGTCCTGTGCTGTTATTTTGTGCCTCAGGCCTTTCATGCTGCTCATCATCAGTCTATATAAATGTGGCCTCTTGTGTTGTGAACTCACTCCCATGCCATTGCATGCAAGCAGGTAATATTCTGACTGAGGTGCAGCACCACAAGGCAGCCATCCAGCCTGATGAGTCTCACAACTGCATTTTGGCTTGGGCTTGTGGTCACGCAGGCCTGGTAGTTAACACAAACATACCAGAAAAGATCGGGCAAGATCTTACTCTGTTACAGTAAGGGCATAATAGCACAGAGAGGACTCTTGATCTGTTGGGTATTAATAAACAAACACGTGAAAGAAACTGAAACCTAAAAATATCTTTCTACCAGTCATGACATCTTTTTTTGTTGTTGTTGTGGAATTATATTAGTTGGCTTGCACCTACCACCCACCTACATGAACCACCCACCTACGTGCCTGCTCCTACCTCTCTGCTCTGTCTTTCCTTGAATAAGCAAAGACTGTCCCGTGGCTGAGTCACACTAAAGCTTAATAGTAAAGATGGTGGTTTTTGGAGGCAACTAGTCTGACTGCTTATACCAATGAAAGGGACAATTGTGGGGGGTTTGCATAACATTTCTGTCAGTCATGTGTCTTGTTACTCTGTAAGAGAGCTCAAATTCACCACTAATGCCTGTTTTAATTTGTTGCCTCATTGCCCTGGAATCCAGGATAAACTGCTGTCATTGTTCATCTTGCTTACACAATGAATAGTCCTGCTAAGAAAGTAAGAGAATGTTTACCATTCATTATAGCTTGTTGTTTTGCTTACATAATAAGGGGGGGTTCTTACCCTTCAGGAAAAGGCAAAATGAAATATTCAAACTTTAAATATATTTCCATATGATTGCAGTATACTTGACATTATTACATCATATGCATCAACCAGGCATGAAAGTCAGTATAAAAAGCAACAGTATGACAACTTTTAAACAGAACAAAGTACAATGTGCAATTCAAGATTGATGGGCATGACTTTTTATCAAAATTGAAATAGCCAGAAAGAAAGACATTATTGGCTGCAGTAGTTTAGACTGTCCCTGCCCAGTAAAACTGTAAAGTTACAGGCTTTACCCTCCCTGAGGTCTGTGGCTAGCATTACAGCTGAAAGATGGACAGCAGCAATGGAGTTTCCTTACAGGAATCTGTGTGGGTGTGAGAATGGGTGCACATGTGTATACACATATTTTTGAGTGGTATTTTATTTTCCTTTTCTTTTTCATGTCTCGTTGTGTGTGTGTGTGTCCACAAGTATGTGTGTGCATGTAATGCTGAGGGCTGATCCTGTGCATGTGTGGTGCTTGAGAGACCGTGCACATGGGCATGTTTGCGTGTTTATGCCATTGTGTCATAAAGGAATAATGTTTTTTGTGAGGTTTTGAGTGACAGGCAGACTTTGCGCTGGTATGTATGCAGACCAGATGTGGCTAGAATACGGATTTACAATAATGGCTTGGTGTAAAAAAACAGCAGAGTGCAGTGTGCACATCATTTGGCTCAGTGGTCGATTTTGTTTGTGGAGCGTGACATGAATGTGAGTGTGTATGAGCATGCATATGTGTTTTTACATGTGTATGTCTGTGTCCTTTAAGTATGGTATAAATGTGAGTGTCTGCATGCATGGAAACATATGCATCTGTTTCTGTGGCCTTTTCAGCATACATGTGGACATTTGCCTAGATGTACTAGACTCTACCTATCAGAATGCTCATGTCAGTATACATATGTCGGATGCATATGTTGGCATGTGCTTTATGCACTTGCATACACATTTGTTGGTGAATGTGTGGGTTACAGAGTTTGTCCGGAGAATGTGCACAAGTGCAGTGTGTGTGTGCTTGCGAATGCAAACCCACTGCAGCTGTCAGGCACCACCTGTGCCTGAGCTCTCTCCCAGGCCTGCTGTGGCCCCAGATAGTCCCTCTGGGCTCCTAGAGACTCTAGATGCAGGCGCCCACCCGTCAGAGATGCCCAGGCACAGGCACAGCCCTCCCAGGGAGGATGGATCCCACTGTTATGTCTGTCTCCTCACATTGCTTTCCTTCCTTTAATGCAAAAGAAATTCACCACTGAGTCACCGGGGCATTATTTATTCTATTTCTTTCTTTTTTCCCCTCTGCCTCTCTCTCTATCCCCCCCTCTGTCTGTTTCTGTCTTGCAGGTTTTTTCCCCTTTGGCTCATTTTCCTCAGGCTGGCTGACAGATGTCCGTCAACCCTATCGTTTACACCCCACCCCCGTCCCACAACAACACAATCCCAGGCCTCACACCACGACAAGACACATGGCAAAACAGCCATGTTAAACACTGCCGGACACTGTGTTCTAGCTGCTGAGATTTAATAATTATGATGTTTGTGATAAGACAAACACAATGAAACTACTTTTTGTCAGGGGTTATTTGTTGCCCTAAAAACATAAAAAAGTGATAACAATTATGTTAATCACAGTGAGCTAAATAATGAACTTTGCATAATCCCGCTATCAGCAGTCAGAAAATTGTTTATTGTCACAGTTTGTTCCACATGATTTCTATTTGCTCTCCTCCAGCAGAATTACATTTGGCTCTAATATCTTTCCAAACTGCACAAAGTGAGCAGAACCTTTTGCAAAATGAATGCATGTTATAATGAGACAGTGATTTTCTGTCACTGACTGGGAAAACTCTGGGGCTCAGTTTTCATTCATTATCTCCCTAACTCAATTTCCGGCTGAGCAGTAGATAGTTACAGCCCATAACTTTTAGGTATGATTGCTAATAACCTGTAATTAGTTTCATGTTGAGGAGATTCTCTGAAAACAGGAAAGGGGGCAGGAGAGGAGAGGAGAGGAGAGGAGAGGAGAGGAGAGGAGAGGAGAGGAGAGGAGAGGAGGAATATAAAGAGTGACTAATGAAGAAATCCTCCATTTCCATGTTGGAATGTTAGTCTGAATGGCAAACATTTGCCTCTCTAACGGGACAGTCTGTCTGTTTGTCTACTTTATCTTTGTTTTTTGTCACAATAGCATGCAATGTCTGTAGTGGTAAACAGTAAAACATTGAAAGCATTGCGATAAAAGATTAGTTAAATACTTGAAATAGAATACATACTGGTTAAAGTCATGCATTAACATTTAAAGGGATCATTAGCGATCCTAAAAAAATTCAAACCTGCCTCAGGTTCTAATGGATAGTTTTCTTGCAGTCGGTTAAATGGTGTTGTCTTTGTTGTTGACATATATATATATATATATATATATATATATATATATATATATATATATATATATAAAGAAATAAAGTACTTATCATCAAAAAATGAAAATACATTCACAGTGCAAATTATGGAGTTGATGTTAAGTCTTTAAGAGCCATATCTGTTACATGACGGTGATAATATGTTCATATACTCGGATACTTGGTAATGTAAACATTAAGAAGAACAAGAACACAAAAGCCCATGTAAACTTTGTCTGATAATTAATGAATGTATCATTATATTGCCATTTCTGCACCCCCCGTGCAGAAATGGCAGTCAAGTTTAAGAAATGTATGTGTTAGTAATTTGGAAACTTCGTTGTGGGGGTTGACGGTGTCATATCCCACAATGCAACGCTGAATTCCTTTAACATGTGGTGCGTCAGGAAAGAGGTGGTTGACCTATGCCTTCCCACGAGCCCCATGGGAACAGCCTCACTCGGCTGTTCAAGAAATCTAGGATCATGGCACAAACTGCTGTAGTAGTTGTGACTGGAATTGTAATCACCCTACTTCTCCTCTCTCCCCTGCAAAACCTGACTGGCTCCTCTTTTGTTTTCTTCATTTTCTCTTTCTTTTCTCTCCCCTCTCCTTTCATCGTTGTAGAAATCCTGTTTTTTTTTCTCCTTTCTGTTTTTCTGTCTCATGTCTGTTTTAGTCTTCTCCTCGCTCTTCGGCGAGACACACCATCTCCACACATGTAATCCATTACACAAGGTAGAACAGGGAGAACGTACAGGAAGCTGAAGCTGAAATGTGTTGCTCTACTTACCTCTGTTTCCTGTTTGAGCAGATTTCTACCGTCTGTGGCTTCCCAAAGTGTGATATCATTGGCATATTGCTCAGTAATGGCTTTGCAGTTATTCATAAAGGGATCTTCAAAAAGAGGTCATTTTATGCTTAGCTGTGTTTCTTTGCAGAATGACTGATCAGTGAGTGGGAAAACACATAGGATTGTTTCTCTACCTTGCATGTGCATTTTACATATCCATGCTCTTTCCTCAACAAATTGTTAAAAGTCCGTTGTTTCTTGTTTGATATAACACAATAGTGATTCAGCCGACACCCTGGGCATGAAGGCGTGCATATTTACTGTTTAAAACACCTGGCAGTGGCTCGGTCTCTTCTGGGAAAAATTATCTGGTGCAGAGGTAGTGATGCATTTTAAGTTTCCAGCATGCAGCAACATTTGTTTGAAATAATTTAACAAAGAATTCACTTCGCTAGCATGACGGGAGATATGCACCATGGCTGAAAAGATTTTTAAAAAATGATACCTACAAAAACTCAGATTTCATCAAGAGAAAATCCAAAGTCAGTGATGTCATGGTTCTGGTGTGATTCAATGCAGAACTCTTGGATTAGAAGTTAAGTTTGCATCCTAATAATTCATAGTGCCATTTCTTATAAAGCTATACTAAAGGATTTGTTCCTCCTGACAATACTATGTGTCTCTCTCTTTTGTGAGGAAGCTTCCTTCCTATCACCCTGGTGCCAAGTTAGGAATGTTTCTTATTCAAAACCCATTTCATGTAAAAGGTGACATGAATATAGACTTACTAACAAGGAAATGTCACATGACTGGCGTAGACTTCCACACAGAGCAGTACCACCAGTTTCCATGGTAATCAAGCCTCTCATGAAACAAGTGATGTCAAGCAATAGTGGTGAAATAATGGCAACACATATTTGAAGAGTGAAAGAAACAGTTTTATGTAATGTTATCAACTAACACTTAGTTATGTTACTTCTGGTAGGAAGACTAGTGGTCATTCCTGGTCAAGTTACACTGTGTTATGACCAAGATAATGACCAAAAAAGACCAAAAAATGCAGGTTTTGAAGGGACCCACACCTGAACTTATCTAACTTGACTCAATCCACTGTTAATGAAGTTAAATTAAAACAAACTTGAGCAGGCGTCATGTATTTCCATTTAATAAACTTTAACTCCAAACTTACCTTGCTCACATAGCGTGATGCATGAAGGTATACACTTATGTTTTGGGTAAAATACCTTTTTTTCCAACTTGTGTATTTCAAGTACACATGATATATTGTTTAGATAAGACAACTTCGGAGTTTCTGTAAGGTTTATTTATTTATTTATTGTTTTTTTTTTTTTTTTTTACCTTGACAGAGCTAAGCTAACGACTCCCATAGACTTTAAGTCTTTATGCTAAGCTAACACGAAATGTTCCCCAGGTGAAAATGGTATCGAACATCTTGTCTCAGTCTGGATAAGTCGGAAAAAGGGTACTCTGCCCAAACTGTTGGAGTATTCCTTTAAAGTCCACCATTAAAATAACTGGATGCAAGGGTTTAATGGGAATTCCTGCTCAGAGAGGAAAACTTGATGTTCTTAAAATTTTGCCAAATCCAGGAACCTAACCACGATGTGTGCTATGTGCTTGCTGCTGTAATGAGACAGTCTTAAGTGGTCATCATTTCAAACAAACAAACAAACAAACAAACAAACAAACAAACAAACAGGTAACTACCTAACTAGGAAGCATTCCTTGAAAATGAGACGGACCCGCTGAGCTGCTCTGCATCATGCTACAGGTGCATTAATCAAGGCCAGTGGATCCCTAATTGGTAGAACTGCCTATATCAAAGGGAACTAATAACAGATTCAAAGGTCTCATAGATGTCAACAGGGCCTCAGGGGGTATGGAGGATAGAAAGGGCTTTTGGGTCAGGGTCGTGAGAGGCATGTGTCCCGATGGCTCTATTGTGGCAGTGAAAGGGGCTGTGTTTGGGGGACGAGAAGTAGCTCTGCTCTTGTCCGGTGGTGGTGGTGGTGGGGGAACCGTTGGAGGGGAGGCAGCTAGTGGGGAGCAGAGATGGGAGAATGGGAAGTAGACAGCTGCGCAGGGGTGAATAGGAGGTCCCTTTGTGTCCTGCCAACAAAAATCTGTGACCAATTATCTGTGTCTGTCTCTCAAGGGGGAATTCTTGAACACTTTGGGTGGGTGGGTTTGGAGAGGGTGTATAAGGGGCAGTTGTGGGGGTGAGGGGAAGCGGGGGGAGGCATGCCCTGGTTGCGTTCAAATCTTGTCTTTTTCTTTTGGTCCAGAAGTTGTTTTTTTTTTTCGAGAACATACTCTTCCAGGGAACGTATAGCTCACGAACTTGTGTTTTAGGTTCACTGCTTATGAAATGAGAGGCAGTTGAGGCAAATGAGGAAAAAGTTTTGCCGCCAATTCACTGCATGGAGCTAGTGCTAGGTTATTATACAAAAAGGCCAGTTATAGTGGTGTTTCACATCTTCCTCGCGTCTATTTAAAGCACAGGAAAATAACAATTTGTCCCACATCACTGAATTACGCCTGCCTGTGACTTACCCCCACCCCACTGAGAGTGCTTCCTATTTGTGTGGTTAGATTTCCAGCTATGTGAAAAGTGTGTCCTACAGAGTGAAGGGGAAAGTGGTTGAGAGGAGGGAAGTTGGGCCCACGGATGGCTTGTAAGCCATGTGTTAGACATTAAAGGACTAATTACAGTTTTAAAAGCCCCGTGTTTACCGCTGAGAAAAGCCTTGTTAGGTGTATTTTACTGTCTCCCCTGAAATTATTCATCCTTGACAAGCTCAATTGACATTATCATAATTACAAATGTGATTGCTGCTTAATCGCTCTGACCACCATTTCATCTTTTAAAGTGTCTGCAGCGGAAGTCAATAATGTTCCATTCTGACCATTCATCAGAGAGCAGGATGCAGGATAGTTGTCTTCTTATAATGGCAAGTTTGAGAAGAAAACTTACACAGCAACACAAATGCGTGCATTGATGTCGTTCACCGGTTCTTGTTGACAGAACTGATGGACCGTCTCAGCTCATAATGCTTGGTTGTCCTCCGAAATGCACAATATCCTCTTAAGTCAAACTGCTTGTCTTTGGAGTTTGCAGTGAAATAGTGCCGTAGTGTTTGCAGGAAAAGGATGAAGGCATGTTGTGAACTCTGCCCCGGTGGGGGTTGGGTGTGTTATTACATAGGTATAGAATAACTCCACTGCCGCTGACCCCACAGCCACCTCTCCCTTCCAATCCCACATGGTTGCCAATAGCGATGGCTCCAGTTGATCTTCACCTGTCAAAGCAAAGCTCTGACTAAAGACTTGCAGCTTGAGGAGAGGAAAGCAAAACAAGAAAGAGGAAAAGAGCAAACAAAGAGCTTACAAACCAAATCAACCTCCTTTTCAGCGACTCCAGAAAAAGATTCTTTATTTTCTTGAGAACAATAAGAAATATTTTAGAATAACGTCCGATACGTGAAATAAAGAGTTCCTTGTGAGTGAACATATCTTAGAAAACAGTATAATTACATTTAGTTGTAATTATCTTAGAAATTTCTCATACATTATAGAATAACATACCCAAGAAAAGCTACTACTAAGAACACTGCACAAATTGATCTCTGTCAGAATGGTAAAACATGTCTTTGTGGGAATTTGCTAGTATGTCTAAACACATTTTTCTATACCATGAGTAATCTGAAAACAGGAGAAACGCAAAGTCCTAATCAATCACTCGACAGGCTGCAGGAGGATGGCATTGTTTTGCATTTCTTCAGTTTGTTTTTTCCTGGGATTTTTCTTCTCTTGACAGGAGGTGCCTGCCAGCAGTTGAAAGAAGAGCCACATTCTTTCAGCGCAGATTCCTCCATCTCGTCTTTGTTCAGAGTTTGTGTTTGTTTGAGGGGCTTTCCTCACCTTGAACTCTTTTTTTAAGATAAGTAAAGGGAGGGTGAGGCTCGGTAACCACCAGCTTGTTGGCCTCTCTGGCACAAAATGTAACACTTAAGATTTGGTTTAGATAATCAGAGAAAATGCCACTATTAGTGAATTAGTGATGTATGACAGAGGTCACATTTTTGTAGCCTCTTTTTGGTTACGTTAAGTGGTCACATTATTTGTTGTCACATGTCAGGCCAGTGCTGGCTTATCGGGTATTTTATTGCTTTTTTTTTTTTCACAATTGCCCCTATCATGTGGTTTCTGTCAGAGCGAAAGTACAATGAAAACTCGGGAAACTTGATTGAAGTTGTCTGACTAAAACAAGAAGCCTTCCTGTAAAAAGCCAGTAAGTCCTCAGTTCTGCTTGATTAGTGTCAGACCCCCATCCCACCCCACCCACCCACAAGTCTTGGAAAGATGGGAGTCAAACATTCCCAGGACGCTATCCCCTGTGGCAATCTTTTCAGAATTAAAAGACAAATTTGGCCCGGATCCTTTCCCCTCTATTTGTCTTGTAAAAGGGTTAAGAAAATAACCTCATGTCTTTACCTCAGCATGGGCCATGGGTCAGGGAGGGGTGGGGGTTGGGGTACGAGGCCAGGCATTCATCCCCAGGTCATTGTTACAGTAAAAAGCAACATGGGGATGGTCACAATGGAGCCTTGGGGATAACAGAGTCTTTCTCCTCTGTGGGTTTGTTCACGGTGAGAAAAGACTTGCAGAATGTTTTTTTCAGCAGAGCAATGGGGGAGAATGTGGAGACTGAGACTACCTGTTGCATGAAACAGCTCAGGCATTATGCATGCTGCCGGCCTGCCACCCTCAGGGGAAGGAGAGTGCTGGCTGCTGATGGGGACTTGGCCGTGGAGCCTAAAAGCACATCTGGTATACGTTGCTTGGACTTTTCTTTTACTTTTACTTTTTTCTAAGAGTGCAGATGCTCTTGGATTGCCTTATGAAAAAATTCTCTCCATTCTCCAAAAAAGTGAAACTGAGGGGATTTTTTTATTTTCCCTTTTGGGGATTTATTCTTGCTTGTTCAGTTCCTTAAGCTGTTCCTGGACACAGGGAACTTGTATGGAAGTGAACACAGATGCTGCTGCTGAGCTACTTCAGTCTGCTACTTCAGGCAGAACCAAGTACCAAGGGTTTAAGCATAAAAGAATAAAAAGTTGTTTCTATTCTGCTAGAAGTAACAGCAATACATTCAAGGTATCCAGGCGCTCGCAGAAGAGGTTATGTAATGAATCCCAAAACAGGTGATGTATGTGTGGGCAGGAGCCCTGGGCTGTGGCCTGGCTCATGTTGACATTGGCCATGCTCTCTCATCGGGCCTGACTACAGGAAAGAATCTGCGACTGTGTGTGCAGGCCTCACACCCCCACCTCCTCTCTCTCCCATTCTCTACTCCAGAAGCCGAGCTCTATGACCTCTTCCCACTCACTTACTCGACATGAGTAGCCAGGATCAAACAAATGTGAAAGCACATAACACCTTTTTTTATGAACAGACAACTAAGATCTGTGCAAGAAATTAACCAACAAGAGACAGAGCTCAAACGCCAGCACAACCCTCAGAAATCAAACAAACTCTCTTACTCACCTCTGCATTACTCCACGTCACATGGAGCCTCTGGCATTGCCCAGAGTCTGTTGACTCACCAAGATACACCATGCCAGCTATTCATACCTTCCTCCCACTCTTGTTTCTCTGCTCCAGCAAATCATTCAGTTAGCTAAGCAGTCCATCGGCCTGCCAGCCAGCAAGCCAGATGGGAAATTCAAGACAAACACAAGGGTTTTGACTCTGCTCCCCAAAAACTTAAGAACATCTGTATAATTTCTCATGCTGGTGATCAGGTTGTCCAAACACAGCTGTAACATAAACTATAATTTTTTTTTTAAAAAAGTATGCACATATATATGCATATATGTATACATGTATGTGCGAGAAAAAATACATCCATTTATTCACCGACACTGTAATTAGATTAATTCATTTCCACACAAAATAATCTATCTATCTAGTTTTATACAAGGTGATATGAAGACAACATGGAGGCAGATTTTACTGTAATGATCTGTTCATCCGCCTCAAGAAGGATCCAAGTCATGTTACAGTGAGAACCAGTTAGATGAGTTTTAGCATCCCTCAAGGGCATTTCAAGGGTATTTTGAATTCCCTCAATAAAGACAATGCAGCTAATGTGATGCAGCAACTCTGTCTTGTAAGGCTCATTGTAGTTAGTTGTTTATAGTCATATTGACACAATTTGTAAAATCTTTAACTATAAAACTCTGCAAGTTTACAATCACTTCTGTCAAGCAACAGTGCGATATCTCCAGAAATGTTACACGTGACAGTATCACTCATCAGATTACAGTATACGGAGGCCTTTGCCAATGACTGGATTCAAACCTTGGCACAAAGTGTGGTTTTGCTGGAAGTGACATTTTGAATCTATCAGCACATTGTGTATATGTCAATGGGTATAGCCAAGAGGTTGATCCAAGCAGTGAACAGTTTCATCAAACTGCAGAAATATCACAGCAAGTCTTAAAATCCCTAATCTCTTCCAGAGAGAATCATAAACACTCAAATGCTATATTATAGAATCCAAAAATTATATCCTCTAAAGTCACACCTCAAATAGTGATTTGTTTTCCACAACGGATAGAAATTGTAAGGTACACAAAATGAATATGAATTTCAAATACTTGTAAACTGGGGGGGACTAACGCACAGCACACAGCTCATGGAAAAACAAAGTGCCCTGCTGTTCCAGACTGGACAGACTGTCCACAGACGTCTGTTATGATAGCGATGAGCGTGATGATGATGATGATGGTCGTGGTGACGAGAGGTTTGTACATCCGTTCCCCTGGAGAGCCATCGAGAAGCAACGATGGGCTCTGCTCCCCCGCTGGTCCGGCCCCAGACCGAAGCCCCTGTCTGGAATGCAATCTGCTGGCCATCTGCAGGCCTCCATGGCTCTGTTTGATATTCAAACAAACACCTGTCAAAAGTCCATGTCTCATCTCACATAGCTCTTGGAAATTGGCAAAAATCTCAACTTCTTCCTCACTCCAAAAAAAGAGGGAGGCGGAGGGGGGGGGCAAACATGGGTTTTATTCCGACCATCTGTGTGTGTGTTAAATATAGATTTTTATGGAGGGCTCAAAGGACTAGTTCTACTTTCCACTAAAATGTCAAAGAATAATAGGCCATTCAAGGTGCTGCATTTGCTGAGGTGTTTGCACAATAAATGATTTTGAATTCAATTTCGTTTCTTCTCTGAGCATCAGCTTGGCAGCGCTGACTGAACTGTGGATTTGCAGTCGCGATGCAACGAAGCCAAGAGCTTTCGGAGGATGTTCTCAGACGAACAAATAGGCCTGGAACCTTTTTTCCCAAAATCTATCCTTTTCTTCTTCCTCCTGCTTTTCTGTAGTTTTCCACATCTTTCTCTCTCTCTCTCTCTCTCTCTCTCTCTCTCTCTCTCTCTCTCTCTCTCTCTCTCTCTCTCTCTCGGCATATTGAGATGAAGGGTCTGCTGTAGGGTGATGGGGCTCCACTTGGCAGCCGTCCAGGTCCCACATCTGCCTGACTGCTGTTCCTCTCTTTCTTTCTCCCCAACAGCCCCCAACAGTATTGGTTCAGTTGTCGAGCCTTTTCAGGGTCTCTCTCAAGGTCTGCAGATGTGTTTCTCAGAGCAGCGGCGACGGACTCTTGCAGAGATCTCATGTGTGAGTGACTAATGGCACGGAGACATCTCTGAAGGCATTGAGGAATGGATTTATCCAATGTCATTTATCACACTGCCTGTCAGTGCCAATATAAATGCCTGATGGAAAGCACACGTTCACCTTTCAGTGGAACAGACTGGAATCAGCTGCTCCACAAGACGGAGGAGAAAAGCTGCTGTGAATCACTTGATAAAATATGAATGCCGAATTTGGAAAGGAAAGATTTGTGTTCATTTTAATAGCAAATACAATTCAAATAACAAGAATAGCAAAAGCAGACAAAGCATGTTTTCAGCATGATTGAGACTTTATGCCAGCTGAGATCAAATACTGAATATCCAAGGTGAGCTAGAAGAATAATTATTTTGTACCTTTCAGACACGAGTACAACAATGTCAAGGCCACCTGGTTTTCCCATGTCAGTGACTGTGACCCATGCAGACCATCTGTGGAGGCTGTATAACTTCAGGCCTCCTGTTCTTTCCTCTTGGAAGGATTTTATGGCATGCTTGTTGCATCTGCAACCAATGGGCTTCACAAAGCCTTGGTCTCTGGTGTGTCATCTCAACCGTCATTGTACTTTGAGGGTAACCTTGAATTGTAAGATTCACTTATGCATTTAAATGTATCATAAAGAGTAATGAAATGTAAAGCGATGTCTATCATTCATCCATCAACACTATTTCAAAGAAAGACTGTCCCACTATTTGAGTTGACCTGTGTTTGTTAGTAATTCAAAAATAGAGAAACCTAGCGCTGAATGATACAGTTAAAAAAATCATATTGTGCATATTTTGACAGATACTGTGCATGTGATATGATTCACAAACTTTGTTGACGTGAGATTTATTGCATTAATTGCATTGCATTGTTCAGTTTTTTTGTGACAATTTTAAATTAGAATATATGGGATTATTTTCTGGAGCCTGTACCAAACAAACAGGATTTCTCACATCTGGAGAATACAATGTGTAGGCCAGGGCATCTCTGTATCACCACAAAACTTCATTTAGAACAATAATAGTAATGGTAATGTCACATGTTTCAACTTTATCAAAAAAATCGCAGCTCCTGTGATCCGGATATTGCACTTAGTCATATTTCAGTTCTGATAATATTTTGATTACTGTAATTGTTTAGCCACCACATGCCCTCTGCACTTGGTTACAGCACAGGATTTTGTTTCTCTGAGAGCAGAGACTTTACATCCAGGTGGCAGACGGAGAGTTTTTGCTTTTTCTAAACTGAGCACTACAAAGATATAATCGGGTAACACTCAACAGGTAAAAAGAAGAGTGAAGCAGTGAAGGCAGGGCGGAGTGCGTGGGCGGCACAATAAACTAAGTGCTGAGTTTTTTGTAAAGATGTCCTAAACTGGTGGGGGAGAGAGAGAGAGGAAGAGAAAGATGGAGAGAAAGGAAGAGAGAGGAAGAAAGGTAAAAACGAACAAGGAGCTGACAATTAGGGACAACTAATCACCAAGTGTGTAGCCAAGCGCATCCCCCCAAGCCGGTGCCAGCGCTTGCACTGTGCTTGAACCTGCACTGAATGCCAACGGCAGATAATTATAAACCCGCAGGGCAGGCCTCCTCTGTGCAGAGGGAGGGATGGAGCCTCAGCCAAGCCTGAACTCCTGACCTTCTTCACACACCAAGCGTCTGTTGTGGGCTTCGGGAGGTGCAAGATGGGTCACAGCAAGCCGTGAGGCAATGGGGAGAAAACGAGGGGGGAAGGGAGGGGAGGGAGGAGAGGGTGTGGGGTGGGGGGGGGGGCATGAGGGGGGATGGGTGAGGGACACAGAGAAGGGGAGGTGGGGGGAAGGGGGGGCACACTGAAGGGTCACTTTGTTGGCATTCTTTGGTAAGTGCTCCTGACCAATCAGAGGAGAGGACAAACCACTGTGACAAATCAGACTGAAAACCGCAGTAAGAGAAATCTCTTTTGTTATGCCTGTTTGGTTATCTGTCTCTCTCTCTTTATCAGCATTCATTAGGTGGGGAAATGCAATCTGTTGAATTTCTTTGTACACAAAGCAAAGCCTTTGTTTGAGCTTAATCATCTTTTCAACTTTCTTCGGCATATCAGCTCACTGTGACCCCCTAATCAACAGATAACTCTCTAAATCCTCGGCTGTCAATAGTTTTAAGGTTGATAATGCCTCGCAAAAATGGAGAAAATACTCAGTAAGAACGTTTGTCAAAAAGCACCGTCTTGGCCCATCATTTTCTCATCTTCTCTGTGCAGTCAGAGATGTCAGTGGACCACCTCAGCTCATCTGGCCTCATGCTCTCATCATGAAGATCTCTCTCGCTTTGCACTTTGCCAATTTCCCATGATTGAATGTAATTGGGACCAGATAACCCCCTTTCTCCCTCTCC
Source organism: Myripristis murdjan (assembly GCF_902150065.1). Classification (NCBI taxonomy): domain Eukaryota; kingdom Metazoa; phylum Chordata; class Actinopteri; order Holocentriformes; family Holocentridae; genus Myripristis; species Myripristis murdjan. The sequence goes on along the minus strand of NC_043983.1, from coordinate 13,775,237 downwards.
TCAATAGTCTTTGATCACTTCTGACCTGGCTCTAGCTCAACTCTGACACACAGGCAACCATTTCTTGGGTGGCTTGTGATTGCTCACAGACAGACAGCGAGATATATGGAGCAGTGATATGTGAGTCTGATGCCTTTAAAACTCAACAAGCGGCAATGAATATTACAATTGTTATTGTCTGGTCTCAGAGCTTGTGCCACCAGCTATATCTCAGCCAAATTTACAAAAGAAGAGTGTTAGTTATTTGTGTTGATGCGTGTGGATGCGTAAGGTTGTTTATGGTTGTGTGTATGCATATTGTGAGTGATTGTCCTGAGGGAACAGAACAAGATGTGCACAAAGATTCCTAAATTCAGTTCAGGAGATTCGTAAATCCTGTGCAAATTACTGCTGCCTCTTTCTTTTTTCTCTGCCGTTCTCCTCTTTGAAACTTGTCTTTTGAGGCAATCACTCCCAGATGTTGAATATTAGATCTAATCACTTCCATTTGCCGGCTCTTTTACTCTCACTGCGAGGTGACATGCCGTCTCCCCCTGACATCTCCTCACAATGGACAATTACCCAGCACTCATCAATCACTTTCAGCAGGGAACGTTGACACCGAAAATCTGGTAGAAATCATCCCATCTGATAACCCAGAGAACTCTACAAATCTGCTTATATATGATTGTACATATTCTATGCATAGTGTATGTGTGTGTGTGTGTGTGTGTGTGTGTCTGCGATGAGCTAAAATCTTTTTCAATTGCCCAAATTTCATCTCCTAACAGTGCTCTTCTGTGTGGCATTTTGGAGCTGCCAAGTGCACTCGATACAGCTTTCATAAGCAGAGAAACACACATATTGCGTTTGATCTACTGTTTTATGCAAATACTACATCAAGTTCAGCTTTAAAGATAGCCGCGCACTGGTGACGGGAAATCTGTCTTTCACTCGGGTATATTGAAAAGTTGAAAATAAAGCACAGGGAGGGTCTATAACATGCCTGTGGAATTAGAGTTTATACATTCACTTTCCTCATCCCACTGCATGTCAAAACCTCTCCATCTATTTCAATTTTTAATTCCCCTCTCGTCCTCCCTGTTTTTCCCCTATTTCCCAGCCACCAGCCTCTTTCCTCTTCTGTCCGCCCTCACCTCCTCTCTCTCTCTTTCTCTCTCTCTCTCTCATTCTCAGAGACAGACAAGCAAGCCTTCCCTGGCTGACCTGCATTTCACCCCTACCTCCACACCATCACAAACTGCCGGCAGAGGGTGAGTTACAGCTCAGGATCCGATGCAGTGCAGAACGGGCCCAGAATATTGGCCAGATTTGGGTCCCATAGGGCTTTTGGCCCCTATGGCCGGAGTGCTCTGTTCTGCTGCGCTCCACTCAGCGATGACGGGGTCACCCAAACTCCAGACATGTACAGACCACTCATATCACCACTCCTGCTGAGGGAAATTCCTATGGGTGCAATGGGAATGAGGACAGGGGGGCTAGAGAAGAAAAGAGAGACATGTAGAAGTGAAAGAGAGAGGAAATTGTGATTCACAGACAGAGTGCGAGAGAGAGGATGAGAGAGAGAAAGAGATGCAATTGCAGTGGTTAAAGTGGCTCCTCTTACTTGGGCCCATTTTTTTCCAGAACGAATTTTGACATTCAGGCACGTGCTCCTTTCTACTTTTCTCACGACCCCCAGTTGACACAGCCACATCACTGACCTTTAGATCCGTCATTTGGGAAGGAGGGCTGAGGAGAAATTATAGTTCATGTGAATCAGATGTTACAGACAGGAGACTGAGTATTCCTTCACTGCCTGGCAGCGCAGCCAGAGGGGAAGCACCTGTTTCCAAATAAATCTTCAGATAAGATAATATACTGTAGTTTGATCACATGTGCTGAAATTTTGAAATCTAACTCCTTGTGCATGTATACTTTCTTTGCTCTCAGCTGAATTTTTTATCAACTGCCCCAGGTTATACATTCATATTTTGTGCTCCCCTTATCTTTAGAAATCCTGAATTTAGAGCAGAGGCCATGGTCACATGTCTCTCCAGCTGTCTCCATCCCAGAGAGGCTGAGAAGTGTTTGGGCCCCGGGGTCTCAGGGTTGAGGTGGAGGCCCAGCCACGCAGCCTCACTGGTGGAACCATGAACCATGTCAGGTCATGTCAGCTGTCTGCTCGGCTCCCCTTTCTTGAATGTAAATAAAGCCAGTTCAACTTGGTTCCACTCCACTCACCCTCTCTTCAGGGCCATGTATCACAAGGAATGACACCCTACGAGGAAGGCCTCTTGCTAAAATCTCTTGTTTATCTGCTTTATCTACCACTAACATAGTGAGAGAACAATAAATGAAGAGTCTTGACGGGGTGAGGGAAACATGGTTTGTTCTTACACACAATGATCAAATTCATGTTACCATGTATATTGCTTCCATGGTGTATTGTGATCTTGTAGAATACACCAAGGCCTTTCTCTGGACAAAAGCTAAATCAAAGGCAAACCTTGCTTCATGCTTTTGAATGGGCCATTTTAACTGAGAACCTCATCCAAAGGAAAAGAAAGAGGGCCAGTGCAGACCTCTTCCCAAGAGGACATAAATTGTCAGGGCAGACCCAGTCTGAGCAGGGAATTGAGCCCAGGCAGAAGCTCCCTTTAAGAGTCTGGAGGTCTGCGTTTGTCTCAAGGTTTAACCCTCTCACCTTTCTCATTGGTCACTCTTTTATTCAGCAGGCTGATTTATTGGCGCTCACAAGGGAGAAAAACAAGCATGGCACAGCCTCTCCTTTGACAAATGACCCGTACTACTATCTTCATCTCAACTGGGACCTATGGCTCCACTGGGTAAGAGGGTGTGTGTTTGTGTGTGTGTGTGTGAATGTGAAATTCACTTGTTCTGTTGACTCTGTGCAAATTGAGGTCACGTTTGTGTTTTTCTGTTGCATACAATGTGCTTGTGACAAAGGGAGGAACAGCCAGCGCCAGAAAAACCCACCAGAGAGAATTCATATAAATGTCTGCTTAAGTGACACAAATCGCAGGCAAACAATAATAGTTTGCTCGCATTTTATGCTATCACATAAAATGAAACGGAACTATGATCAATGTACATTATGGGGCAAATCCCTCACGTCCCGTCCCAACAACCACCTTCTCCTCTTTCTCTCTCTCCCTCCCTGGTGGTTCTGTCCCTCCCCAGCGTCCTCCTATCCCTGGTCCTGCCCCTGGCTGCCCCAATGCAACACAGCCCCTCTTCTCCCCAAATGAAATTCTTTGGAAAGTCATTTTATATCACCCTTTGAACGTGCATTGAACTGTAAAACCACCCCATTGGAAACAAAATAAAAGGATAGGAGAGGGAGAGAAGGGGGGGTGGAGGGGGGGATGGGGCAAGGAGGAGAATTATAATTCTTTGCAGGCCTTTGGTATTAACCCAAACACCAGAGCTGTCAGCAGTTCAGAGAGGGAGGTGCGAGGGGCAAACATTCAGTGTTAATTGGCACTTTGTAAGCTCTGAGCCTTCCTTTTGTGGGGGAAGTGGAAGAGAGAGTGAGTGAGCGAGTGAGGGGGAGAGAGAAGAGGGAGGAGGGGTCGATTGAGGGGGTGAGGGAGAGAGAGAGGGAGGGAGAGAAAGAGAGAGAGAGAGAGAGAGAGAGAGAGAGAGAGAGAGAGAGAAAGCCAGCTCTTGTTCTTGTAGGTTTGTTGGGCCTTGTTGAGGGTGTTTACGGTTCACTTCTTATCCTTTGTTAATTGGGCTTTCTCTCCCCTGATGAAAAAAGAAAAAGAAGAATTCATGTAACCCCCACCCTGCCACCCATGCTCCCTGTGACTCTCCCGGCCAGCCTGATCAGCAACACAGGGATAAAAGAGAAGAACATAACGGAATTATTGTCCCACATACACCATTAAATTCTAATGCGCAATCGAAAACCGTTTGGATCTAGATTTTGTCTTGTCAGATGTCCCTGACGCTGATCTGTCATTGTAAGCTGGGGACTTTTAAGTTGGAGAAACTTGTGTGCATATAATCTCCATTCATATCATTTTTAATTAATGGGAAAAAGATGGGTGTCATTTTGTTAGTGCTATTCCCTTTGTATCTATTGTATAAAGAAGCACAGGGGCAAAAATAGGGAAAATATCAGAAGAGAGAGGGGAGGGGGAAAAGTGTGCCACATGAATGATTTTTATCCAGCTTCTTTTCTTTTTCTTTTTTCTTTTTCCTCAACCTAGCTAACACTTAATTGTGATAGAAGTGATAGAGATGAACTTAGCTGGAGGACTGACCCTCTGGTACAGGATGTGAAAATATCCTGTCTTTTTTCTTTGTGTATCCTCTCCTTCTTCCTATGTGTTTGGACTTATCGCTAATAATTAGAGAGGAAGAGACTGAGAGAGAGAGAGAGAGAGAGAGAGAGAGAGAGAGAGAGAGAGGGAGGAAGGTACCTGTGTGTGTGTGTATGTGTGTGTGTGTGTGTGTGTGTGTGTGTGTGTGGAGGAGGGGGCTCCTCTACTTCACAGCACCCCTGGTCTTTCTCTCTCTGTCTCTCCCTCTGTCCCCCACTGACTGATGTAAATAATAATAGTGCCAGTATTGAAAGGACACAGGTGTCAACCATTGTGCTGCTCTGAATGGAGCTGGGGGAAGGAGGTCAGGGGCCACAGGGCCACCTCAGCCACCTCTCACACCCACACTGTTTTTATTCACACTGACGCTCCCTTTCATAGGTTTTCATATTGTCCCCCTTTCTCTGTCTCTTTCTTTCTCTCCTCTCTCTCTCCCCCTTTCGCCCTCTCACTCGCTCTGTCCTTTTGTTATCATAGCTCAATGTTTTGTGAAAACTTTTCAGAGGTCATGCACAAGCTTGGTATTCAGGAAGATTAACATTCTTTTCCAACTTAATCTGCTCACAAAAGATCAATGACTAGTTTTGATGCAAAGAGCCAATAAATGGCTGAGACCTTGAATTCATAAAACATTTACATCTTGTAAAATTTGTATTAAAAAAGGTGTAAGGTGTATATTTATATATATTTTTTGCTTAATATTAGCCTTCTCCTGCAATATCATTCAAACATCATTGTACTATTCAATATAATTATTCAAGCTACTGTACTTACATACTATATACAGTAACTCAGTTTGTACTATTTGTAGCTTCCAAAGTAATCAAAAACACAAACAAAATTAATTTCCCAGGATCACAGATCAACATTTGAACCTAATGTATAACGTAAAGAGACAGTGAGAAAATCGGAATCAGATACAAACGAAGGAGTTACCAACTCCAGCCTTTAAGATACCGCTGCATCACTGTCTGATGGTGTGGGGTTAGACTGCCATGTGGTCTTCATGTGTGGGACAACCCAAACCATATAGCCAACCACCATACAGCTATGATTTTGTATGTCAGCTCTTTGCCATGATTTACTCTTTATCATCTTTTCTTCCACCTTCACACAGGAGACTCATGGGTCCCATTTTCACCAGTAGCTAACCCATTTTCTACAAAATGGATGATACATGTCGCACACACAAACACACACACACACACACAAGGTAGCGAACATGAAAGCAGGAATGCACGTGCGTACACCAAGGCCGTTCTTTGCGTGGTGCTCAGACTAGGCCTACCTAGTGAATAAAGCTGGATGGAGATTTGTGAGGCACTGTCCTTTGTGCTCAAACACCCAGGGCAAGCCAGGACCATAAATTGAGATTGGCGCATGATGGTTGAGGTACACTGTACTATTTCAATGGATGGGTGACTATTTATGGCCTGAAACGTGACATTTCTGCTGTGTCAGCAAACGCCATGGAGCAATATGAAACAGAGAACATATGTTATCTGGAAAGAAAGGTTATAGACCTGTTTTGCATGCCATTTGAGTAGACTAATATGGCGCATACACAGATTGCCTTTCTTTATCTGTCAAGATCATGATGCTTCACTAATGTAATATCATGGATACTGAAACTGCATTCAACTTCTGTTCTCCATGAAAACCTCTTTAATGCACAGTCTAATTGGCTGAGCAGACCTGCAGGTGTGTACTCAGTAAAACACCAAACCTCGGCTTTGTTCTTCATCTTGACTGTTTGTAGCCATAATGAAAATATTTCAGAGGCTAGTATAAAACCTGGCTATTTTCATTTAGTTGACTTGCACAAAAATGAAGACACAAATACATATAATATGAAGAAAGCAATTACAGTGCAGGAGAGGAAGAAAACCTAAAAGGCTTGTTTGGAGTCCTGTTTGAACAAGAAAAAAAAATGACTTTGTTACTAAAAAAGCTAAAGACACTGAAACAATAAAATAGTGATTGTATAAGCAGAGTGTAGTCTTGCTTAAAGCATTGCATGGCACAACCAAGAGGTTTTAATGGGCAATAAATACATCCATATATGAATGAGGATTTTGGCGAACATATATACTACATATACGGCACACACACATGTGCACACACGTTACGGTCAGTGTTTTAAGTGTGTGTGGCTGTTCCCCAGCCTGGGCTCCATGCTTGGTGGAGATGGAGATGCTTGAGGAGGGTGAGAGGATTTATTACCTAGCATTAGGAGCACTAATCTGTTGCAGGTGTTACTGGCTGCTCTCCCAAGCCATGCCTGCTTCCCTCCTCAGGAGGCCCCACCATATTTGTGTGGGTGATACGGAGAGAGAGAGAGAGAGAGAGAGAGAGAGAGAGAGAGAGATAGAGAGCAGCAGAGAGAGATTATTTCCACTGCATCTGCAGAGGGATTCTACCATCTTCACAACCCTCTCAAATAGTCCCCGGAGAGGGACAAAGACAACATCTATTTGAATGACTTCTCCCCATCGGTCATATCTGTCAAAAGCCTTGGCTTAGAGGAGAACATCACAGTGAAAGAAAAGCATAGTCATTAGCATGCATACATAAATGCTAAAACTTTACAATTCAGATTCAAGGTTGTGGTAGGGGAGTGGTGCATGTGCATCCAGGTGAAATTGCTCTCAACATTTCAGCTGCACATTATTAGGTTGTGTGTGGCGTGTATTTCACTGCTTCCACTGCCTTGTGCCAGCAGGGCACAACCTCCGGGCTGAATTATAATAGAGAAGATCACCATGATGGATTAAGTTTAGCACTTCACAGGAATGATGGACAAAGACACAAGGACCCCACGGAGAAAGGCCTCACTCTGTAGGAAGCCTGCAAGGCCGACTGTGGCCAGCTATAGCAAGGAAGGGAGAATGCATGAGGCAGAGACGAATAGTGAAGGAGAGGGGGTGGATGACGGTGCAAAAGAGTGAAGAACATGGAGGACAAAGGTATAAGTGGAGGCAAATTAAAGTCAACATAATGTTTATTTGGACAAATATCATATTTTAGACCATCATTCACTATATTCAAACTATTAAAAAATACTCATGATTCAAAATGTGAACATGACAAAATTTAGTCTGTTTAAAACTGTTAAATTGGCTTAATCAGGGAATGTGAGATTGAGTAGAAAAACTTTGCCGACCACGGGCTTCAGCTGTTGACTGGACGGATAAATAAATGCACATGTTGATAGATATATTACATTTGAGGATGTTCCTTCCAGAATATACCACCACCATGTCCAAAAACTGCAAAGAGGTCTATAAACCATGTTTTTGAGCCAGCATACCATATCACTGTCAAAGGTATGTTTATGTATTTGGTATATTGTGGAAGAGGGAACACCATGTAACCTACACTTGTTGCTAGAGTCTGAGGAGCAGTACTGATACACTCGTCATGGTTCAATCTTTCCTCATTACTTTGGCACTACTGCCATCGTGTGGACATTCAGAGTTCTGTGTAGCGGAGGTCCTGTCCTTACCAGTAAGTAGGGCAAGATAAAATAAACACCAGCAATGACATTTTCTGTGCTGTTGACGTTTTACAACCGGCCCTCTCTACAACGCACGATGAGGAAAAAAAAAAACACAGAGGGCAAGGTTCAGGCTGCTATTCATAGTAACAAGATCCATTTGGCCAGAGGAAAAAAAATATTTTGCAACTGGACGGGTGAAATATGTAAGACAAAACTACTCATATTGCGACAGCTTAATTTACGAAGAGGAAGACAATGATAAAGACGATCTTTTTTCACAGTTATAAAAAACACACTGCCCAGTGAGAATGATCCATGGAGCCAATGCTAATAAAAGATGTTACACCGGTGTTCAATATAAGTGAGATGTAACAGCATTGGAAACAGTTACATAGCCACATGCTGTGTATCATGTAGCTGACCCTGAAACGGAAAAAGTATGTAAAATGGTGCTATGGATAACCAGTTTTCATGGCATGTATTTGTAGGTGTTCCGGATGACATAGTTTGTGACAGAAGGGAACCAATCTTTGGTAAGACTAGCCGTGTAGGTGAACCAGGGGTAGAACACCTCTTGCTGTTTTGTGGCTCCGGCAATGATGATGTTCAAGGCTGCTTCTGTGGCAGGATATGCTGGCACGTCAGTGACACTCCTAGGATGTGGAAGAAGACTAAACTCAACTTCCATGGGCAGAAAATACTCAAAATCTAAATAATTTGGATATTAATGAGCGAGAGTTCCACTATATATTGATATAATTTCATCATTTATAAATTGAGTGATCATCAGTTCGTTGATGCCTATAACTGGATATTCTGTGAATAATATTTGTATAGTAAACTCACCTGACTTTCTCCATAGCTGATTCAGTATCGATAAGACCCAGTGTACATATGGAGATGGACACGTTGCTTTTCTTCATAGCTAGCTCATGCTGCAGAGACCCAAAAAAGCCATTCAAGGCAAACTTTGTTGAGCTGTAAGGTGCAACAAATGGACTGGGCATTTTACCTGTGAAAAAACACCACATTATCTAATCAGATGAAAGAGTTAAAGGACATTTTTATAAGGCAAATTTATTTATCACTAAAAAGGACAAAGGTTACTTGTTTTACATAGTTTGTTCAAGCAATAATCGGCAAGAGAATGAGGCTACTTGTCACAAAATAAAACGCAATCTCATGATTTGTGTTACCCGGTCATCATGAAGCAACATTCAGTATCATTTCCAACTACACCAAATATCAATTAGCTTGGAAAACTATTGATTTTATTTTTCTCATTGTATTCAGAGTAAGATCACATTTCTCATAGTGAGTACATTAACAGTTTATTTGCAAAAGCATATATCTCCAATTGCATTAAATTATGTTGTATATTTTTTAAAAAAAAATCATACTGTATGCTACTGCATAGGTGGTAATGGCTTTTCACAAAACTTTGAGTTTGGATTCATAAACTATGTTACCTGAAGCATTATATACAATAGTCACTTATTTTTTTTTTTTTTTTTCCAAGAATGGCATTTATCTTTTTTTTTTTTTTTGCAAAAACACTGTTGGATTTTAAAAATAAAATGAATCTTAATATCAACAGACACTCATATCAGATAGCATATTTCATAACTTGTTGACAGCGTCCGTGCTCATCAACATCTCTATGAAATGATGTGGCAAACCTACCTAACAGCGATGAGACTATCACCAGAGATCCTTTACTTTGTTCAAGGCTCAGCAAAGCTTTCCAGGTCATCTCAACATAGCTGAAGAAATTGACCTTTTGAAGACACACACACGCACAGACGCATATCAGCACAACCCCTTTGTTTTATTTGTTATTCGGCCATCAACGGCTGCATTACCTTCATCAGCCACTTGGTGTGATCCACATCTCCCTCCCACATGCTGAACGGGCTTGGACCAATGTGGTTGAGAACCAGGTAGTCCAGCCCTCCCAGCTGGTCCACGGCAAAACTGATCACTCTGTCGGGGTCTGATTCGTCGGCCATATCCGCTGCTATGTACAGAGCTTTCTGGGCGCCCAGACTCAGGCACTTCTCTGCCACCTATAGGTCGGCGTCACACAGAATGGGTGGCTTTCATAAAGAAACCTCAACCAATTTATGAATTCTCCTTTATTTACCTTGCCTAATCCATTCATTCTGCTCTATTGGGTTTTCTGGTGAATGTTATGTCATTTTGACTAGCGATGATGGGCAGTGTATGAAACCATGATACAGTGAACACATACAGTGTGTGTTTGTTAATGCATGTATTGGTTTGGGTTTTGATAAATACTATAAAAGACAGACTACAGTGGGTGAGCTCTTGAGTGCATTCATAACAATGTGAGGTTCACTGACCTGCTGTAGCACATTCGCTCTTCTCGCTGTAATAACGACTTGGGCACCAAAGCGGGCATAGTGATATGCGATTTGTTCACCGATACCTGTACTGGCTCCAGTCACCAGCACCCTGGCCCCCCTCAGAGACTCTGAAACACAGGTCGTACAACTACTGTAACACAAAGCACTATACACATCAATACATTACATGCATAAAGCAGAGAAATACTTTGGCAAAGATCCAGATGTTGTTGATGACAGTAACAAAGAGTTAAGCCAGAGTATGACTGATGTTGGCTTTTGAGTCCATTTTCATGTGAAGCAACTGCGAGTATTTGGTGCTTCTTCTGGAATTTAATTCTTGCTTCCTTGGAAAAAGCCTCTAAAAAAGCTGCTAGACCTTCACATCTTGGGACACAAAGTCCCTTAAGTGAAAGTCTTGCTCATGAAATGACTGAATGAAGCTCCCCGAAGCATGGTGACCCCTCCTGGCTATTCACAAAAAGGGGAAATCTGGGATATGTTGTATAACTAGATTAAAATAAAGAATTTATTTTAAAAAATTATAAAAAATGAAATGGCTAAAAACAAATGTGGAGAGAATAAATCCATGAACACTGCACACCGTGTTTGCTTCTTTCTATTTACTGTACTTTATTTTTCAAAAACAATATATTCTTGAAAAAGAAACACATTTTCAGCCATTTCCTTTTAAATTATATATATTTATGCATATATTAACTTTATTTTTTCAGAAATAAAAAAAACAAACGTGTACAGAAACATTTCATTGCAACAAGAACAACAGCTAGTTTTGTCTGTAGCTATGTCAGGGAAGAAATTCCCCCATATTCCTGTGGTAAATATGACTGAGATGCTGAATAAAAGGCCACATCAACCCTGCAGACAGTTCGAACTGTGCACCACATATAATGGTTAATAAAGATACAGTAATATAGATTATGGTTCCAGAAAACAGACCACAAGTTCTGCTGCCAAGTAAATGCTATAAAAGGCAGTTGTGGAGAAATGCTAATGGGGGATGAGCTCTGTACAAAGCGACATTATATGCTCATTTTGTCTGTAATTATCACATTCTAATTCAACTTCAGAGCCCAGTATTACTGTTTTGAGTCTCAAAGGGATTTACATGCCCACATGTTTACGACAAACAAAACAGCACCCCTGGATTTATTCCTCATACTGTGCAAGAAAAAAACTCTGAATGGGGCAAAATGGAAGAAATCTTGAGAGGAACCACAGAGAGAGGAGAGCCCACTCCTGACCAGACAGGTGGGCAACAGGTGTCGACCCACTGAGCACATTACTAACATTACAGTCAGAAAGCAAATGCGAGAAAACACAACAGCAGACTATATGACAAAAGAGGCTGTAGGAGGCCTCGATTGTGGCAGCAGACACACACAGGACGAAGACCAGCACACCTGGGAAGAAGACAGCCACACTCACACAGTGCATGCACGCTGGAGCATTTTACACACACCCACACACACACACACGCATTAACTAATTGTAATTTAAAAAATGTTTTATATTTTAGAAATTGCAATTACTATTTATTTTGTTCATTTTTAAGACCCCCACTGGCATCTTTGACCAAGAATTTGCAATTAGCAAGAATTTGCCACATAAAATCATCTGATAGGTGATATGTTCTTTGATGTTCATGTATTTACTGAGAAGACTCTGGTCACATTTACTGCCAAAGTGGATGTAATTACACCCTGACTGTTTAATCGTATTATTTAGAGAACATAAAACTATTTGCAATGTGATAAAAATATAGGTAGCTCTCTCTTTTTTTTTCATTTCTGCTTGATTTAATTTTATTTCTTCATGGCAATAACCACAAAAAATGGTAGGGAAAATCATAAATAATTAGCAACACTGGGTTTAGGGGCTTCCTCATTCCTTTCCCCAGGGGAGCATTAAAGTTTCACCACCATACTCATGACTTTCATGAGATAGTGTGGTAATGTAGCATACATAATGATCAAAGGGAAATGTCACGGTCACGGCCATGCTCCCGTCATGTTTCTGATGTGTTGTACCGTCTGTATCTGTCTGTGGCGAGGGCGTGTCTGTCTCTCTCCCCAGCACACCTGCCCTGCATCCCTCATCATCTCACCTGCCTGACACCAGCTCATTACCTCCACAGTATAAGAAACACACACACACACACACACATATACATATACACACACATACACGTACACATACATAAACACAAGAAACCTCGACTTCACTCCCAGACTTTGCCACTGCCTTGCTTACAGTGGTGGTCTGATATTCTAGCCACACAGCCCAGTCTCACAAAAATTTAGCCATGTCTGGTACAGAATAAAATTGTGTTCATGGCACAAATTAAATTCATGTGGACAAAAAAAATGGACGTGTGCAGATTAAGTTTGGTGACTATATTTACAAACCCCAATGTTACAGGGTGTGGCTACAGTGTTGTGTATCAGTGAGCCATGGAGGGCTCATCACAGTCAGCAGCTTTTCACTCCAAATAAAAACTACACTGGGAGATTTCACTGTTTAATTTCAACATTTTCAATCATTTACTTTTTTTTTCTTTTCTCTCCATTTATTTTTTTTTGTTTGATAATTCTGGGAACATTTATAGCACCCCACCCTGACCCTGTCCAGCTTTTCCTATACCATATCTTGCCAACAGTCATTAACCTAGAGAGGAAACTGAGGAGGGGAAAAAAAAACAAACAAACAAACAAACAAAAAAAAAAACACTGAGAAGACACTGAACAATATTCTGTACCTACAGGTAACTCCCCCATAAAAATGTACTAAAATAACATACAGCCCAAAAAGTGTGCAGCAGACATCAAGTGGTGCTATTAGTCAGTCTCTACATAAGCCTATCTACATAAGCCTATCTGTGGATCAGCTTGTTCACCTTGATGAAAACACAAATTAGAATATTAACTAATTTCTAACTTTTAGCTGTTCATTTGCACAAATAGGTTACTTATTATGCGTTCTTGCCTTAAGTAACAGGAATAATAAAACTTTTTAAATTCACAAAGCCTTCCTGTATACTTAAAAAAAAAAAAAAAAAAAAAAAAGTTTTACTTCTGGTCACCAGTAGCCTACTTCAGCGAATGACACTAAAATAATAAAAACACATGACTATCCGACCACCTGCCAATAAATTCCCATTTGGCATTTTCCATTCATCTGCGCTTAGAATCATCTAACCATTAAAATGAAGCACTTAAATGTTACTGACTATGGTTAAAACACAGTCCGCTCTGAAAAATGTGCAAAAATACTTTAAATTGAAATTGCATCTCCCTTACCTGCATCAAAGCTGGGAGCACTCCACCTGACAGCGAGGAAAGCAACACCTACACCTGCCAGAATGAGTTTGGTTAAAGTTCTCATTTTCTGCAAAAGTGTCAGGTTGTTTATTTTGAGCGCTTGACGTCAAAAATGATTGTGGGCCTCAAAATTGGATTTTTCAAGTCTGGTATGAGCAAGAGGGAAGCAAGGGTCATTTATATAACAGCCGTCCGCCTCCCTCGACTCTCTTTCTGTGGACAATGCATGGAGGGGTGTGTAAAAGGTTTCCAGATAAGGATGAGTTTATTGAACTTTATTGGTGAGGTAGGCGGGGTCTTTTTCTCTGACATAAAAGTCGGACTTCTTACAGTAATGATTTTTTCCTTGGAAGGGCTGGTTTTCACGACCTACAGCGAAACAGGTCTGTACCTAGAAATAAATGTCCCTTTGCAAAAAACAGCGCATACCCGCTTTTGGTGGAAGAAACGCGCACAGACCGAGGGACGAATCAGCGTCTCTGAAAGCACCGATTTAAAGACAACTTTATTGACACCACCCTTGTGCACAGGGTTGTCCTTCAGTGTCGTTAGCGGCTACCCTGTTGTCCAGTTTCTTCTCTGCGTACTGACTTTAATAGCCCCCGTTAGCAAAATAGACGCGGTTTAGAGGTGACAGATACTGAACCCGCTGTGATAATGGCGGCAAGGGTTTTGCCATTCGTGAAGTGAGTATTTCTTCATTCAGTTTGTTACCTTTAGGGTGCGGTGCTAGCTAGCCGACTAGCCGCGCAGCTAACTGACGCTAACGCTAGCTGCCAGTCAGCCGCTTCACAGATATCATCATTACCCTGCATTTTTGCCAAATACCTGGTTATTCATCAAACCGAGCAGCAAAATGATCTTATTGTATGTGTTTTGAGCTTTGACGTAGGTGTAACTTACATTATTGACAACAGACTTTCGCTAACTTGCGCGAATTAGTGTTATGACAAGCAATCCTTGGATGAGTCAGACAGTTTAGGATGAATGCAAAAGCGGATATTTGTCTGAGTGCCCTTGTTGTTTCAATTGGAGATTGGCGACCAAGGTGACCATCGCAGGAGGAGCTCTTTATGTTTGCTATGACTCGGGACTCCTGGGCGGCAGCGAGCAGGGCTCCGAGGTGCTGGCCAAGGCCAAAGCTGCAGTGCCACCTGCCCTGGAGGAGTGGATGAAGTATTTTGGGCTGGAGGTAACTCTTAGTGCTCTGATTGCAAAGATGAAACGTGCTATAATGCAAAAGAGCACATTTGTCCTCATCTGTGCACTAGCTATTGGAAGTTTTAAAAACAAATGAAGTAGTGTCAGTATTTCCCATGCATGTTTTATCTGGTAGGATTTCGTGCAGCAAATGATGTTTTCCTGCATGTTCAAAACTCAAATATGCATGAAAGTATGAAAGAGTGCCCAGAAGAGGGGTAGGCAACTATGTGCCATAGTGAGGGGAAAGGCTGCAGGTTTGCATCACAACCAAAAACTACACCAGGTGGTTTCACGGATTCAAGCAGAGAGGAGGAGCTGATCAGTGAAATCACCTGGTCGGAAAAAAAAGAAGCCTGTACCCATCCTTTGCAGACTTTCAGACTTAACCCTCCTTTTACCTTCAGATTTACCCACATTTGTCATCAGTTGGGGTCAATTTGACCCATGTAATTTAAACCTTCGGAGCATGATTATAATAAAAATTGTCACCCAAGTTTATGTGTCAGGCATTCTATAATTCTTGAGTACCTAATAGCTCTTTAAATAAAACATAACCTCTCCCACTCATCCCCCCTTATACATCAAAGTTCTTGTGGGAATCATGTTTTCCCTACCAAATGTCCTATAAACTGGACTGGCTTTGGCACTGCTACAGGTGTGGTCGTGTTAGCTGAGGGCCCTATAGCAGAGGAAAGTTTTTTTTTTTTTTTGGCGATCATAATTTGTAACGTACCCATGGAAACTGTATTAGGAACTTTGTCACTCCTCCTCAGCTCTCCTCTAGTCAGATATCAACTCTCTGTTTAACAGGCATCACTGTTTCTGAGCCATAATGCCCGTTTTAGTGAGGTAAAAAAACATTTCTCAAGCATCACCCCTGTGACTGCGCCAGGCATAGTGCACATGTGATCATTTGTTCTGTCACAAGTTCTGAGAGCTCAGGACAACACACCGCTTGTGAATTTAGCCAATTTCCCCTCGGGGATCAATAAAATGTTCATCATTCTGAGTCTGAAATGACATTGTGGCTCACACCCGCACATCTACAGACGGTCAGGATGTGGGAGTGTGGGTGAGGGGCCAAATCATAGGACCAGGGGGCCTCAGGGCACATGCTTCACGTGGGCTCTCTCCACCTCACGCTGACTGAAATGATGAAGATAAAACTTCAATAAGAAACACGCTCTTCACAGTTGTTTTCATTCACTGCTGGGAGTACAAACAACGTGACTCATTATATTTTAAATTTAATAATAATAATAATTATTATTTTGGCTGCACATCAGGCTAGGGGATGTAAGCTTAATACATCATTTTGGACTCTGGTAGCTTCCTGTGAGCATTTGTCATAACATTTTACACTTCATAGACTAAATCAGAGGGGAAAAAAAACAATCAAAAATGCAAACCACCATTAGTTGCAGCTGTACACTAAGCCTAAAAGTTTTCCCAGTAATACACATGATGCAGTTTTATTTCATATGATGCCAGATGCTGAGGTAGAAAGTTGCGTCACAATGCTGTGGATAAATATCGATAAATGTTTTTATTTATCTGCATTTTTGTAGCATTGTTTATTTCATGTGACTTTATTTGTCTTTACTGTAAAGTGTCTCTTGGTACTGAGAAAAGTGCCATACAAATAAATGTATTTTTCTTATTACCTGCTAGTAAGCCAAAATAACAATATCTGACCTCAGTCGGGGTTGTTTTTAAGTATGTCAGGATCAAATGTATTTATATTGCAGTTCATATGACTTACATCCCCGTTCCACTGATTTCAAACTAACTGTTGGTCCCTCCTCTTAGGCTCAGTTCCCAACTATACCAAAGATCGAATTCTCTCCTGTTAAGGCTTGGAACTCAGGTGAGAAATGAATGAGAAGCTTTATTGTTTTTATTTGTTAAATGGCAGAGGGCAGTGTCATGAGCTTGTGTTACTTTTTCTTCAGTTATTAGATGCAGTGTCATTAGTTCAGACCAAGCTTATTATTGAAATCACTATCATTATGTCAAATGTTATCGAATGTCATGTATTTTTGGTGCATGGATGTCAAAGTTGATAAATTGTAAGTTGAATTGTAAGGTTTCATTCCCTGGCATTGTTTTCTTTCTTCTTGTGTAATTCTAGGAGTGCGAACATCAATCTCAGCTCTTTCAGATGCCCCAACAAGGGCAGGTGAATACACAAATCAGGGATTGCAGTACCTGAAGGACCTCACCAAGTGAACCTGAACACCGTTGGAGGATCTCACATTTATGAAACTTTGTTTGACTTTCGGATGAACCCCAGAAATGACACTGCTTCCTAAAAAGTTGGAATCTGTCACAGGCAAAGAAGAAATACCCTTATCATTTGGCTGATCGGAATCAGATCCAGGTGATGTAATTATTAAGGACACCGATCAGTGTCAGGGAAACTGTCAGTTAAGTAAATGATGGTGGAGTTGCTTGGGAACTGTCCATAACACCTTTATTCACAAATAACAAGTAAAGGAGGTATTTAACTTTGTTGTGTACTTTGTGTATGCCATAAGTTATTTACCTCATCACCTGTCTAAAATACAGTGTTTTGTTTCCTTTTGACTTTGACCCATGTCCTCCTTATACCATCCAGCTTGTCTTTTATAAGAAAATGAATGTTGTATATATTGAGTTTCACCCTTTGTGGCTGTATAATATATATAATTCTTAAACATGTCAAGTCTTTGATGTGATTTGTTCAACTGAGTTGATAAGAATAAGCAGGGGAAGGAATCCTGTACTCTGAGAAAGGTCTGTTATTTGAACAGACTGTATGTAAGGCAGCCACATTAAATTCATTTGAACAGCAGCATGGCAGTGTGCTCTCACTGAATTCATCATGTTACCGATATTTACCTGTTTAATTTGTGCTTAAGTTTTGTTTCGTTCACTTGCAATATCCATTGTCAGTGTGAGGAAGAACAAGAGCACAAAAATGTGCAAAAATCTTTATTATTACCCATGACAGAATAATGACACAAATTGCCTGTGAATGCGGCTACAACTTCAAAACAGGAAAGAGAAGTGATTAAAAGGGTGACGAGTGCACACAGTCATTTGGAATTCCACTCTACTCAACACACCACAGCACCACTGGTGGTGATACAGCCCAACTTAAACATGGACTTCTTTTTTGTCACCTTATCAAATTAAAGTGTTATTTTCTTTTTCCTTTTTCATAATGTGGGTTTAATAAACAGGCCTGCTTCTGCCGGACATTTTCACTCTTCCACTGCCAAAATAACTGAGGCTTCACTATGCAAATGATGCATGCAAATTTTTGACAGCCAAGTAATAGAAAAGCATGAAAAATCACAGCATGTAAAGTCACAGTATACCTACCAATCAACTAGTTTACTGATGGATACACTGAATGGCTTGGAGAAGACAGGGTGGGACCTATTCCTGCATCTAGGATATAATGGCAAATTTGGGATGAAACTGTATACCATAGGCGTAGGTCTCATGTCTAAGAGACAGTTATGAAGACTAAGGCCCAAATTTTAGTTGCTGCCTTGATAAACTGGTCTATGTCATATAATATCTTTGATATACACATTAATATTTTTGTATACTGAGGACTTTTTTTTATACTAAAAGCTGGTGGTGTTTTAATGGGATATTCACATAAATGAGAGTAATCACAACAGCCAACATTACAGTACATTTTACACAAATTTTACAGATTAAATACTGTAAGCTGAATGTGTTATAACAAATAACTTTTAAGTTTCTTCATGCGGTGACATAAAGCATATTTTGCCACATTTTCTTGAGCAAAAAATCATGTTGGGAAACAATATAGCGTACCACAACCTAAACATATAAATTTTATACAATATATAATCAAGCGCTCCCCACAATATCACCAACAATGAGATTATACAACCAATGACGAAGCATGTTATATTTGAAGAACATGTTCATACTGCATTAACAGCAAAACATTGCACATATCCTCTAATATAAATTGATGGTTGCAAAACTTTTCTCAAGCTGTCAGTGTCACAATTTTTGTTAGAGCATCTAACTCTTCAACGAATAATAAAGACCAAATAGTGGCCTTCATAAGCTTTGTTAGGCTAGGAGCGCAAATAGCAGATATATATACAATATTGCAACATGACAAGCCTGAAGGCACTTTATGATTTGTGTGGGATCAAATTTGTGTGAGAATTTCGCAAACTGCCTCTTCATAACCAATAAAAAGAATCTGCTGTTCCTTGGGCTGTTAAACTAGTGTCAGCGCCTATGTAGAAACCTGCCTTCAACGTTAGAGGAAGGGGGGGGGGCTTTACTCAGATAGCCATTAATGCTGTAATACTAAATATGATCAAAAGGGGTTGCTGCAGGGCTGTATATCCAAATGAGAATAACCTTGTGAATCAGTGGCGGCTTCATCATTGTCTAATGTACAAGGGCCACATTCAGGTGATGTTTCAATGCTACCTCCACTCACCCCTTCTAATACTAACCTCTGATTCGATATTCTGTTTGGATGGCTAGATACACACTCTTGATCTGTCGATGCACACTATGGCAGTAACTGCCTCTGAGGCAGGCCTCTATAAAGCACGCCAGTGTGGTTTATTTATGGCACCGTTCTTCACATAGGCTGGTGCAACCATGTGTAAGCCATCCAGTCTGCAGAACTGTAAATTGGGATTAACTGTTCATGAACCTAGACATGAATCAATAAAATGAGCCGTTTAATAACAAACCCGCTTTTCTGATATGGTGATATTAAGTTGCAATATAACATTTCGTCTTGCAGCTTTAGACTTCACTGGTCACCGAAAGTATTAACTAGTCTATGAAAGGCGTATTTATAATTGCATCATGCTTATCAAAGAGATATTGCTTTAAATGGCTAGTTGGGGCAGCATTTTTAACATTTTATTACATTTTTGGATGTCGCCAGTGTAACTATGTTGAATAAGAACAGATTTGTGAGAGTCTTAGGGACAGAAATGCAAATGCAGTAATAACTGCACTTTGTAGCTGTTGGGCAAGAGCACTCCTGGACTGTCCAAACTGAAACTACTAAGTAAAGCAGCAACAACCAAGAGGTACACCTCTCACATGTGTAGAAGATCTCTCCTTCCTCCTAATGGCCTAGCATAGCAATGCTACAGTTCTGCTGTGCATACCAAAAAAAGATTACACATTTTTCTGAACAATAAAACATATTATCTGTTCAACCCTGCCAAGGCTTTGAATGAGAGATGCTAATGAATGAAAATTAAGCAGATGGAGGGGGACTGGAGGGTGAGATAAAGTGTCCATCATATCTAGGTGGTTTTGACCAGGTCATAGACATGGATGTGAAAGTCATCATCATATTTGATGTAGTAGACAGAGGGCTTGGCTGGGACCTGGTAGATGACCAGGCCTGTTCTCTTCACACCCTTGTCAGTAACGTACTCCACCTGCTTCCCTACCAGACTCTCCGTCTCCTCGCCTGGCTTCCTGTCTGCAGGCAACAGGTGCTTGTTTTCTGGAGGGAGAGGAATACACAAGAAGGGCAAAGAGGTCACTTTAGGATTATAACTGTTGTTAACTTTGACATTTTCTGTTATAATGAGTCCGTTTCAATGGCCATTAACACCTACATGTGCCTCACAGAAGGGCCAGAGGTTCTGCATCAAAATGTACCCCTAACTCCAGAATATAATCCTGGGTTTGACGGATTTGTCAAAAACCATCCTGTAAAGCATTACTTGATAACAGTTCTGCCCATGGTTCCTGCAAATTTCCCATTTCAAACATTCCATAATTTTTCCAGGCCCAGTACTTCATGTTTTCGCAGGGACTTTTTCCCCAATACTATGACAAATGACATTACTTTACTCCTGTTGACAGCCAGAAGTAAAGCTGAAGAAATAATGTCTTCAACAGTCACTGAATGACCATATTATTCAATTGCACAGAATATGCAGAGGCACCATGTATTCCCGATCTCAACCAAACCAACCAATTTCTTAAGTTTATAAAACGCTCTTTTGTCTGTAGCTAGCTTCCCAGACAACTAGGTGCCATGCTTAGAGGTCAGGACTCAGAGAACGTGGAATTTCCCTCGGACTGAAGTTAATTGGAATTTTGCCTGCGAGCGACCGGCTAAACTCTGCTGGGGTGAATCAAAATGAGCATGAATTGTGTCCACTTTACTTCCACGCAGAATAAAAAACACATGCATATGGAAGGCCAAAGTAATCATCTCACAGTGCTCTGTCATTGCTATTAAATCACAAAAAATGTGGAAAGAGGTCTTTTCTGTCCCACGTGCCATGTTTCTTGTTTCTGTGCCAACAAAGCTGGCACAGAAAAATTTGAAATATTCTGAAATTAGAAGGGGCTTTTGGGTGAATTTATATATCCTCATTATCAGTGGAACAGCTCCAGAAAGTGCTGCATGATAAAATCACCGGTTTAACTCTTGGCTCTAGTATCTAGCTGTGACAGAAACATTTCCTGAACATAAATCGTGGATGTTTCCAAGAGACTCTGCCTGATTTAAATCCACTTAGGATGCATTTTCACTTTAAAGGAGAAATTTCACTGCAGTAGGACACTTTCATGTGGACGACACGTAATTGCTGCAAGTGCTCAAAAAAGCGTAGGTGTCTGTTAGTTTCCGTTTCTGCAGCCATGGGCACAAGAAGTGATTTTGCCTCTTTTCGAAAAGAGTCCAACAACCTTAAGACTGCTGGAGATTACAAACTCCCAGAACACTTACTGTTTATCAACTCACATGGTACCTATGCCATAAAAAAACAACTACCATAGCGGAAGGTTGTCTAATAAGCCTTAAGATAAGATTATGACAAACAGTTTCTATTTAATTAAGCTCTGAGACGTATGAGTCTGGGTTATATACTCAGTGCCGGTACCTGCTTCAGGCAGAATCCTCAGGTCGCCATCAGCATAGTCATCCCACAGCTGGTACATATAAAGCACTGGGTCCTTCTCATAAGTGATATAATACCAGTTGGTCATGATTGGAGCTCTGGAGAGGACCATGCCCCTCCATTCATTCTTCTCTCCATCTTCCTTTTCAAAGAGATGCTCCACTGCTTTGCCCACTAGCTCCTCAGCCCCGTGAGGTATCTTGATCTTGTTGTTTACTGTGGAGATACAGGCAGAAAGGACATATATATGAATGTGAAAAATTGGTATGGGAGTAACAGATTTGCTCTCCCGCTCTCAGTGCCCCTGATCTTCCTTTTGGTGAGAATGTGTGTAAATTTGTGCTCCACACACAAAAATAGTATCACGTTTGTCTTGGTGCCCACCGGAATCAAAATGAGCTGGCGGTGCAGACAAAAAAGAAAAGCTAGAGACTCACGACTCACCAACTTTTTCTGTGAGGACTTGCAGGTTTGACACCCTTTCATCCTTGAACAGCTCGATGCCATAGACGCAGTCAAAGCCATCGTACTTGACCATGAAGAGAGAGGGGTTCACGCTGAGCCTGTCGAGCACCGTGCCCTTCCATTTGCTCTGGTTCCCCTTCTCACGCCAGTTGTGCTGAATACGGACGCCCAGAATACAGTTGGGGTCTGGGGTTACTGTGTCACTCAGTTCCCCGCTACTCCGCTTTCTGGTAAGACAGAATGGATGTGTGTGTGCGTAAATATGTGATTAAGGGTGAAAACACATGGACATTACATCAGCATAATAGCTTAATCAAAATACACTACTCTATCTGTGACAGCGTGCAGGTCCATACAATTCCAATTATTTGTTCAAACTTGAAGAGAGGCTTTATTTTATTTTATTTTGCAAGCAATGCTACTACTTTAAAGACATTTCAGCAACTCACTGTAAGTTTAAATGAAGGTCACCTCAAATAACTTTTTGGTCAGATCTACTTTATCATAATTCCTTCAAAATTAATTGCACTTTAAAAAAAATGTAATTCATGAAATCTTCATGTTTTGTTATACTTTCCAGAAATAAGTGAAGCAATACTTTGATATGTCTAACAAGCAGTGAGTCATTAAGTCCAATATAAACTATTTGACAGCTCCTGGCAATGAAATGCAGTGTCCCTGGCTTCATCACTTCTTCATGTAGCTGAATGCAACATGATGGTTTTACTGTCATATACGAACACCAGCAATAATGGCATCATATGATGACATATGGCTACATGTGTCTACATACCTGCCCCTTTTCTTGGACATGCCTCCAGAAATTCAAAGGCTAATGAGTGAGAGAAAGAGAGGGCAATGTTCAATTATTATTTGAGTGAGTATGAAAGCTGCCATGCTTTAGTTTAGACATATTCTACACAGCCTAGGAAAGGCCTCTGCCAGAGCTGGGAGGCTAGCCTGGTTGGTAGAGATCTGTGACAGGGCTGGAGCCGACACAGCCACGACTGACAAGCGCAGCAGCCAATGGCTTAACACGACCCACTAACTTCCTGGTTATTTTCTTGAACTACACAGCTATGGAGGTCACTGTTTGTAATGCATAATCTCCTCAAGCAAGCACAGTGCACTTGGTCTGGCTCAGCTCCGTCTCATATCATACATAGTTAGGGCTATTTTTGATGACATAAGCCTGGTGTCAGGTTTACAAATTCAAAGAGCCACTGACACAGGCTGGCTGTGACACAACTTCAGGAGAATACGTCAGCCATCTCACTGTATCTGAAAAATTACAGTATGTAGCCGGTTAGGTTTGTCTCACCTATTGTCTACAAGCTGTAGCAGGCTATGGTGAGGAAAACCAGACAGACTACGACGAGTTCAGCCTTAGCCTACCTGTCCTGGACTAAAGCCAACACACCTACAGCACATAATGTTGCATGGCAGTAGGTTATCAATAATTCTAGTCTGTCCAAGCTCTACCTCAATGCAGATGTTCGGGAAAGTAGAAGCGACCATATCCGTTTTCAGTGTCCTCAGCGCTAACAAACAAAACCTCCAAATGGGTATTAATAGCGTTATCCTTCTTCCTAGACATGTTTTTTTACCTTTACGCAGATTTCATATCAATATTGTTCAGTTCGTCTGGCAGAGAAATGTAGCCACACACAACCCGCCCATGCAAACCTCGCGAAACCTGTGGAAAATGGGAGGACGAGGGGGAAAAAACTACATTTCCCAGCGAGCGTTTGGTTACGTTGACTGCAGATGAGCACATGGACACGCGCGCATTGAACGGTGGGAATTGATGTCTCAATTGCGATGACATGGACTTTTCACCAGCCGTAAATGTTTCCCTCCTTTGGTGTAATGCTGCCTTCGAGTGCCGTGGGAAAAAGTAATTACAGCCTAACAGCACATGAACGTAAACACAACACGGAAAGTCGGGATGCGCCTGTGACTGTAGGGAAAAGATAGCATGGGAACTGGGTCAGCAACTGTAGTAAAGTCAAGTGCTTTATGATTAATCCGCATACACTGTAAATAACTACTACTGCTGCTATGTGTTCATTTTTTCAGCCTTTGTTTAACTTTTAAATGCAACAGCTTTTAATGAATAATTTCATTATGACTTACAGTCTTCAACATACTCTGATCTTTCAGGGCATGATGATGAAATTCATTAGACCTACTTTATGTACTAGTATCATTATTAGCCAAGTTTATGGTATGCAGGTGAACTCTCTTTGAAACTAATTAATTTAATTCAGCATTTGAATGACTCATGTTTTCTCTTTTCCACAGTTTAGGTCTGATATGTGAAAACAGTCACCAAAGACTACTTTTTGTCAAGATGCTTTAGCGTCCATTTTATTAATTCCAACCAGCAACACTTCAATGCACAAAATGCCATAATTAATTAGCCCTAGAGCGTATGCACTTTGTAGCAGGACCTTAGCAAGTAGGACTGGGTGCACTTGTGTAAGGTGCCTGAACTGTGAGCTTTGAGCAAAGTAAGGTTTCAGTTTATTGTTGTTTTGAGAGGCATAAGGTGGATTTCTCAAACATCTCTTCTGAGACACACACACACACACACAGTAAGAGAGAGAGAGAGAGAGAGAGAGAGAGAGAGAGAGAGAGAGAGAGAGAGAGAGAGAGAGTGAGTTCAAAGTTTACTGAGAATTGCAACACATGAACACAGCCATGGGGCAGAAAGTGTCCTGGGCTCCACTATATCTTGAAGCATTTCGGTATGAATCTGTTTGCCTAAGCTGTACTAAGTACAATTTAAAGCAGGCCATTTGCACTAATTGCTTCTCAACACATTTCTAATCCAGCGTCGGAAGGAAGATGTGCGCATGTAGACATCAGGGGTCCTGGGGTTGCCACATTGCCGCCCAGAGAAGGAGACCACACCCACTGAAGTCCCATTGCACACCAACGGGCCTCCAGAATCCCCCTTGAATGAAAAACAAACAGGAATAGTACTTTGAAATCTTTGTTAAGATCGAACTGCAGGAATGTCTTTATGTGGCAAGCACTAGTGTATATACATACATTTTGCCACTGAGAGACCTCAAAGACTTTTACAGTGTCTTGGCTCACTGTTACACTTTAATAAAAGCAACTACAAAGGCCAATTTTGGTTTGATGATTGATGATAATACGCTGAGTTTAATCATTTGCTTGCCAGTGTGTCGTCATACCGAGCAGAAGCCTTGGGCGGCCCGGTCTCCTGTGGCACAAATCATGGACCTGGTGATGGGAACGTCTCCCCATCTGCGACGACATTCCCGCAGCGTCAGGAGGTTTACGCCAACTTCCTGGAGCTTGTCTGGTAAAGTGTTGTTGTCCCCTATGTCACCCCAGCCGGCTGTGCTGCACTGGCTGGATCTTCTCAGCCTGCCCAGAGTGATCAGCTGCACCGCTCTGGTCAGGTTGGCCCTGCGGTCCAGCTGAGAGAAAAGGATGATGGCAAAAATAGAGCTGGATGACATATATAATACTGTATCTATATTTATATATTAGACTAGGACTTTGGCTTAGATGAGATGGTGATATGGCTTAAGTGTTGTCGTTTCCTGTTTTTTAAAGGCAACTTTGTTAAGAAATGAAATTTTCTGAAACGATTAGTTCGATTAATTAGTTCGATTATTTACCTCTTACTGCACTTGGTCATCATATCCACACTGCTAATGATTATTTATCAAAAATCCCTTGTGTGTAAGTATCTTATGAAAGCAACATAGGCCTCCCCCTACAATTTTGTCACAAAGTCAAAGATATTGTGACATTTGTTCAATAGAAATATATAAGAAGTTCAGTAACCATAAGGTGCTCATTCTGTTGGATTTTATTGTCATCCTAATTGGACGGATCAGGTTTGTATGTAACAGCGATATATATATATATATATATATATATATATATAGAAGTTCTGCCGAGATTCTGAAGATCTGCATTTAATTGTTTATTATCATCATCCTCTTTTTACATTTTCAAGCTTAATGTTCTCACCTTTAGCAGCATGATATCATTTTCATGTCCATCATAATCGGGATGTGGAATGGATCTGGTGACATTGAACTCCTGTTTTCCTGCCTCCTGAGCTGACAGAGAAACAGCCCCGAGCACGACTTTGAATGCCCTAGAAATCAAAATTGGAGTCGAGAAATTATGTTACCAAGCAAACTTCCTGCAAGCGTTGAAAAACTTTTCTGCCTCCTTTTTTTGTCAGAATCTCAAATCCCTGTAGATGTAGGTCATATGTGGCAAATGATTTGTGGCAATGCATTTGTGTCAAGTGATTGTTGGCAGCTTTAACCTCTCATTATGTTTAGGCTTACAATATGTTAAATAGTTGGATAATGGTTATAGCTGGTTGTTATTATGATGTCATTACTGAGAAAGTCAACAGGGATATTAGTGAGTTCTCACCGTCGTAATCTACAATGTGCTGCTGTGAGTACAAAGTCCTCTCGCACCAGCACGCCTCCACAGAAGTGACGACTTTGGAGCTGCAGGGAAGCCATGTAGGGGCGAGAGTTGGGGGCAGCCTCCTTGCCTCCCACAATCCCCACTCGCACCTTCTCCCCATCCGCTCCTGGAAACACTAAATGTAATGCCCATTAATTGCTTAGTCAACCTAGTTATTTAAATGCTATGCCTTAGAAATGCATGTGCAGCTATTTTAATTTTAATATCTTTGCTTAACATATGCAGAAATAAGACATACAGAAATATTGCTAGTTGTTTGTTATCATTTCATATGGGATGTTTTTTTTTTTTTTTTTTTTTTTTTTTTTTTTTTTTAATTAAGATGTTATATCTTACCGTTTACTGCGATGAACAGCAGCAGCACAAAGCTGATAGCCATGGTTAATGGGCAAACAGGCGCTTTCCTCTGCTGATCTTATACTTGCTGATGAAGACTGTGGTTTACTTTTGTTCTTGTTCATTATTGCTTCACTGTATGTGCCAACATGATGTCCTGGTTCTGTGAAGATGTTCCTGAGATGACAAAAGACATGGTTTTAGGTTTTCAAAATCGCATTGCATGACAGACGTATTTTTTTTTTTTCCCGATGCAGTTAGAGCTATATTTACTGAGGGATTCTGAATGGGGTGCATCACCCTCAGGAATTGCAGTTTGTTATACATGTCCTTGCCCTACACTCCAGAGTTGTTTGTGGTAATGAAAGTCATACAGTAGTGCATTCAGAAAGTATTCAGACCTCTTTCACTTTTTTCACTTTTGTTATGTTGCAGCCTGATGCTACAATCGTTTAAATTCATTTTTTCTCTCATTAATCTCCACTTAGAACCCCATAATAACAAAGTGAAAATAGAATTGTAGAAATTTTTGTAAATTTATTAAAAATAAAAAACTGAAATGTTTCAGTTTTTCCTTTTTAATTAATTTACAAAAAATTCTACAATTCTGTTTTCACTTTGTCATTATAGGGTAGTGAGTGCAGATTAATGTGAGAAAAAAATGAATTTAAACAATTGTAGCATCAGGCTGCAACATAACAAAAGTGAAAAAGTGAAGGGGGTCTGATGCACTGTACACTTTTTAAATACAGGCACAATTTCAGATAAATTTAAAAGTGAGGATTACAGACGTTCTGCTTGAATAAAACAGTTGTGTCAGAAAGACAGGGACAGAGAGGGAGCGAAAGAGAAAGAGAAAGACAGGGTTACATATAAAAAGGTTAATTTATTCCTAAATACCACTAGGATTTCAATTCCAATTGTCAAACATCTTGAAAAGAAAAGATCAGAGTTTGTTAATTTTGAAATGAAAAAAAAAGAACCTCAGATTTTTTTTTTCTTTTTTTGCCATCATGTGACAAACAAGCACAATGCATACTTCTTTTCAGCTACAAATAATATAGTTATTTTGCTTTCCTCTTTTTCTTTGGTTGCAGCACATCTGTGTTTAAAGATACTCTTGAGAAAAGGATGTGGTATTGTTTCATACAACTTCTTGCAGCCCCCATGTGCACCATGTGGTTATGTGCGCGATGACCACAACTGTCTCTCTCAACTCTGTGTGGTAGATGAATCACAATAGATGTAATCGCTGGTAAAATGTTTGATTTGCTGCCATTTTTAAGTTCTGCTTCATGCATACTAACAGGTTAAATACATTGAGGGTTGGCGGGATGTCGAATCAATCCTTTTGTCAAATTCAGTATTGACAGAATAACACCAAGAATCACCAGCATTACTTGCCTGTTGGTCCACATGGCCTTTTGTGTTCATGTTGTGCAGCCACTGGCAAAAATTGGCTTGGAGTAGAGCCAGTGCCTGTCTGCGTTGAAAGGAGCCAGTTGAAGTGGTTTGGGCATGTAGTTAGGATGCCTCCTGGGTGCCTGCCTGTGGAGGTGCTCCAGGCACATCTGACTGGGAGGAGACCCAGGGGGAGACCCAGGACACACTGGGGGGGGATTATATATCCTGGCTGGCCTGGAAACTGGCCTGCGGGTCCCCCAGGAAGAGCTGGTGGATATTGCCGGGAAAATGACATCTGGGCTGTCCTCCATAGCCTGCTGCCACCGTGACTTGGTCCCGGATAAGCTGCAGAAAATGCATGGATGGATGAAAGGATATAGTTATAAATGTGTTTACTTATGAATACTGAAAGGTGCTGCTTTCTGCTTGCAACTTTCTGCTTTCAGCTACCGCCGCTGGCTAGCCCCTTCACAGGGGGTGAAAAGAGGAGCCGGGTGCGTAAGTCTCCTCTGTCAGTACACACACACACACACACACAGTTGTAGTGAAGCAGTCACTGCCAAACATGTCAATTTACCCCTGAATTTTTTATTGTTATTATTTTTTTAATTTTTACATTACATTACCTTGATTTTTAAGCAACAAGGGCAGGTCCTCTTCTGCTGGTGTCCTGCTGGCCTGGTGCATGTTGGGGGAATGCAAGTATTGGACAGAAAATGGACTTTGCACATTTTGGCCTGGGGGTGGTACTAGAGGAAAGGTCATGAGGTCACCAAAATTGTCAGGGCTCATTCTCTGGGGGGCATGAAAGTGTGGACCAAATTTCATGGTCTTCCACATTTCCAGACGTCTGTAAAATCCATGTATGGCAAATCAAACAACCAATCACCTCAAGGAAGTGACCCCAGTCCAATCACGTCTTGTGTACATGTACCACGTGTACCACCACCATGCACGCCCCAAAATCCCTGAATTCCTTTATTCCTGAATACTACTGTCATTTCAATTGTCAGATATCTCAAAAAAAAAAAAAAAAAAAAAGTCAGAGGTGCTTTTATCATCTTCATGGGTGAGTGCTGACCAGGATCGTAAAAACAAAGGTTTTCTGTAATGAGAAGATAATGCACAATGTGTTTGTATATGTAAAAATATCTCTTTTGAAGTGCAAACATTGTAATTACTTCGCTTTCCTCTTTTTGTTGAGGTGATGACAAAACTGTTTCAGAGTCAACTTGAGAAAAGGATGTGGTTTTGTTTCACACTTCTCATTGCAGCCCCCAGCATCATGGTGCTCTGTCATTTGCACCATGACCACAACTGACTCTCAGCTCTGCATGGTAGAGGAATCATTATTTTTATTATTTTTTTTTAAATCAGTCATTGGTCTTATTGGTATTATTTGATATAAATTATTTACTGTCATTTTCCTATAATTTTCAACAAAATTTTCACTAAACTAGTAAATACACTTTTATCAAGAATGGAAGAAACGTTGCTTCAGTAGGCCTTTTTTATGGTAGGATATGGACAGAATGATGTCAACAATCATCAGCATATACACACTAACACCCACATGAGCTGCCTGTTGGTCTACATGGTCTTTTGTGCCAGACTGTCTGGATCCCCAGGTGCGGGTGTGAAATACTCTCTAACTTTCCTCCTTAAGGGACCATACTAGTTATTTTGAACATTTGGCCCATTTATTACAATTTAACCACATTTTACATTGTAACAAACTATTTTGCTAATCATGGGTACTGTAGTCTTCACAACATATAATCAAAATCCCTTGATTTTAAATTTTGAATTTTTGGTTTCATGCTCTTTGGCAAACAAAGTTGTCAGCATTCACAAACCAAAGAAGTGATCATTTGCTGTGTAAAGCAAACATTTCCTGGGGACTATTTTCTGGTGTAGAAACCATTCTAAAGAGCATAGCTGGGCGGATGTCCTGCTAACAGGAAAACAAGCTGTTTAGTAGAAACAGTTTGTCTTTTCTGTTGAGCTCTTTCTTGTCAATCTCACAATCTGACATAATTTCCAAAGTTTTTGCAGCTCTTGTTAATAGAAGTATTCTGGTAGAAGTGTTCTTGCCACCTCCCATGATCAAATAGTGCTGATGTCAGGAGGGAGCTGTGAATTTATGTGTTTTCAAAATGTGGGAAAGAGCGTTACACTATAATTGTTTAAGCAACAAGTAATAAATCTTTTTTTGGGGGGTGGGGGTGGGGGGATAAGCAAAGTTTATTATGCATTTTGACTGAGGAAGAAACATGATCAGATCTGCTCAATCACACCTCTACAACTATAACAGATAACAGAAAAGTAAAACATTTTGAAGAAAAAGATCTTAGAGAAGACCATTACATCTAGCATGATTTTTTCTGCAGAATGTCATTAACCCAGGGTAGGAATTTTGATATCTCGGTGTAGACGTTGGGCAGAGACGGGTATGTGCAGTTATTTTTTTCGTTGAAAGAGACAATGCCGACTGCCTCCCCCTTGCACACCAGAGGACCACCAGAATCACCCTATGAGAAAAGGTGATTCAGGTTAATTCAAATTCTCACAGTTTTATACAAGTAACCATTTGCACCAAGTCGATATTTTACACATGGAAAAGGAAAACTACACACCTGACAAAATCCCTTTTTGGTCTTGTATCCACCTGCACAGATGACATTGGCAGGAATTATGCGCCATTCCTTCTCACAGACTTTCAGATCAATGGTAGAAACGTCCACCACTCGCAGCTCATCAACAGTTTCTCTACTACCGGGTTTACTGATTCCCCTCCCGGCTACACGGCACTTTGTCTTTGCTTTGATGTAAGTGCTCTTGCTTGGAATTGGAATTGTTGCCATTGTTTTGCTTAGCTCAGCTTTCCTGGACAACTGGAAACACAAACACAAAAGTCAGAATTAAAAATTCAGGCTTATTTCCTGGGCTCACTTGTTACATAGATCTGTAAAGAAGGGCTCGAACAACGGCTGAAAGACAGAGAATTATTTGTTTGAAAATTGTTTTGTTGAAATGCAATGCTTGTTGTACTTTATATTTATTTTGGTAAAGAACTTTTGTTCACCTCTTGAATTTTTTTTTTTTTACATTTAACCAAATTCGAGATACATCTTTGAATTTAATATGTCATGCAATGTTTACTATTTAATGTATTTCTATACTTTCTATACTTTTTTTTTTTTTTTTTTTTTTTTTTTTTTACATTTGTTGAATTGCATTAAATCGAACTAAAAAACTAAAACTTAACCAAACACAAGGGATACCCAGAAGATGATAAGAGTGCAGAATATCACACAGGACCATTCAATTAGGTTGAATAAAACGTACTTTGAGGAGCATGATGTCGTTCTCCAATGTGTCATCATTGTAGGAAGGGTGTTTGCATTTCTGTACTCGGTATCTCATGGTTTTGTCATCAACTCTCCTGAGGTCGTGGGTACCCAGAACAACAGTCATATTTTTCCTGCAGAAATGATCAATCAATAAGAGGTCGTCAATAGTTTTTCTGACTGTATGTAGTGGCGATCACCTTTTCATCAGTTCTGAATATTTCAATCTTGTTTGTGTAATAATTAGTTTAATCAAAGACTGGCTGAAGAAGAAGAGTAAGTCACATATCACAGTGGGCAGCAGTGACGACAAACTCCTCGTTGATCAGAAATCCCCCACATTTATGTTTTCCTTTACTCTGCACCGATGCCATGTACAGCAAGGTTTTTTTCTTGGCCTTTTTCCCATGTATAATTTCATTCCCAAGTCCTAAAAAGAATTAAGTTAATATACTGTTCATCAGCCAGAAAAGAAAGTGTTTTTTTTTTTTTTCTTTCTCCACCTGAGAAAGTCTTACCTTCTTGTCCAAGACATATAAGGACACAAAAAAGCAGAACTATGTTGAAGCTGGGCATCTTGCAGGCGGGACCCTCGAGGTGGCTTCATGGGGGTGTCAAAAAGACCCTTATATACAGCAGAGTCTGCACTAAAGACAGGTCTGTGGTTTCAACGTAGGTAACCTAACCAACAGAGTGACATCCTGCCACTCCTAATGCAGTGCTGCTGTTAATGGGTGTTGGTGATGAGGCTATGAAGTCAGGCTCATCCTGTAACTAAGCACCATACATCTTTAAAATGAACTTACTATTAATAAAAGCATCATTAATGGTTTTTAAAAATACCCAAAAGAGGACATACTCTATACATAAAAAGCTACTCAGTTACAGTGATGTGAGTAAATGTTTTTGTCTCAGTTTTTGTGTTGGCTGAAAATTTGCATCGTCATGGTGAATAAAGTAAATGCTCATGGTTGTGGTGGCTCAGCAAGCTGAAGCACATTTCATGTCATTAGTACATCATGGGTTCAACAAAGCTTTCTGTCACATCTGTCACACTCTCACCCACCCTTCACTCAGAGGGGAGACATTTATCAGCACACAGGATATGGATGTATCATACATGCCATAATCCAGGGTGAGCCTTCCTGTAGAGGACTAATTCAGAGTTTCAGCAAATCTTAAACTACCAGACAAATGAGTGCAATAGACCACATCAGGCTATAATACAGTGCAACACTAATATGCTCCTCATCTGGTTCATGCTTACCTGGTGTGGTGGGGATCTACAGTGGTTAAGACTGTCATTTTCTGACTTTGTCAGTCTTGTAGGTGTATATTTGCAGCAAAACCAAAGCATTCAGTCTGTACCCTGTGTCATGAGCCAGCTATAGTGCACAGCAAACAGCAGAGAGCACACATGGCATGAATGAAACATATTCATGAGCTGAATTGTGAATAAAATAAAGCATATATTGAGATTAACTAAAACAACCAGAACACCAAACAGATGTAGAAAATGACAACTTAATAAGGACCAAACAATAAGGACTACTCGGCCTGAAACATCACTGGGTTGGGAATTTTTTTTTCCTCTACCACTAATACTGGTTAAGGGTTATTTCTTTGAACAACACATTTGAAGTAATGTCTTTTCTGGACAATGTTTTAGCCTGTATAACTCAGACTGTCACTCTGTAGACGTTTTTTAAAAAATATTTTTAACGTCTTCTGGGTGCGATTTGATGATGTAGACCTATATGGTGTTTGAACAGCTGGGAGAAATGAAAAGTAGACCTACAATTTGAGGATGTGGAAATAAATTTCCAAATAAATTATATTCCGATATAAATTTGATGCTTTGAAGGTACAACAGTTTCATTGCCTATGAATATTAAGTTATAAAATACAACATTTGCCGGACATTACATGACCTCCAGTATAAACCACGTCCACTTCCTTTGTTCTGTCTGAATACAGATACAGATAATGACATCGCTGCACACCCTTATGCACCATATGCATGTAACGTTAGTTAATCGCAGTTTGGATCTTCAGACTTGAGTATCAGTGTTCTCCCACACATGAAACCACAATGGTCTGATGCTTCTCAGACCAATTTTATCTGATCAGTGAAGGGTGATGAGAATGAATCTGATGCATGAACTGATAATGAGCTTTCACATGATGTCAATGAATCCACACTCACACATTAACACATATGCCTGCAGAATCTACACACACAACTCAGTCACGCAAAATCACTGATGCTTTCTGTAACATGACTGTTAGATATTAGGTGTACTGTGTTTGGATGCATAATTGCATGGTAGCCAAATTTCTTCCTCGTCATTTTTTTTCCTGCAGTCTATTGCGGTGTTGCCTCTCACATACATGCACTGCTGCAGCCACAGAAGTGTTGTTGATCACTACCATTCAGTCCACTGTTACCGTGATGGCTACTGAGCTTTTGAGCTCTGAAAACGATCGGTCTGGTCCGTCCACTTTGTTTTGGGGAACACACCCCCACACACATATTCATTCCACTCCCCAACACACACATAGCCAGGCTGATGTTGGCTACATTGGCTATTGTTCACTGGCATCACACACACATTTATAGCTGTTGAATGGCCAGACTTGTTCCGTCAGTATTCCAGCAGGAATAATGTCATCGTTTCAAACGAACCACATCCATGGAGCTAATGATCGATTTTTACATTTGTTGTTCAGGTAAGCAACATATGCTGTGTGTAGCTATGTTAGCAATTAGCAAGACACTGCTACTGACTTCACCTACACTCTCAACTCCCTTCGTCATTATTACTTATTGCATACACGGCCTGTTGTCTAAATGTTTGCCCTGTTTCCTAGTTTTGCTGCTTGACTTGGTACGTCTTGCAGCTTTTTTCAACATTTGATTTCAAATCTGCTAACATAAGTTACGTTGTGCTCTAGACCCCCATGAGGTGGTGGGGGCTCCGCCATTCCCACAGGCCCCTGCCCATGCCTGTCATCTGTTATGATAACTGTTGGGGGGTTGCAGCGTTTGTGTTATAATGCTGGTTGTGATATGAAAAATGAGATACCACTAAGTTTGCAGTTGAGTCTGTATAGGGATGTGGACATAGGCACCGATCCTATGGGTGTCCAGGGGCTCAGTCACCTACGGTAAAGTGATCAGACATCTCCATTTTAAAGAGGCAGACCCCTGATTTGATGCTTTGTCCCCCACTGGAGCTGTACCCAGAAATGTCTCCAGATCCCTCAGTCTCCAGAGGGCATTGCTATTACCATAACACACCACATACCACATATTGTGATTTGTAGTTTTTATCTCAAGATAACATGAATTCTATCCTGCTTCTAAATGAGGGTATATCGCTTTAAGAGCTTGTCTTATTGGAAGTGTGAAGTTTTCCTTTGGTTTGTACACAAAAGTCAAAGACAGATCCTCAGTTTTAAGTCTTCAGACAAGTTACACATCAGATCAGTGATGCTGGGTCGACGACAGAATTACTGTTTTTAAAGGCTTGTAAGGCAAAACTCTATGTCTATATTGTGTTTAATATTTGTCAGAAAATCACAAATGTCCCTGGATTTGCTTCCAAAAATGTAATCCACAAGCAAGTAACACTGAAGAGTGAATTATTTTGTTAGGTGAGGATTAAACTGGTTGGATGCTCTGGATGCAGCCAGTTCAAGTGTTTACACGACCCACAGTGGGTGTTGAAAAAAAATGTTTTAAAGGAAAACTCAAACCAAAGCCTCACACATCATCTGTGTTCAACAGCTGCAGTAGCAGCACAGCTCCCAGTCGTCCGCCAGTGGCAGCAAATAGAGCTAAAGATTTTCCATACTCTGTAACTTTCCCCCTTAAGGGACCATACTAATTATTTTGAACATTTGGCCCCATTTATTACAATTTAACCACATTTTACATTGTAACAAACTATTTTGCTAATCATGGGTACTGTAGACTTCACAACATATAACCAAATACGTTGATTTTAAATTTGAATTTTTGGTTTCATGCTCTTTGGCAAACAAAGTTGTCAACATTCACAAACCAAAGAAGTGATCATTTGCTGTGTAAAGCAAACATTTCCTGGGGACTATTTTCTGGTGTAGAGACCATTCTAAAGAGCATAGCTGAGCGGATGTCCTGCTAACAGGAAAACAAGCTGTTTAGTAGAAACAGTTTGTCTTTTCTGTTAAGCTCTTTCTTGTCAATCTCACAATCTGACATAATTTCCAAAGTTTTTGCAGCTATTGTTAATAGAAGAATTCTGGTAGAAGTGCTTTTGCCATCTCCTATGATCAAATAGTGCTGATGTCAGGAGGGAGCTGTGAATTTATGTGTTTTCAAAATGTGGGAAAGAGTGTTACACTATAATTGTTTAAGCAACAAGTAATAAATCTTTTTTTTTGTTTGTTTGTTTTTTTTTTGAATAAGCAAAATTTATTATGCATTTTGACTGAACGAACAAACATGATCAGATCTACTCAATCACACCTCTACAACTACAACAGATAACAGAAAAGTAAAACATTTTGAAGCAAAAGATCTTAGAGAAGACCATTACATCTAGCATGATTTTTTCTGACAAAATCCGTTTTTGGTCTTGTATCCACCTGCACAGATAACATTGGCAGGAATTTGGCGCCCCTTTGGAGCCTGCTTCCATTCCTTCTCACAGACTTTAAGATCAATGGTAGAAACGTCCACCACTCGCAGCTCATCAACACCTGCTCTACCACCAGGAGTATCGATTCCCACCCAGCTACATGGCACTTTGTCTTTGCTTTGATGACCGTGTTCTTACGTGGAATTTTAATCGTTGCCATTGTTTTGCTTAGTTTAGCTTTCCTAGACAGCTGGAGACATGATTTAAAGAAGTCAAATTTAAAAACTAGAAGGGCTTAACTTCACAAAAAACCTCTATAAATCTGTTAGAAATAAACATCTACTTACTTTGAGAAGCATGATGTCGTTCTGCCCTGTGCCATAATTGAAGAAAGGGTGTTTGCATCTCTGCACTTGGTATCTCATGGTTTTGTCATCAACTCTCTTGAGGTCATGAGTGCCAAGAACAACAGACACGTCGGTGTAGCTCCTAAATGATCAGAAAAAGGTTGCCCATAGTTCTCATGTAGTGTCAACAAAAATTATGAATTACTTTTGAAAATACTGCAACAACAAATCATGTTAACTCTTTCAGTGTCTCACTTTTTGATACTCACGAATTACTCACGAATTGGAACCCCCCACAAAAATGTTTTCCATTGTTCTGCACCGATGCCATGTACAGCAAGGTTTTGTCCTTGGCCTTTTCCCCATGTATAATTTCACTCCCAAGTCCTGAAAAGAATAAAGATAAATGATAAGGAGTTTACTGTAAGGCAGAAAATAAACAATTATTAGTTTTTCCTTACCTTCTTGTCCAAGACATGTCAGGACACAAAGAAGCAGAACTTTGTTCAAACTGGGCATCTTGCAGGCAGGACCCTCAAAGTGGCTTCATGATGGTGTCAAACAGACACTTATATACAGCAGAGTCTGCACTAAAGACAGCCCTGTGGTTTACATTCACAGATAGATATCAGCAAATAGCTCCACATCAGCAGATTTATTAGCCTACAAAAACTGTTCTGTTTAGCTGATGTGATTTAAAATGTAACTATGTACAATGCCTCTATAAAATGTACTCGAGAGAAAGCAAAATTAATATCTTTAAAAATACACAGTACTCACTACAAATAGCTGTGTACAGTACCGTCTGAGGCACATTTCAAGTAATCAGTCTGGCAATACTCTGACCAATCACTCCATTCACCATCCTCTGTATAATACCTAATCAATGTACATACTATAAAAAAAAAAAAATAATAATTAGTTTAATATAAATAAAACAACAACAATCAGACATAATTCTTGACTTTGGGATCAACAAAGTACATCTTAACAGTTATATACAGTACAGGCCAAAAGTTTGGACACACCTTCTCATTCAATGCGTTTTCTTTATTTTCATGACTATTTACATTGTAGATTCTAACTGAAGGAATCAAAACTATGAATGAACAAATGTGGAGTTATGTACTTAACAAAAAAAGGTGAAATAACTGAAAACATGTTTTATATTCTTGTTTCTTCAAAATAGCCACCCTTTGCTCTGATTACTGCTTTGCACACTCTTGGCATTCTCTCGATGAGCTTCAAGAGGTAGTCACCTGAAATGGTTTTCACTTCACAGGTGTGCCTTATCAGGGTTAATTAGTGGAATTTCTTGCTTTATCAATGGGGTTGGGACCATCAGTTGTGTTGTGCAGAAGTCAGGTTACTACACAGCCGACAGCCCTATTGGACAACTGTTAAAATTCATATTATGGCAAGAACCAATCAGCTAACTAAAGAAAAACGAGTGGCCATCATTACTTTAAGAAATTAAGGTCAGTCAGTCCGGAAAATTGCAAAAATTTTAAATGTGTCCCCAAGTGGAGTCGCAAAAACCATCAAGTGCTACAACAAAACTGGCACACATGAGGACCGACCCAGGAAAGGAAGACCAAGGGCTCTAGTTTCCCGGCGCAGCGCGGGGTGGCACAGTGAGGCGAACCCCGCGCAGAGCTAGTTTCGACCGGCGAAGCGGGAGAGGCGGACAGTGTCCAAGTTTCGCAGACGGACTTGCGCGGAGATGGGAGTGGCGGCGCAGCGGGGGGAGGTGTCAACAGATTCAACTTGGCGCAGTGACAGTTTTGTGCCAAAAGGCTTCGCCGAGGTGCGCCAAAAGCTTGCCGTCTGAAACCACGTCTACTTTCCGCGCAAGGCGGAGCGGAGCTGGCGCAGTGGAAGTTTGGCTGCCTGGCGCACATCACCAAAACCTCACAATCAGCACAAACGGTGCCAATCTCCTTTGATCTGACATCAGTTGTGACGGGACAGTTGATATGGAGATATATGTATGTGCTGATTGTGATCGTAGCATTGAATAGTGTTTTTTTCGGTATTTATTGCATCGTTCATGTGTCTGACATTCCGGAAGCCTGCCTGTGAGGTTTTGGTGACGTGTGCGCACTGCTCGCCGGTCTCCGCTCCGCGCCTGTCTCCTGAGCTCCGCTCCGCCTGCGGCAATAGACCTCCATGTCAGCTGTGTAAACTTTCATTACGCCTTCGCGCAGCGCATTTTAAAGGCAAGGACAGAGGCTCATTTGATTGGTTAAATGTGAATCGGCTGTGTCAAACCCACTCCACGCCTTCTCTCCTCCCTTGCGCCGGTAGGAGGGACGGTGGAGTACTTGCGCCACCGAGCATGGCGTGCCAAACTTGGAAAATCCGCCTGGCCACACCCAGTTGGCGAAGTGCATCTGCGCTACGCCCCCGCCTCGCCTGGTCTGCGAAACTAGAGCCCCAAGAGTCACCTCTGCTTCTGAGGACAAGTTCATCCGAGTCACCAGCCTCAGAAATCGCAAGTTAACAGCAGCTCAGATCAGAGACCAGATAAATGCCACACAGAGTTCTAGCAGCAGACCCATCTCTAGAACAACTGTTAAGAGGAGACTGCGCCAATCAGGCCTTCATGGTCAAATAGCTGCTAGGAAACCACTGCTAAGGAGAGGCAACAAGCAGAAGAGATTTGTTTGGGCCAAGAAACACAAGGAATGGACATTAGACCAGTGGAAATCTGTGCTTTGGTCTGATGAGTCCAAATTTGAGATCTTTGGTTCCAATCGCCGTGTCTTTGTGAGATGCAGAAAAGGTGAACGGATGGATTCCACATGCCTGGTTCCCACTGTGAAGCATGGAGGAGGAGGTGTGATGGTGTGGGGGTGCTTTGCTGGTGACACTGTTGGGGATTTATTCAAAATTGAAGGCACACTGAACCAGCATGGCTACCACAGCATCCTGCAGCGACATGCCATCACATCCGGTTTGCGTTTAGTTGGACCATCATTTATTTTTCAACAGGACAATGACCTCAAACACACCTCCAGGCTGTGTAAGGGCTATTTGACCAAGAAGGAGAGTGATGGAGTGCTGCGGCAGATGACCTGGCCTCCACAGTCACCGGACCTGAACCCAATCGAGATGGTTTGGGGTGAGCTGGACCGCAGAGTGAAGGCAAAGGGGCCAACAAGTGCTAAACACCTCTGGGAACTCCTTCAAGACTGTTGGAAAACCATTTCAGGTGACTACCTCTTGAAGCTCATCAAGAGAATGCCAAGAGTGTGCAACGCACTAATCAGAGCAAAGGGTGGCTATTTTGAAGAAACTAGAATATAAAACATGTTTTCAGTTATTTCACCTTTTTTTGTTAAGTACATACACTATATTACCAAAAGTATTCACTCACCTGCCTTTACTCATACTATGAACTGAAGTGCCATCCCATTCCTAACCCATAGAGTTCAATATGATGTCGGTCCACCTTTTGCAGCTATTACAGCTTCAACTCTTCTGGGAAGACTGTCCACAAGGTTGAGGAGAGTGTTTATAGGAATTTTTGACCATTCTTCCAAAAGCGCATTGGTGAGGTCACACACTGATGTTGGTCGAGAAGGCCTGGCTCTCAGTCTCCGCTCTAATTCATCCCAAAGGTATTCTATCGGGTTCAGGTCAGGACTCTGTGCAGGCCAGTCAAGTTCATCCACACCAGACTCTGTCATCCATGTCTTTATGGACCTTGCTTTGTGCACTGGTGCACAGTCATGTTGGAAGAGGAAGGGGCCCGCTCCAAACTGTTCCCACAAGGTTGGGAGCATGGAATTGTCCAAAATGTTTTGGTATCCTGAAGCATTCAAAGTTCCTTTCACTGGAACTAAGGGGCCAAGCCCAGCTCCTGAAAAACAAGCCCACACCATAATTCCTCCTCCACCAAATTTCACAGTTGGCACAATGCAGTCTGAAATGTACCGTTCTCCTGGCAACCTCCAAACCCAGACTCGTCCATCAGATTGCCAGATGGAAAAGCGTGATTCATCACTCCAGAGAACGCGTCTCCACTGCTCTAGAGGCCAGTGGCGGCGTGCTTTACACCATTGCATCCGACGCTTTGCATTGCACTTGGTGATGTGTGGCTTGGCTGCAGCTGCTCGGCCATGGAAACCCATTCCATGAAGCTCTCTGCGTACTGTACTTGGGCTAATCTGAAGGTCACATGAAGTTTGTAGCTCTGTAGCAATTGACTGTGCAGAAAGTCGGCGACCTCTGTGCACTATGCGCTTCAGCATCCGCTGACCCCTCTCCGTCACTTTACGTGGCCTACCACTTCGTGGCTGAGTTGCTGTTATTCCCAAACGCTTCCATTTTGTTATAATAGAGCTGACAGTTGACTGTGGAATATTTAGTAGCGAGGAAATTTCACGACTGGATTTGTTGCACAGGTGGCATCCTATGACAGTTCCACGCTGGAATTCACTGAGCTCCTGAGAGCGGCCCATTCTTTCACAAATGTCTTGTTTCACAGTCTGCATGCCTGAGTGCTTGATTTTATACACCTGTGGCCAGGCCAAGTGATTAGGACACCTGATTCTGATCATTTGAATGGGTGAGCGAATACTTTTGGTAATATAGTGTAACTCCACATGTGTTCATTCATAGTTTTGATTCCTTCAGTTAGAATCTACAATGTATATAGTAAATAGTGTAAATAGTAATTTGTGCTCTACCTAGCCATGCTCATGCAGCCTGCATGTGGTATGCATGTTGTATAAAGACTGTTGAGAGCCTGTTTAAAATAATTGTTCTCTATGGATTGCATTTTACACAAATTTCATTACTTCAAACTTGTATTGCTACTGAATGTTTTTGATGCAGGGGCATTAATGCATGTAATGTTATACAGGTGCAGCTCAGTAAATTAGAATATCATGAAAAAGTTCAATATTTTTTGTCAGTTAGGTCCGAAAGTGAATGTGTATATCTATCTATCTATCTATCTATCTATCTATCTATCTATCTATCTATCTATCTATCTATCTATCTATGTGTGTATATGTATATACACATTTTTTTTTAACTGACAAAAAAATATTGA
The DNA here is from genome assembly GCF_902150065.1 of Myripristis murdjan. Classification (NCBI taxonomy): domain Eukaryota; kingdom Metazoa; phylum Chordata; class Actinopteri; order Holocentriformes; family Holocentridae; genus Myripristis; species Myripristis murdjan. Next base: position 13,733,479 of record NC_043983.1, on the reverse strand, counting down.
ACTTTTTCATGATATTCTAATTGATTGAGCTGCACCTGTATAGCCATCTCTTGTCATTTTTATTTATTTATTTTTTTTTACTAAAATGTTATTACTTTGAATTGTTCAGGAACTGAATGTTTGACTGACTTCAATAAATTCCAAATGTTGTAAGGCCATCTCTTAAGCGAGCCATTTCTATATAGCAATTGCCAGGGGTTTTCATTTTGAAATGTAAAATTTTTAAATCATTAGCTTCTAGCAGTGTTACAGTAAAGATCACATTCTACAGTACTTCAATGCATTTACAATAATAAACTGTTTCTGGAGACTACAGGAACTGTAAATTAACTGTAACACATTTCCCTGTTAAATAACAGTAAATTACTGGCAGCTACATTCGCCAGCATATTATCCTTATTAATCTACAACAATGGTATAAAATATTGTAAAAATATTACGGTACCATATTGTAAAGTTTATATTCTCTACAGAACCATAATATTTTTACGCTATTGTTGTTGTAAATTAATAATGGTAATATGCTGGCAACTGTAGTAATTGCCAGTAATTTATCGTTATTTAACAGGGAAATGTGTTACAGTGCAAGTCTATCAGGACACAAAAAAGCAGAACTTTGTTCAAACTGGGCATCTTGCAGGCAGGACACTTGAGGAGGCTTCATGATGGTGTCAAACAGACACTTGTATACAGCAGAGTCTGCACTAAAGACAGCCCTATGGTTTACATTCACAGACAGATAAGGTTTCTGACCTCTTAATGTCACATCCTGTCTGTGTTAATGCAGCTCTGATGTTGTTAGTGATGAGCACGCCCAAACGGAATCCGTGGACTTTTTTCTGGTTTTCTGTGGTGATTCAGGAGGAAAATCTGTGGGATTCTGTGGCGTGATTTTTTTTTTCCTTTTAAGGTTTTAGACAATTATCCAGTACTATAATGTGTTTGGAGCAAAAATAACAATTTTTAACATGCACACACACGAACACGTGCACGCACACACGTGACACCATTGCACACTATGGAGTTTAGCTTTGGGAGTTAGCTGTCAGCATGACAGCAACTAGATCACCGGCACATTTAAAATTATTTCAGGCTGTTAACCAGCTAGTAGGTAGATGTTACTTACCCAAACCACTCTTCTCTCTGTTGTCATGTCTTTGGGACTTTAGATGCTCCACAGAGGTCTGTTTCCTCAGATAATCCACCGAGTGCCGACAAACTTTACAGTACAACACTCCCCCGCTCTCATAAACATCACTTGCAGATTCATATGGCCTATCTCTGGCAGTGATCCGTGTCACAAAATGACGACGCCTCAGCTCCTCTGCTGTATATTTGATTTTCGCCATCTTTTTGTTGTTAAAACAAATTGTTTCTCCTCTGTTACATCTAGGTGTATTCCTTCACACTACTACTATTTCAGTTTCAGTTTCAGATATCAGGAAAAGTCAAAGTCAAAAACATTTGCTCATTTTAGTGCATGCGCACATACACACACACACACACACACACACACACACACACACGTATGTATGCATGTAAAATTTCTATAATGGGAAGAAAAAGCGCAATGCAGCTGCACATGTGTCAAATGCGTATTTTGAAGTACAAATGTAATTAATTCACCTTCCTTACTCTTCAGGTTGCAGTGCAACTGTGTTTAAGAGCCCTCTTGAGAAAAGGATGTGGTTTTGTTTCACACAACTTAACTGCAGCCCCCCGAATCATAATGCTGTGTCATTTGCAGCATGACCACAGCTGACTCTCTCAGCTCTGTACAGAGAAATCATGACTTTTTTAAATGACTCACTGGGGGTGATAAAACACTCCAGGCAGCCCCTTCGGTTGAGCTTCTTCATTTTAGAATCAAACTCCTCATGTTATTTTTCATGTTTAACAAACAAAAGAGGAAAAATCAAGTGTGCTTCTGCCTGGTTGGCCATATAGATAGATTCATTTCCTCGCTCAGTAATGTTTTCCTGGAACATGTGTGTGTTGTCCATGTTACTGTTCATTTAACTCTTTGTCCTGGCACCTATTTCTCCCTTGTATGCTGCAAAGAACATAAGGCTAGTAGCCCTGGGTTGGCTAGGCTATGTGGGATACATGTAGAGTTATTATGCCCTACTTTGAGACATTTTTGTGATGAAGGGATACATAATTGAACATGAACTTGAGTCTGATCACCCTACTGTGTGCCCACTCAACATAGTATCTTCTTATCATATCATGTCATATTATTGTATTATATTATATTTCTATGTATTACATCAGTCTAATACTGAACATACAGTCAGGAAATAAAACAAGACATCTGGAATGAGTAAAGTTTATTATGCATTTCAGCTGAGAAGCAAACATTAACAGAGCAGCTCAGATACTGCAGCACTGCTACCATATAACAGGAGTACAGCAAATTGAAGCGAGCCCATTGTGCAGCATTATTGCAGTTCACATGTTTTTTTCTTCAGAGTCTTATGGATCCCAGGAAGGAATTTTGATATCTCTGTATAGACGTTGGGTCGATTTGGGTAGTTACAGTTATAGCCGTAAGAGACAATGCCAACTGCCTTCCCATTGCAAACCAGAGGACCACCAGAATCGCCCTATAAAACAAACAAACAAAGAAAAATATCTGGTTCATTGGTTCACTCATATTTTTACCATTTTAAACAGATAATTTTTTCATTTTATTTGAAAGGAAAAGGAGAACAACGCACATGACAAGCTCCTTTGTTTGTCTTATATCCACCTGCACAGATAACATTGGCAGGAATCTGCTTCCACTCCTGCTTACAGACCTTCAGATCAATGGTAGAAACGTCCACCACTCGCAGCTCATCAACACCTGCTTTACCACGAGGAGTATCGATTCCCCACCCAGCTACATGGCACTTTGTATTTGCTTTGATGGCCGTTTTCTGAAGTTCAACCGTTGCCACTGTTTTGCTTAGTTTAGCTTTCCTAGACAGCTGGAGACATTATTTTAAAAAGTCAAATTAAAAACTAGAAGGGCTTAACTTCACAAAAAACCTCTACAAATCTGTTTTAAATAAACATCTACTTACTTTGAGGAGCATGATGTCGTTCCCTGATGAGACCCGCTTGAAGGAAGGATGTTTGCATCTCTGCACTTGGTATCTCATGGTTTTATCATGAACTCTCTTGAGGTCATGAGTGCCAAGAACAACAGTCATGTCGGTGTAGCTCCTAAATGATCAGAAAGAGGTTGCCCATACTTCTCATGTAGTGTCAACAAAAACTATAAATTACTTTTGAAAACAACAAATCATGTTAACTCTTTCAGTGTCTCACTTTTTGATACTCACGAATTGTCACAGTGGGCAGCGGTGAGGACATACTCTTCGCTGATAAGGAACCCCCCACAAAAATGTTTTCCATTGTTCTGCACCGATGCCATGTACAGCAAGGTTTTGTCCTTGGCCTTTTCCCCATGTATAATTTCACTCCCAAGTCCTGAAAAGAATAAAGATAAATGATAAGGAGTTTACTGTAAGGCAGAAAATAAACAATTATCAGTTTTTCCTTACCTTCTTGTCCAAGACATGTCAGGACACAAAGAAGCAGAACTTTGTTCAAACTGGGCATCTTGCAGGCAGGACCCTCAAAGTGGCTTCATGAAGGTGTCAAACAGACCCTTATATACAGCAGAGTCTGCACTAAAGACAGCCCTGTGGTTTACATTCACAGACAGATAAGGTTTCTGACCTCTTAATGTCACATCCTATCTGTGTTAATGCAGCTGTTATGATGTTGTTAGTGATGAGGCTGTGAAGTCAGTGCACACATGAGTTTCATCACTGGTGAAGTATTAATCCTAACCCAGGCACAGCAGATTCAGTTTTACTCTGCTGATATTTTACTTCAGTAGAAATAAATATAATATTTTAGAATGCTGCTTTCTTTTCTTAATGAGAGTATCCCATTTAAAATGTTCTCAGTACAAGTTCCACAGTTAATTTGAAAGAAAATAGATTTTTTTCCCATTTATTTGTAAATAGATGAGGGAACAGAGTTGAGGGTAGGTTGTTTTAAAAATAATCAGAATAAACAAACAAACAAAAAACATGCCAGATTACTTTTCTCTTCTTCTCTGTTGCTGACTGACTGGTCACTGCAAATAGCTCCACATCGGCAGATTTATTAGCCTACAAAAACTGTACTGTTTAGCTGATGTGATTTAAAATGTAACTATGTACAATGCCTCTATAAAATGTACTTGAGAGAAAGCAAAATTAATATCTTTAAAAATACAGAGTATTCAGTACAAATAGTTGTGTACAGCACTGTCTGAGTCTACAATATTCTGACCAGTTACTCCATTCACCATCCTCTGTATAATACCTAATCAATGTACATACTATAAAAAATAATTAATTTGTTAAATAGTTAAAATGAAATAAAAAAGACAGAATTAGATAGATTAGATATCTATCTAATTAGATAGTGAACCTATTTAATAAGATAGATAGATAGATAGATAGATAGATAGATAGATAGATTTACTTTATTGATCAAATAAGAATTTCCCAGTTCGGGATCAGTAAAGTAAATCTATCTATCTATCTATCTATCTATCTATCTATCTATCTAATTAGATAGGTTCACTTTATTGACCCCAAATTGGGAAATCATTGACTTTGGGATCAACAAAGTACATCTTTACAGTTATTTATTTATTTATTTTTATTTGTGCTCTACCTAGCCATTCTCATGAAGCCTGCATGAGTACATGTAAATGAAACTGCACGTAATGTGTAAACAAGTAAGATGCAACATTTAGATGCTCCACTGTCCGTAACTGCTGATCTGGTGTGGTTAAGATCTGTGTGATGATTCAGTCTGTCCTCTTCTGACTTTGTGGGTCTTGGTGACCATTTACAGCAAACACTCGACATTCTTTGCATCTCAACACAATAGAGGAACCACAGAAACCACAGTTTCCATCTACGTAGTTGAACATCAATGTTCTCACACTTGCAAAACCACTTAACATTTGAAAATATCTGTCGCATAGATATTTTGATCTAAATTCAAATGGTTATATCAGCTAGACCACAGCAGTATTATCACTCTGTCTGCCAATGTTTTGACAAATCAGAGTGGAATGAGCCTTTAGTCAGGGAAGTGCAACGAGAATGAATCTGATGTCTCAACTGAATACGTGCCTTAATATGATGCAAGCAAATAAACACTCACACGAACACAGAAATACCTGAATGCATCTACACACATACACAAACTTAGTCATGCAAAAATGATTGATGTTTTCTGTGTCATGTCCATTAGATGTTGGCTGTACTGAATTTGTTGGATACATAATTGCATGGTAGCTTTTTATCAGCCATATTTCTTCTGATTCATTTCTTTTCCTGCAGTCTTGCAGTTGTGCCACACAAATGAGGCTGCACACAAGCACACACGTTCAGGCTTTCTCACTGTCGCACACACGCTCGAATCACATTTTCTTCTACTTCTTCCTCTCATTTTTCTTTTTGGTTTTTAGCAGTCTACCATAATCAGATAATAACAGATGTAATATTGAATATAGATGTGACACCTCTTGCTGTGTATTACCTGGTCAGTACCTTGTTACACCCAGCAGAGAGGGCCAAAGTCAGACATGTTTCAGTGAATACTTCTGAAGTTGTTCTCCCCTTTGACCATGGGAGGGCGCTGTATCTCCATCAGTGTAGTGTCTGTTTTTCTGCTGTGAAGTCAATTTATGGCTGACTATAAAATAAATAAATACATAAATAAAAAATAATGACTCTCATCAATCTAAGCCAAATACGAAGCAATGACAACCACTTCAAGGAGGTGTGTTGTATGCATGTGTGAGATTTCAGTCCAGCCAGGTAATGTTTAAGAGGTCCACAGCGAATCAGTTCCTTCTAGGTTACATAATAATTGCTCAGTGCCTTCGATGCCTTTCAATCACTTACACCTTGTTTGTGGTGACAGGACAGGGCAGCCCCCATGCCACCATTGTTTCTTTGCGTCTGTGTTCAGCACACATTGTCTCTCAGGATCTTGGCGCCTGTTGGTTGACACAGATTTTTGTGTCAAAAGTCTGTTGCCGGTCAGATCCCCATTCAAATCCCAAGACCAAGAAATTAAACAGCTCTGAGAGGTTTGTCAGGATTGGCCAGTCCTGGGAAGCAGCAGGCTTATCCCTTTCCCATTGCCTTCCCACCCAGTCATTAGCTGTGAGGCTGACCTCCTTCAACACAGATTGAACTTTTCCATGTTGAACTTTAGCCCCACCTGCTGAATATTTTGGAATGGGCATAAACTGAACTGCAGCCAATGCTATGTCAAAGTCTACTCCATAGATGAAAATATCATCAACCCTTAAACTATCTGGAGTTATATACAGTACATCTAGCTTTGAAACAGTTCCTCCTCCTCCTCTCCCGTCAGGGCCACCATGTCCATGTAAAATTGGACAATATGACTGCAGTGGAGGACATCAATCATCAAGGCAGCACCAGATCTCCACAGCTGCAGACTGGAGCACAGGCCATTGGTTTGGAGCAGCTGGTGCTTTCCATCACTGAGAGCAACTACAGGGGCAGCCCACTGTATGAATGGAGAGCGGTGAGTGGAGACAGCATCCCCAGATAGTGGAACAGTTGTGGAAGAATTATGGTCGGGCTGCCGTATATCTCTTTGCATCATGGAAAGAAGCTAAGATACACTGCTGGGAATGGATGCACTGGCGCATCCCTGGCCAAATGTTCTGTTTTACACGTCTTCCTCCTCTAAATCTGAAACCTCCCAGCCTGGCAAGAGTGATAGCCTTGTTCCAGTACACAAAAAGTTCACAAAATGTTTTCAGCAAATCACTGGGTCTGCTGTTGCTCAAATCAACTATGATTTCTCTTTTGGAAAAACTAACTGGGCCAATTGATGATAAAGTTATAAATGCTCTTTATGTTCTTTTAAATAAATTAAAACTAAAAGCAACCAAAGCAGAGCAACGTTCTGAGAGGGGAAGATGTAAAAGTTTAGTTTTATTTATCAACTGCAAAGGACACCCAGCCTGTCTGTTAATAGCGCGTTAATTTCCGTGGCTAGCCCATTGTTAGCTCAGGCTAACTAGAATTTGGCCGACTTTATTGAATCATTCGTTCAGATCATTAGCTTTTTGGCAATGTAAAGCTCTTACATTTTATCACTCCTTTCACGGACAAACTGACTTCTGACATTTTGTAGGGAGCTTAAGTGTTTGGCTGAGTGGGATTCAAATAGCCTTGCTTACAGAAATCGACTAACATGGGCAATTTCAATCTGAATAATGGAGACTAAATAGAAAGGTCATTGATTCTGGCTATCAGGATAGGGCGTCCCCTCACGTTTTAATAGATTCTATTTTATAATTTTGCATTCACCTAGAGGTGGGAGTTTGTGAAGGTTGTGAAGATTGGCATAGTTCGGGACAACCTCGTTACCCACATACACAGGCACTGCCAGGAGAGCAGTTCAGTTTCGGAGGGCCTGTTGCACTTTGGGAGCATTCTCTATCATTTCTGGATCAAACATGGAATAGACTTTGAAAAAGAACAGTGGTTTAGGCTACTTAATGTACAACAAGGTTCTTTGAAAGAGGCAGTGAGATGTTTGACCAACAATCCTCTTCTTACAAGTCATGAAGAGGCACATACCCGATTAAGACGTTCCTCTGTAGGCCAGACATGGACAGTAAAGGGAGGGAAGAGGCCTGTCCAAAGTTAAGGCCTGTCTGTCTGCTACAGGGTTGGTGGTTGACCTGGCCAAGACACTTCCCATGAAACCTCTCACTCCATTCTTCAAAGAACTCGAGTCTATGTTAAATAATTCACCATTTTTATCTGTCTTCTATTGGTCCTTTATTTCACAGTGGTACAGTATGGATCCCAGTCCTATCAAGCTTTGTCAAGGCTACATTTGTTTCCCTTTACTGTGCTTTTCAAGAGGTTTGTCCCCCACTCTGTTGGGTGAGGCCACATAGTTGTAATGAAGTCCTCCATTAAGGTGGACAGTCTCTGTGTTAGGTTAGAGAGCATATGTTTCTTAAAGGTGACTGTGTTGTGCTGTTGTGAATTATACACTGCAGAAGCACAACACTGAATTGTAAAAGCAAATACATGGAACACACACAAATAACATTTTTGAGGCAAAGAAAAAGACATGAGTTTTGTTATATTTTTTCCATTTTTTAGCATAGTGGGACATTTCAGTGTTGTGGTCCATGGAAGAATTGGTTATTGGTCTTTTGGGGCCCAGAGTTTGGTCATGGAGTTGAACCTCATGGCTTGTCTAGACTCAAGGCTGTCTGGCTAGCACGCTGCACTCTCTTAGTCTTCATGTCACTGTAGCTGTTTAGTTCCACAGTCTGTCTAGATATACCTCCAGGGTGCTAAATAAAATAAGCATTATATACGGGCTGGTTCATTTCAGAAATCCCCCGTCTTGGCCAGAATTTGGTTGGAAAATTGGTACACTATAGACATGATTGCAACGGTTGTATTACCATCCTTCAGTTTTCCAGCCAGCGTCGACTTCTCCCAGTCTCTGTTAGAACATGATGACAGACCTTGACTGAGGAAACTGACACTTTCTAGTCATGGTTGTTTTACATGTCTGATACAACCCACAGGTTTTAATCCAATAAAAATCTTTTCACCTGCTTTATTTTAAAAAATTCTGCAAAGCAAAAATAATTCTAATTTTAAACATTAAACATGGAAAAAAAAAAGTAGGAAGAACACCCACCTGTTAATCTTTGAAGTGAAAAAGCTCAGTGTGAGCTACTTGAAGTTCCAGTGTTGCAAAAATATCACCATGCACACAGTGACAAAACACAGAGTCTGTCTGGCCTCACTGGCATGAAGAATTACTCCACACACACAGAGCTGGAGGGGCAGGGTGGATAGGCTTTGGCATGCCTCAGACTTTGCATGAAGCGGCCCTGACTTTGGTCTTTTCCAATCATTAACAGCCAAAGACAACCTCATGATGTTGACTGGGACATTGGCCAACATGTGGCTGGCCAGCTCACTTGGCCAAACTATATAGAAGGAGACTGCTCTGTACCCCTGTAGGTTGCCACCCCCCCCATTTCAGCAGTTTTCTTCTGCTTCCTCTTGTATTCTTACAGTCACATATTTTTCTTGCTCACCACACTTCCTCAGACTAGCACGGTCACATTAACATTTACTCTCTATCCCTCCGGCCCTTTAAACACCAAATGTCTCTTACTCCCTTCTTCTGTACCCCTTACTACTGTAATACTCTTTCCTGCTTACACAGCCATCTTAGATTACACTTAAATCATTTAACTTTCCTCTCTTGTCTGCTGGTCCACACCAGCTCCTTGACACAGCTGTCTTTTCCTCCATCTCTTCACCTTGTCCCCCCTGTGTCTGACACAGCCGCAGGCATCCAGGGAATGCCCGACATGGGGTTTGGCTGGTCGGCACCACATACCTGCGGCGTGGCATGGCAGGGCTTTAGGGGTTATTGTGGTGCGTGTGCCACTCAGCAGCGCTGTCTAATGTCCAGCCAGTGGGTTCAGACATGAACCCTAATCCACTCAGTGATGAGAAGACCTCAGCCTGATGGCTCTACAGCATGCTGCCAAGACACAGAGTCTCAGCCCTGCCTGGCAGTTTCAGACAGAGCACATCAGGGACAAAACAGTCGAGTACTTCGGTTCCAAGAGAATGTTGGAACTTTTATGAAATTTAACTCCTTCTTGTGCTGCTATTGTTCTGCAAAGAATCAACTTTTCCATCTTTCCCATCTTTCCATCTCCCTTTATTTGATGAACACACACACACAGTGGAAGTAGAACAGAAAATGTAAGTGATGGGTATGTAAAACATATTTTCATCTCAGTATCCATCCACAGTTCAACTATATTACTTTTCTAATCTTAGTATGTGATTGGCAGCTAGTTTTAAAAGTCCTGCCATGTGATTTACTTTCTACAGTGTAAGAAATACAAAATGCCGTTGTAAATGTTTACAGAATTAAAACTAAGAATGCTGCATTTGTCTCTCCAGGCTTTTTCATCAGGTTATAACATGACACAGAGGTTGTTGTGATGAACATGTGGTATTGTTTTACATACTTAATACACAGACTTAGCACAGGGTCCATAATCATTCTGCTGATACTTATAGCTCTGTGTGGCTCTGTGGACACAAAACGTACACCAATTCCTCTGCGAAACAACACAAACACTATCATTTATGCATAATAATAATGATAGTAATACAAGACCTTGAATGGCCTCTATATTCTCATTAAATTTGTAATAAACATAATAGTGTATAACGCGATACACACTCACACACGCTCACAAACTTTTGCATACACACTCATCCAGCATCCACTCCTTAGTACATCTATTCAGCATTATAACTTGGACTGTTTTTGTAACAAAACAAGGCCTAATCCTAAATTCAGGGAGCTGTGAATGCGCCTGAACAAATGGCAGACAAATGAGAAGGATTAGTGAGGGCCTGTGAAAGAGTGAAAGGTTTGCCATTGATCTATGGTGGTCCTGTTCTCTTTCAGGGCCACTCGGTTTGAAAACCCCACTGAGTAAGAGCATACAGGGCCACTCCAGAGCCCCCTAGGCCACCGAGAGACACACAACAGCCACAATTAGTCTCAGGAGCTGTAATGGCAATTCAATAAGCGCTTTAAAATTGTGCCTTAGTCCCTCTGCCACCCCCCACCCCTCCCATCCCTCCCATTTTCGTCTACATACATAAGATTGGTATTATGAGTGGCGAGGGGCTCTTTTTTTCTTTCCCACCCACCACAGTTCTTTTCAATCACTGTGAGAGAAAATGACCACACAGGGTTTCAAAGGTTCCAGAGGCTCTGGTTTGTTGTCGCTGAAGCAGCATGACTTGTGCCCCTGTAGATTTTGGCTAAGGCCCTTAAAATGGGCTTCTATTATTACTTTTTTTTTTGGTCACTCAGCTGCGAATTAATTTTGAAGCATTCACAGTAACCTTTTCTATAAACAGTATTTTTATTGGGTCATGCATGTAATACCTTGATCCCTCTAATATTTTTGTGCTCTATGAACTCTGTAATGAGGTGTTAGACATGTACGTGAGAGGAGTAGACATGGAGAAATGTACTGCACTTTATTACATTTAAAGCATACAGCTGTTAACATTGCTGCCAAATTACAAAACCATTTAACAGGCCTTTGAGCATGCTGTGCAGTTTACCAGGCGCGACCTATCTCTTGATACTTTAGTAACATTATTGCATGGCTTATTTTCTCAGTGCTACACAGACAGCCCGTATTTCAAAAGAAACACCTGTGCGTATGACATCAACACATCAGAGGAGGAACTGACGATGTGTTCTGGACGACTGTGCACTCCCATTCTCCTTGTGCTATCTTTGGGACATTCCACGTTGATTTTGCACAGTGTTTGGGTTTTTCCTTTTGCTTTGTGATCAAAGGCTGTAGCTTTTGATCAGGACTGCCAAAGGATCCCTCTTGTTTTGCTGGCTAGCACACTGACAGGACAGTGGTGGAACAATGATAATTACAGGCTCCCATTTGGTGCCCCTGGAACTGGCATCAACAGCCAGTCTCACCTTCAGGCCAAGAAGAAAGGAGAGATTCTTGGACTGTAAGAGGAGGAGAGGAGAAGTGGAGGAAAGGCGGTGGAGGACTCTGTGACAAAGAGGCGAGCCAATCAAGAGAACAGGCAGAAAATGGGATTACTTTGTGGTGTGCATGTTTTAGAGTGTGTCTGGACCAGCTGAGGGCTGGATGAAGATGCATTCTATGAGTAGAAACACCTGCACAACTGAAATGCATAATGTTTCCACCATTATACAGTTGTTTCTTGCAACCAGAGAGTTGTTTTTTATGCACACAAATATTTTGTCATTTAAGTGTGTTACCGCAAGCATGTAATGACATTTCCTCTATTTAATACAGTTTTCTGACATTTCAACAATTTATACACAATAGTTAAAATAAAGACCGCAATTAGAAATATTGTCTAGCTGTCAAAATGTGACCTGCATGTTGGCACAGCTGAATACAAATACATTTGCATGGCAGCAGCTCCTCTGTCCTGATATCTGTCTGTGCACCAGACCCAGACCTTTGCAGCTCGACTGCAGTGACTTCAAGCCATTCTTACCAGACATGCACCCCATCACAGTAATCTCACATTATGACAGGCTGAAAGGTTGGCCTTTATCCACCCCAAACAGCCACTATTCATCCCTGACTTTCTTTTCTGCCTACTGAAAAGACTTGAGTGGCCTCCTGTGCTATCAGAGAGCCAGTGTGTGTGTAAATGACCTTGATGCTCCGTTGGATAGCTCATAAGCACAGACCTTTCATTAGACTGGGGAGGTCCTCCACATCAGCGCCTCTCCTGCTGTGAGTTTTGTCATGATTATGATGAGGAAGAGGATTATGTTGGAGGGCTCTGATGGAGATGTTACCAACCCTTTACAATCAGTGCCATGCCCCAGACGAGAGCAGGACACTGCTGTTGCAGTTTATGGTTTGAGATCAAAAAGTCACTGTCAGAATACTGGCGAGCTAGCATAAGGGAGTCAGCCAAGATCTTATAATTTATCCACATTTTTTATTGAAGTTTACCAAACAGAGCATGGACCAAGGCACTCAAATGCTTTTACATTGCTGAAGTTTATCTAAGGACTGTATGCTGTGAGACTTTGGCCTCAATTACAACCTTCTATTACTGGCCATCAATTGAAGCTGTTGTTGATACATGAATCAAAAATGTACCACTTTCCAATTGCAGTAACATACAATATGAGCTGAATATTGGATTGAATACAATTAATTACGTTTGTTTGCTTGTTTGTTTGTTTGTTGTTGTTTTTTTTTTTTACAGTAGGACTACAATTCAACACAAAAGGTAGACATTAACAATAAACATCAACTTCAAACAGTTATAGAGTATAAAAAAGTTTTAAATATATTAAATGTTCTATTTGCAACAGCTTTTTTGTCGAGAAAATGTTAGCAAGACGACATAGATGCAATATGCAATAAACCAGTTACTACTGTATACAAAATTAATTGTTTAAGTTGCAGCTATGTGATGTATTCTGAACCTACAGTCTCTAAAATGCATTAAATGACTCAAAGGGATTATTAATTATTTCACTATTGAATTCTGGACCAAGAATCGGAGACTAGATGTGTTGCATTGCATTTTGTTTCCAGTATTGACCTCTAAGCTAGTGGTTGTGGGGTATTGGGTGGGAGAGGCAGGCTGACAGAAGCACGCTTACACAAACACACAAAGTTCATCTCAGGAAATCCAGCATGTGACCCCAGTAGTTAGCTTAATTCATGTTGAGTTCCTGTAATCTAGTAGAGACATTTGCTGTAGTGCGAACTGTACATCAATCCATGCGTTGGAGTCAATATGAGATTTCTATGTCATCTATACAAAGCTCGTGCAGGTGCAGGTCTCTTATCCAGTGGTGACAGTGTATCCCAAGTAACAATGAAGACAAAAACAACAGAAACGGAGCTGTCTCAAAAGATTTTTTTCCCCTCTATTTTTGTACTAATCATGATTATCTTTACTTGAGCGTCCTCTCCCAGATGCCTCCATTCTTTATGAAGCTGAATGTCCAGAAAAAGCTACATGACAAATCAGTGTCCCGCATGTTTGTTCGCTCTCCCTTTTCAGTCCACTGTGTTACAGCCCAAATGCAGCACACTGTATCCAGTTTGAAGAGAAATCGGTGAATCCGATAAAGTAAGCACAGCAACCTCGTTCAGATGAGCTTATACTTGAGCTGCAGACTTGCTTTAACAGAAAGACAGCATCACTGGATAGAGGCCTCAGAGGGCAGCAGAACTACTGGATTGCATTATTGGACCTTACACTACATGACGGAGAAAATAAGTTAAAGCACATATTAATGCTACCTCTATAGCGCTGTGAGCTCACAAGTATTACAAACCCCAACAAATACATGAGACAGGAGGATGGAATAATAAAAATAATGATATCATACAACACTAATGTGAGGTGCAGTGGTGAGCCAGCCAGTTGCTGGTCACTGTTCAGGCTTGGGCAGCTAGGAAGGGAGCATGGGTAGAAAATGAGTAGACGGGTGTCTTCTCCTAGCCTTGTGGCCTCGCCGCGGCTTCCCTCGCCCATTCAGTGAAACGAACATCTGCCTCCCGCCATACTTCCAGCGGAGGGAGGCGTACGTATTGTAGCCATTCTCCTCAATGCGCTCCTTGAACTTGCAGTTTGGGTTGTACTTCACCTTGAATCAGAGCGAGCAAAAGAGAGGTTATGACTGATCGGTCAATGGTTAACACCTGGCTGTAAAAGTCAGTGTCTGTTATTGCAGTTAAAGACATGCTTTTGCTTGACAGGATGTGATTTTTTTTCATCAAAAAAAAGAAAGAAAAAAAGAAAGAATCTGGTTTGTTTTCAGAAGGCCAGAATGGAAAATGCTCAGTTCTAGAGTTCATTTATTCAAAGTAATAAAATTAAAACCTACTTATAAAATAACAAATCATATCTTCGTCATGTTATTATCTTTTAACAAACATTCATGGTAATAAAATATCATTAAAGACATTGTATCTCCTTTGTGATCCAGTTTTGAATTCAAGTAACCAGGTTATTCCATAGATTTACTGATCTGTGACAGTAATCAGATAGTCGTTAAAGCCACTTTTCCATGGGTGGTTACCACTTCTTATCAGCAAGTTGAAGAGTCTTGAAAGATATTGTAGTTACAAGAGGTTCTGGTGCATTCCCTACTACAGATGATTATCGTGCCGCCATAATGAGGCCCCCTGTGTGATAGCATCAGGGTAGTATGAACCTGCGTGATTCACCTGCCTTTTGTGATTATGGGAGGATTCTGTGCTGGGGGAAGCTGTCCAGGTCTATTTCTGTCATATTTACTGGCTTGTTACAGCCACTTGTCTTATCACTGCTCACTTACTGATTGCCAGTCTGTGATTTCTCTCTTTGCAAGATATAAAAACATGTGCTAGACATGACACACCTTAGGTAACCTCAACATATAGTGTGTGTGTGTGTTTGTGTCTGAATTTCACAAAGAGAGGTGATTACTTTAGAAAGGTAGCTGTGTGAACAGCAATTGGTAAATGGCACGCAAAGACTTTTGGAGGAGCCCAGCTGGCTCTTTGTCACTGCTGGTCGGGCTTCTTTTCTCTGCTATCTATTTTGACAGTGGAACAAGCCTCCTCAAGCTTTGCATGCGAGCCCAACCTGCAGGTATCATCAGCTCTGGCCCAGGTGTACAGCCATGATTGATATTAGCACTCTGACCTTTCTCTGGACTTTCCAACAGAAGATTCCAGAGATTTCCCTTCTCTTCAGCAGAGTCAGACATGTTTGGGTAGGCACTCATCATTTATATGTGTGTATGTATATATATATATATACACCACCCTCCAAGGCCTCCTATCCTGACCCCCAGAAACAATGTTGCCAGGTTGTATACCCACCGATCCAAAGAGCGTGCCTTTCTTGGACATGGCTAAGTACAGCCCAGTGCTGACAGATTTGATGGCGACAACTCCCACACTGACAGATCGGATTTCCATCAGGCCTGGAGAAGAAAAGAGGGAACAGGAGTCTGGGTTAGAAACATCTAGCTATGGGAGTTTCCCATCAAAAGCCACTCTATCATTAGCGATTAGGATACCAGACGACCATATGCTCTGGGGAAAGAGAGAGAGAGAGAGAGAGAGAGAGCCTAAGACAAGAAAAAAAAAAAAAAAAAAAAAAAAAAAACAGGACATGCACAATGGCCCATTTAAGAGATTCCCTTTTGTGAGGAGACCATGAAGAGCCTAGCTTTCTAGCAACACATAATCTGAAATGCATCAGTGTGTACTATTACTACTAAATAATAAATAAATAAATAAATAAATAATCACTGTATTGGGTTCAAAGTTCTTTCTTTCTAATAATAGATTCATTCAATGAAATTAGAAACAACTAGGAGTCTCAGACCACATTCTGAGCAAAGAAAATATGTTCCTGTTGCCACTCAAGCACATCCAATCATAGCCCTAGTGCATCTCTGCTATCTAAGCAGACAGCCTCACACACTGCCTTAACCCCCCCCCCCCACCCCCCCACTCCCGCGCGCACACACACACACACACACACACACCCAGTGTCTGAGCCTGCACAGTGTCAGTCTGCCTGCCTGCCCACAGCCCTGTTTGCCTGCACAGTGCCTGCCTGCCTGCCTGCATCTATAAAAGTCCCCTAACTCCAGATGTGACACTCCATCCTGATGATGCCCAGTGTTGTTTACTGAGGGACACAAAACCCGTGTCTGATGGCCACTTAAGCAGCCTCTCTAACTCACTTCACTCCATGAAAGAGCTGCCAAGCCTGTGGGCTAATTGTTTCCTCTGGGCACTGATTGCAAACAAGTCCCATGTGGCTCACTCTTGATCTGGTTTTTGTCTGCATACAAAAATAAAGGCGCACACCCATTGTCATGGCTACGACAGAGAGAAATGTTTTGGAGATGACCTGAGGGCTTACCGCAGGGTCCTGAATAGAGACTAATTGCTGGAGATGAAACTCCTTCTTGGATGACTCTTCCTGGTTTTATTTGCCTAGTTTCACCTTCAAAGGCACCCTGATGTGGCCTGCTATCTGATCAGAGCACAGACCTCTCTTTTTGCACCACTGGAAACCAAGTCTGAGTGGAGAAAACATCTTGTGGAACATCTAATCTTTTTGCTCCTTCTTTTCTCCAATTTGTACAAGTGAGGCTCTCCTGGATGTCTCTGAAAATGGCTTGTTGGCTTTGGACAGGTGCTGTAAACATTGCAATGGATTTGGGTGTTGAAGGACAGGGCAACCTCATGCCGCTAGGAAATGAAGGAATCATAAAGCCAGCAGTGGGCCACTGGCCACCCAACTGACTACCCCCTGCTGCTTAGGCACATCCACAAGATGTGAAAGGGGCAGTGGAGTGAGTTTCCGAGCAGTCTTGCTGGTTAAACCCAGCCAGCGATGAAAAATAAATGCTCTCACCAGGAGCTGAGCAGGTGCTACCCTCCATGCACTGCCATGTCCACCCTCCCCCTCCTCATTTATTTGTGTAAATCCAGACTTTGGAAAGAAGGCTGAATTTGGCATACAGGTTTGACTTAATATGTTTGTGGATTAAATAATGAGTAATATTTTGGTCTCAGATCAAGATTCAAAGTGCCGCGACAGCTTTATGTTTCACCTGCTTTTAAGCTGGGCCTTTGGTATACAGTAACTTGCACTAGTGTTGCTAGTTTCTTATAGTTAGTTTGAAAGGCTCCAAATGGCAAAGCACACATCAGCTGCTCCTGTCACTGCAGACATGCCACTATCTCAAACCTTTTTGAACCAGGCCTGAACATCACTGGTCATGCTTAGCATGTGAGGTCATCTACCTCAGATACAGACACAAAGACAGAAGTACAAAGAGGAAAAGAAAGAGGAGAGAAGCGGGAGAAGGTAAACAAACACAGCTCCTGTTGAGTGTCTTTCTTCTCTGACAGGAACACGTAAATGAAGCCCTTCTCTGCTCCCCACAGCTGCAGGGAAGGAGGGAACGCCTTGGTACGGTCCTTCCAGGGACCAGCCCAGCTGCACCCCCATCATGCCTCTGTTACCTCTGATCCTCCAGGGAAGCATTAACACTTTGATGGCAGCCTCTTCTTTACAAGCTGTGTTTACAAACACCGGGTGTGCTATAGTGGCACCAGGAGCGTGCAAGGGACTCATAAGCAATTATCTGGGGCCCGGCTGGTGATTGGAGCGCTGCAAGGGTTTATGGGGGATTTGTCCAGGCCAATGAAAACCGCTGGTGCCTGAAAGTGCTGCCAGCACTAATTGCCATTATTTTCTGCTTTGAGTTCCAGGCACAGTAGGTGAGTAAGAAGCATGTTTGTCACAGAGTGAGAGACATTGCAGAGTAGAGTGCTCCAAGGTCACATTTCCTTTAATGTCTCAAGGTTTTAAACCTAAATAGTTTAATGTCACGAAAGTGAGAATAAAACTAGAAAACAGGACTCAAGGCAAAGTTTGATGTGAGAGGAACTGACATCTTCTACTCAAAAACATCATCTTGTGAGGAAAAAAAAAAATCCCTGTAGATCATCATTCAGTGTCTCTAAAATGAGGAGATTCCAGCAGCTAATGTGTTATCATTTCCCCAAACATAGACTTAACTTACACCTATCCTACTAAAGCTTGTCATAGTTTGTTTTAATATTGCACTATCAATCATTTTATTAGAGAAAGTGACACTTCTTTCCAAACAATGGATATCTGATTTTGGAGCAAAACTATTCAAGTCTTCCCTTGCCTCCGACATTAAATATAAACATTCTCGTTTCTCTCCTTAGATCTCTCACCCCCTGTCATTTCATCCATACGTGTTGGTGTAGCAGCCAGCAGACACAAAAGATCTGAGGACATGAGATGGGGATTTCACATTGTTTAAAAAAATCACTTGGGCTCTGGACGCTTGACCACACATCTATAAAGGCCAGTTAGATCCATATAATTCTTAGTTCCCCCTTTGAAAAGTCACTCCATTGTGTTCAAAGCCTGAGAAATCAGAGTGCGGCATTAGAAGAGTTTCCTAACTGCTGAAATCCCAAGGTCACTTCACTGGGAGGCTGTGTGCTAAGGTAAGCCCTTAGACTTACAGTGAAGGGTTCCCTTTTGTATATATTTTTTTAAAAAAACAAAAACAAAATTAAACAAAATTTAAAGGAAAAAGTGTTATCATCAAATAAGTTAGAAGCCTCTTTTGTAGGTTCCATTGACAAATGCTCCCTGTCCATGAATATGCATATGTAAAAAAAAAAAAAAAATGTGTAAATGTGATATCTCTGTCTTTTCCATGTTGCATTTTCTAACATATGGTCAGGTGTACATTCCTGAGAAATTTGATAGTTAAGGTTATCTAGTTTCTTCTGATGAAATCTATTCAAAGTGTCATACCTGAGTAAGTTTATTAATGTTTAAAGCATGAATTGGATAATTGTGAGTCATTTTCATTCAATCAGTGTCTCAGATGTTTATTTAAAAATGCATCAAGAAAATAAAATGCAAGTGATAAAAGACCAGCAAAGGAATGGAGACAAATTAACTCTTTGTTACTGAGTTGCAGTGGAAGCTGAAGCACACTGCTGCACTGTGTTATGCTGTGCAAGTATCAACTGATGGTCCTATTGAGCTCATGAAAAAGGTACTTTTGGCTTCCCACTTGCAATTGGCAAGATCTCTTAACCTTTGACATGTTTTGGCTGGGACTGTCAATAAGCTCAAGCTGCCATTACAAGCAAATCCTGGACTATACATGCCTAGTCAACTGTGGACTTGCCATTTATTTCTCCTCTATGGGATTTTTAAAAGCATAGAAAACGTCTTTTACCCAGTCTTTTTTTACTCTTTCTTTTCTTTCCATTCCCCATTTTTTGGAAGTTAGCCCATCGTCAGATCATTCAAGCCTTTTCTGACCTTAAAAAAAGGCAGAAAGGAGAGAGAGAGACACTCTCACGGGGTTCCCTTTTGTCAGGCTCATGGTAAAGGGGAGGAGGAGGGAGCGAGTACAGGGTGTAGATGCTGGTTATAAGATGGGGGTGTCAGTGGTGGGGGCAGTTGCTTCCAACTGCCGCTTCGACCCCCAATAAGTCTTTGTTACTCACCTGAGAGGTGAAGAGCTAGACAAGATCTTATTAATGACTAAGCTTTTTGAAAAGGGCTCTAAAAAGGGTGGAAAAATGCTTCCTTCCATCACAATTTAAAAGTAGAAAAGAGTGAAAGACTGAGCAAAGAGAGAGCGAGAAAAAGAGATTTTTCTGCTCGGTTCCTCCCGTCTTCTTTTTGTTCCTTTCCCAGGTCTTTAATTTCTTGGGTTGCCCCCTTGAGCAGCCCTCCATGGCCCAGTGCTCGACCAGAGCAGAGCCTGGGAATCTTGAAGTTCCCGCTGTGCTCCTGCTCTTGATTGACATACCTTTTCAATTATTTCACAGTTTGCTTGCTTTTTAAATGAAGAGGGCCCTGTTGTTTTTTTCCTTCTGCCCTCCTTTTCAAAACACAAGCTTTTCATGTCGGGTCTCCGCTGCTGGGCCTAATGGCTGTGACCAGCACCTTTGATCTGCCGTGACCCCCTCGAAGGGCCTGGGACTGGGTGAAGCAGCCGCCTGTGTGTATCTGCACGGTTAAGTACGGCACAGACAAAGGCTGCATCACTCACTACTGCTTTAAACACCTTGAGAGATTACCATGAGAACAGGCGTTCTAGTGGAGGCCTTGATAGGTGGTGTGATATGGAAACTCTCACATTAACCCCTGAATGTACAGTAAAATACCAGCCGCTAGGTAATGGGCAAGGATGAGCTAATTCTGGAGGGAAATGTGAGACCTTCACTGAGGCTTTCAACAAAATACAATTAGATTCTGGTGTATTTTTCTAGGTTAAGAAAATAAGAAGAAAAAAGCAAAAGATTTGTAGCTCTCATGGGTTGTGCATATCATTGCATGACTTTTAAGTTTTTTTTAATTCAAAACCACAGAGCTAAGATCTAAATTGTTCTCACTTGTGTAGCAATACGGAGGCCAAATAGTTGAGAGAGATGATGGAGCAGAAGATGATTGTTTGTCAGTCTGATAAACAGTTGTAATTAATGAGGAAAATAACACTCTGACATAGAAACACAAGCACAGACAGTGATTGTTTGGTGCCTCGTCATTAAACGGGCCACCAAAGACGGTCATGAAACTGGTTTGGGACGGAGGCTACTGTCTATGCTCTGATAGCAGAGACATAAAAAGAGGACAGATGTTGAGCCATGCAGAACTGTGGTTCTGGCATTGGGCTTGTGGTGACTGATCAAATCCAAGGCTTGTCTGCACAAGGTTCACTACCTCTCGTTCAGGGGCTCTTAGAGCACACAGGCAGCATAAAATGACCTTTTTCAGACAGGCGCTGTGAAAATATATTCCAAAAAAACATGTCCCACTTAGTTTATAGCCTGCTACAATTTATACAGCGACTAATTCAGCTCAACGTCCTTACGTTTGTTCAGTTAAATCAAATTCAGTGACAAACAGTGTCTTGGTGTGATACATTCCACTGTAAAAATATGCGGCCCTTCATATTGATTAGTGGCAGACAGATGAGGGAATTATCCCGTCAGATGATTCAGCACATATTCTGGAAGCTTAATATTTCCATCATGCAGCATGTGTGGCTGGGTCAGAGATGACTTCATTTTAATGAGTGCCTAATATGAAAGCCGATCCCCCATTTACTGAGGAGTATGACAGTGCTCTGGAGACGGAGTAGATATTGTTTACAGGGAACACAGTGTGCTGGGAGGTCTGCAGTTAAAATATTACCGTGTTTTCTACTCACTTTCAGACGGCATTTGGATGTATTTTGAGCAGCCAGGCATGTTTGACTTGAAGATACGGGGTACTCAAGCAGAGAGCAGCACCTCAAGCATGCCTTGATGGTGACAGCTGAGCTAAAGCAAAGCTCCTTTACCTCTGTTTTCAGGTGGCTGTGGACTAAGGGCTTAGGGGAAAAAAACAGAGGTTGGCAGCACTGTGAGTGTGATTGGGACGAACTATTACAACATCACTTGAAAGGAAAGATGGGCATTTTTATGTTTGCGGAAGGGAGGGAGATGAAAGACCTTGTATTTTTTGGGGTCAGTTTGGATTATCCTTGTGCCTTAAGCCTTTGGCCACATGTCTTTCTCATTATGGTGTGTCTGAGCGCAGAGCTGGTCAGGTCAGGGAGGCACAGACAGGAAGCAGCATTGATCAGTCTTACACAGATCCTCGGCTGGCTGAAACCAGAGCATGAAGTAGAATCACAACACATGCACGCACACACACACACACACACACACACACAAACAGAGAGAAAGGCAAGGGCAGACAGAGTCATCCCATGAACCGTGACTGTAATGGTTGATTGAGAATTTCTTCGAGTGGAGTATACTTTATCAGCTGAATTATTGACCTCTGGGACAAATCCACCAAGCACACAGCTCTTGATTAGCAGATGGTGGGGGAATTCCTCAAAAGTTAAAGGTTCAGGGGAGCTTACACGGTGCCAGAGAGCTAAGAAAGAAAGTGGTTTTTGAAATGTGGTCAT
This sequence comes from Myripristis murdjan, assembly GCF_902150065.1. Classification (NCBI taxonomy): domain Eukaryota; kingdom Metazoa; phylum Chordata; class Actinopteri; order Holocentriformes; family Holocentridae; genus Myripristis; species Myripristis murdjan. The sequence continues at coordinate 13,711,258 of NC_043983.1, read as the reverse complement.
AAGCAAAACAACTATAAATTGATTCTAAGTGCATGATAAATTGTGATATACTTCACTCCTCTAACAATCTACAACAGTATCTCATAATAAATGTCATTTTTTCCATTTCAAATTGCAGATTGATAGAACGTAACAGTTATTGGACAAATAATCAGCTCTTGGAAGCCGGCAGTTTTTAAGACCCAGATGTGTTTCCCAGAAAAAAAAAAAAAAAAAAAAAAAAAAAAGAGGACATCCTCTGTTGCACAGGTGATGTGTTTTAGAGTACCAGATGCAAGAGATATTTGTTTGTAATAAACAGAAGAAAAACACTGTAGTTAGCGTGAGCATAACAGAAGAAAAAAATCTATTTGTATTCATACTGGATGGTGAAAGGTAAAGTTCACTGTTGTGACCTTTTGGGATTACTTTCCAACTCTGATGTCATTTTGCTACTGCGTGCTCAATATCTGAGACTCTTGTCAAATGTCAGTGCAGGTCCTCTGCTGATGTCCTGTACGGTGCGATGCCCTCACCTGTTTAATAGGACAGCCAGAGCTGGACAGCAGTATAACATTTACAGTCTCTTTAACAGGGGCCGCGACTGCCACCCTGGGTGCTCTACTGTTCCAGAATAGAGGATTTGTGCAATGGTGTGTGTTGTGTGTGTGTGTATGTGTGTATGCTGAGCTGTGTTGTGTGTGCATTTGTATGAGCTTGTGTGAGTGTCCCACTGTTTCAGAGCAGGGCAGCTGTGAGGCTATGGGCAGCACCTCCCTCCCTCCCCTCCTACATACCTGTCTCTCTCTCTCTCCCTCTCTCTTTCTCTCTCTCTCCCTCTCTCTTTCTCTCTCTCTCCCTCCCTCTCTCTCTCTCTCTCTCTCTCTCTCTCTCTCTCTCTCTCTCTCTCTCTCTCTCTCTCTCTCTCTCCCTCTCTCTCTCCTGTGTGCCAGCCGGCTTGCTTTTCATTTGGCTCCTCTATCTGTCTCCCTCCCAGCCTCCTCGCCTCTTGGTTTCTCTCACTTTTCCTCCTCTTTCCTGCATCTTTCCTTGGTCTCTCCACTCCACGTCTGCTTGTCTGGTTCTTTCCCTGCCCGGGTCTCCCCCCCCTTTACCCCCACCCGCTCCTTCCTCGCCTGCCTGCCTGTCTGCACTGGGTCTCCGGACATGCATCATACCTATTAACTCTCACAGGACTGGGATGATTTATTCATCCCACCCTAACAGCTATGAGACATGTCTCCTCTGAGCTAAGCAAAGACCTGGGCTGGTCCCACACACACAAAGAAAATGAGAGACTGAAACACACACACACACACACACACACACACACACACACACACACACACACACACACACACACGCACACAAAATGCTCAAAGTGAAGCTTGCTTATATGATCCTCAGTTTTTTGCCACTTCGCCCTATTGCTACCCTCCCAGCTGAGACACTGGCACACTCAAAATGAGAAAAGCAGATTGATAACCACTGAAAAGACAGGGGGGAAAAAGTCATATTGAAATTCAGTAATGAGATGAACTGACCAATTCTCTGTCTGGTCTTCCACCACATGTTGGTCACAGCAGCTCTATCCAAGCCAGCCTGATGGAGCCAACATGCCGGGCTGCTTGGCTCTTTGATCTGCTTCTTTTTCTCAAATGAGCTCAGATCATCTGGAAGTCTGTTGTTTGTGGAGGTGATAGAGATTCCCATGCCTAATTTAGCTTTGTCATTTTTGGACAGTTAAAGGCATTCTTAATTTTTTCCTATTTTCCTCTGATGTTTGTTTTGATTGAACAATAGAACTGATGAAATAACTAGCAACCCTGATTTAAAAGAGAGAAAAAAAACAGCAACATAAGGAACAAAACAATTTTTGCACACCATTTTGCGGCTGTCTCTTTTCTCTCGCTCCTTTCTCTCACACGCAGAACCACATATTCACTTTCAGAGATGCGAGAAACATATCACGATACACACTGAATCCATCATGCACATGTAATAGCTTCTGCGTAAGCTGTACCTTGTGGAAGTAGGACAGAGAAAGACAGGAAGAGGGGTCCCCATATGTCTGTATTTGTGAGTGAGTGCATTCCCTGGCCTGCAGCCCACCCCATCAAAAAACAAGGACATTAGACAGAAAGGAGAAGAAGAAAGGAGAGAAAGGGCTGGCAGAGGGTTGGTCTTCCCTGCCCACATATCACTTGCTGTTCCCACATTCCATTAAAATCTCTCGGGGCTTGAGAGTGCAGATGGGGCTGATAAGATTATTTTTCTCCTGTCTTTTAATCTGTTAGTCCATATTCAGTGCCCAACCCTTTTGTTGAGCAATTGTTGCCTTTAAACACTTCGTGACAGGGCAACCTCACATGGTGTAATCATAAAAGGCTCTTGGACATCGGGCTTATGGGCGCACAAGTAGCCTATCATACATTCTTGTTACACTCACGGCATCCCTTACAGCTCTGCACTACAGAGGATATCAATCTCCTCTATTACTGAATGCGCAAACGTCATCCATAAAGCACAAGCATTCCATAGCACAAATTAGAGTATGGGATCTGGAATCAATTTGAAGTCCACTCTCACACAGTTGTGTGCAGGCTGTACTTAAGCTCATTCCTCCTGCCTGCCAGGCTGAGCCACTGAGGGAGGTGTAAAGCAGAGACAATCTACTTCTCCACAGTCCCGAGCCTATTTTTTTTTTTTTTTTTTTTTTTTTTTTTTTTGAGCCTGTGAACAAGCCACACGGTGGTGATCCGCTGAAAGCTGACTCCCACACTCAGTCGGCCCCAGCCCCGGCCGCAAGGGGTGACATTCTCTCACACACAATCCAGAGGCTGGTCCTCTTTCAGGGCTCGCACTCGGCCCTGTTACCCCCACCCTTTCATGCGGTGCTGCTGGGAGAAGTACTCCAGGGATTAGCCCAGCCAGGTCTTTCAAAGGCCATTAGAGCAAATTACAGGTATCCCGTTACCAGTGCGCTGGGACAGGCCAGGTGAGGGGCGCAGAGGCCAGGCGGGAGAGCAGGGGTCAGCTTGGGACAAAAAGACAGGGCCACCCTGGGCCCCACTCTATCGGAGTGTCTCCCTGGCTCCACAAACTGGTAGGCCTGCATCTATGAATGGCTCACTTGATGGGACCTCAGAGACATTGTCTCACCACCGTAACTTTAGCCTTTTTTCGTAGTACACCCCCCCCTCCGACCCCACCTCACCACCCTTCAATCCCACTCTCCCCACCCTGGTTTTCTTGTCTTGCTACTGATGTGTGCACGGCTTTGCTCAGATAAATGATTGCATTCGATGACTGTGAAACAAGAACAAGACAGAATATATGATACAAAACTTAAGCTGCAAAATATACATCACTTTATGCCGAGCCTATGCATGTATGGATACAGATCTTTGTTCTGTTAATGTGAACAAAATGATATTAATATTCAGCAATAACATAGCTGTACTAATAATAGGCACCATACAAAAAACCCTGCCTTTGGCCAAAGACTTCTTTTGATTTATGTTCACCATTTTTACTTTAGACCTAAATTTGAATAGTAATGGCAACCACACACCCATTAATGTGTACTCTCTCCATGTAACAGTATGCTGCAGGCATTATAAGACTGATGCTGCAGATAAAGTTTGAAAGATGGCCACAGGGAGTTCCGCATCCTGCCATTTTCTCTGGACTACTCACACACACACACGTGCCCACTCTTCCTCCTGGCCTGTAGTACCACACACAGTCACACATATACACAAACTCACAAACACACAGACACACACACACGCTTGCCTCACCCTATCCCAACTGGTGGATGGCAATCTAGTGGAGGGGCTGCGGAAGTGTTTCATTAGCCAATTACCGCTGGAAGATAAAGGCTGCGTTCCCACAGTCCACAAGGCCGGGGGTCAAATGTGACCAATTACTCTCCATCCCCTCACACAACAGATTAGTCTGTCTGATTTATCCCCAGACAGACTGACCCAATCCTTCAGAATCACCAGACACATCTGGGGATGTATGCGTGTATTTGTGTGGTGTATTCATGTGTTTTGTGATTTCACCATTCAAAGAAAGCATAGATTTGGTGAATAAAAATGCCAAAAGGTAAATTGGTACCAATGGGCTGCCACTAAATGTGAACGGAAAGTAAAAAGGTTTAGTTTACAAAGAAGAATTACAAATTGCACAAATAATCTCATCTTGGCTCTCTGCGCTAGCAGGCCAAAGATTCAAAGATGAGAGTCGTACCAAAGGTCTCCTCTACCACACACACATATTACTCTCCCATTACACGTATAATCTGTAATCGGTGTACCTGCATGTCCTGTCAGCATGTGCTCCATGCTTGTTATACCACTAAAGCTGTGGTTGTATGTAATGGAACATCAATCAGTTCATTAGGGACCTCCAGGATGCTGAATCAGTGAGCAAAGACCTTCCGCTGATGAAACCCTTAAACTGGGAGGCATTGATGGGGGTACGCCAGCCCACCAAGGTAACACTAGAGGACAAGCTGAGGGAGTGCGCCGGGGTGGGGCTGAGGGCTGGAGTAGTGAGGCTGAGGGATTGGGGAGGTGAAAAAGGTTAACGAAGCCCACAGTGTGGGCTCTGCCTGGTTGTCTGTGCCTGTGTGGTACTGAGGGGCCACAATCTTACCCACTAAGGGGCCTTTTCTTTAATCAAGGAGAGAGAAGGGGGGCACGGGGTAGAGGGGCAAACTGCCTCCAAATCATGCATCACATCCATAACGAGCGAAAGGCAAGCTATCAAAGACTTCACAGATAGTTACGAGCAGATTCTCCCGCCAAGAGCTTTGTGACTCACAGCTTCTGCAGTTTCCTGCACTTTGGTACTGCATGAGGGGTTGGGGGGTAGGTGGGGGGTGGGGGCTGGTATGGAGGGATCCACATTAGACTGAGGTCATTCCCCTGTGCCACTAAATTGCAGTAAGCTGGTGTGCTGCATCTGCAGCTGGTTTGGTTGACTGTCCGGACCAGCCATTCTGAATGGAAACAGAATTAAGGGATAAACAAAGTCCTTGTTTACAGTTTCCCTCATGTCATTTTACTAGGCCCTTGGAAAAAAACACACAAATCTACACTACGTTATTGAGCAGTAGCCTCTCTGTCAGATTAAATCACTTTGGATTTGACAGCAAATTTAACGTGCTAGTTAGCAGTTAAATCTATTACAATAACATAGCTGGGCTACTCTTTTTATCTAAATTAACTTAATCCATGCGGGTGGTAAAAGTGAGAATCTGTTTGTGTGTCTATATGTGTGTGCGCACATATGTGTGTCAGTGTGTTCTCCTGAGGCTCAGGTGTGAGATGCAGACGTGTGAGGTTCCACTGAGTGAGCACCATGACACAGAATAGTCTCTGTGCCCTGAGCTTGCCCCGTATTTACATTATTAAAATGAGATGGGCATGCAGGGAGGTGACAGAAGGCACAACAGGGAAATCAGGGCCTTGTCAGAGCTGTCACTTGCTCCACTGGCCAAAGGGCCCTGACCCCAATCCTATCCACTGCAGGGGAGGAGAGGGAGACATGGAAAGAGAGAAAGAGAGAGATGGTAATAGGTAGAGAGGGGTGAACAGATACACAGAAACAGAGAAAGGGATGACGGTGAAGGATATGCGAGCATGAGACACAGAGAGGTTGCCTCCGCCCTCACAGACAACAATGTGGCAAAAACCAAACGCATCTGAATATTCTTTCTGCCTGCCTGGTTATGGATGACTGCAGGCTGTAAAGGGGGGAGGTGTCACTCTTTCTGCTTCCACTATGACAACTGAGACCCATTCTGCCTGAGTCACTCTAAAATAGATGCAAAGTTATCTGATATCTTGAGACATCCTTGCATATGAATTTCTCATCCTTGATGCTGCGAGGAGTAAGCATTACTGTTCACTGAGGATGAAGAAAGTTTCCGGACTGAGATCTCCGTGTCAGTAGGGCAGTGGTCTGATGAATGTAGTCGACTGCACTGCCTCAACTATAACACCACAACACTTTGTGCCACCCTCTGTGTTGTAAAGAGGAGCATGGCCTTCCAGACGAGAAAAACACCCGTGTGCACACAGATGGGTGCACATATAAGCATGCAAGTGCATGCACGCACACACACACACACACACACACACACACACACACACATAATTTGAGTGCAAGGTAAGGTCTGGTTCACATTAGGCATTAGGGAAAGGAAACGCACATCTTTTTCAGTTTAGAGTCCACTTCATGCTCCTGCAATGGCACAAGCATAAACACAGGCACATGCATTCTAAACGTACACACAAATTCAAAGCGCTCACAAAGAGTCCTGACACGATACTCACATCCTGCTCGTGTTCATTTAGCTAAATGGCCACACAGATAAAAAGCAGGTACGGCTCGATGTGCATAATGCAGTTCAGAGAGGAGGCTGTATGGTCTCAACCTGCTGGTATGCACAGACCTGCATGGGAGTCGCCGTTTTTAGCCTTACGCATTTGCATTCATTATCCTACTTCTACTCACAGGAAAAGCATTTGCAAAAAGGATATTCACTCCAGACCTTGAATACTCTGCCTCACTCTTCAAAGCTTTGTTACAGGGGTTGTTCACCCAACATGAGAAAAAAGAAAGTATCTCATACTGTTTATTTGTTTCCTTATACTTTAATATAATCAAGAGGAGGAGTTCAGCTGCCAAAACAGGTAAATGCCACTGCTTAAAAAACAAAAAAACTGACTATGCAATAATTCACATAACATAAAATTTTGTCGCAAAAAGCACGGCTATACAGATGACAATGGGAGATACATATTTTTGCTAAGAAACTCTTCAAATATAATTCTTACTTGAATAAAATGTTCTCATTTTGGTTTTAAATGAATTTAAATCAGAAATAAAAGAATTCACTATCTCTAATAATTATAAATGCCATTGGTGTTGGTGAGTGATTGATAACGATAGCTTGTTCTGCAATTTCTCATTGTTAATATTCCGCGTTCAAAGCATGCAACCCAGTCATCGACTTATCTTTCCTCACTTGCACAAATCACCTCTTAATTGCATCTCTGTATCTATGTTGGCTGTCTCAAACAAAATAAAACCCCAGCGATAACTAATGTAATATCCGTGTGATATGTCATGGAATATGATTTGTTTAATTACAGTGAGTGTGTTATGGATTTGTTTCCTTGGTGTGATGCAGCACTTCTCCTGTCATGTGTTGTGATTAGACACATTCCCAGTCTATTACAGCAGCCAGGAGCTGTAAACCTGATTTCTCCCACTTGATTGCCTGACAGCAAGTCAATATTTACCCATACAGACTGGCAATCTGACTGATTGACAGGTTGTGGTTGCTGAGAGTGTGTGTATGTGTGTGTGTAGTGTGGGTGACTAAGACAGAGTGCAAGAGAGATTAGAGTCTATATAGAGTTCACAGAGTTGTGGTATACCATCAGGATGTTGAAGCCTAAGCGGTGTGCCTCTGTGGCTTACAACTGCACAGGAAAAAGGGTGGAGAGCCTCAGATCTACCTGAACGTCAGACAGAACAGGGTTGAGGCGTCTGGTTTTACTGTCTTTTATTGCTTCCTTTATGCTCCAGACTCTATGATAGAGGTAGAGATATCTGTCTTTTGGGCAGCAGGTGCACCACATTCCTGCTGTTATTGCTTCTCTTACTGTCGCCGTTTTGGGACTCCCAGTTCCAGGCTCCTTGTGATTTGTGATTTCAGGTCAAATTTGTACACCTTTTAAACTCTTGCAGGCAGTCAGCCGTGGCTGTATTCAGGGATGCCAAGTTGTTTCTTTTTTCCCTGTCTACAGCAGGGCTTCTCTTTCAGCTGCCTTTATTCCTGGGCCAATGGTTAAACGCCTTCCAAGACATGATGTCTGGCTCAGCTCGAGCAGGGAGGTGAGAGGCTTTATTGGAAGGGTCAAAACAAAACCATTAAAGTCTGTCTTGGTCTACATAAGGGAGAGACTAGCCCTGTCTCCCTGAACTCAATGTGTGTGTGTGTGTGTGTGTGTGCATGGTCCGAGATGTGAGTGGTGGTTGCTCCTTGGTGACAATATTTCCTTTGGCGAATGATTTCAAACATATGGTGCTGCATGAGTAAGACTAGCTGGCTGGCTTTTCCCAACTGATCTAATTAATACTCATTTTACGCCTTTCACAAAAAAAACACACATAGTAATAACAGTGCTAATGTCCTCTCATTGAGGAAAAAGCCAAACTTCGCTCCCATTTTAAAAAGTTACTGCTTGGGCTGGCAGGCCATGTATAACTTTGCATTGCCCTACTGTAATGAATGGTGGCTCATTACAATGATGTATAAAGAACCTAAATCATTGAGGGAGTAGCTTTTGGACTGCAGCAGATAGCCTGCTTATGTGAACAAGCTGGAAAATACATGCAAGTGTAATGGCTGTTTTTTCTGGCTCAACAAATATTTACAAGTTAAACCTTAATTTTCAGGTATCGCACTTTTTAATAATTTCTTTCTCATTTGATAATTTCTTCCTAAAAGCATTTAGAAAGTGATATATAGGAACCTCCCTCTCCACTCCATTCTCTGCTTTTTACAAGCCTTTAAGAACATCAATGCAAACATCTTTTATCATCAGGCTCAGGATCCAAGTGGCTGGTTACTGGCACTGTGAAATCCTCTCTTTTGTGTTCTCTTCACACCCACAGGATGTTCAGTGCTGTGGGATGTTATAAAGGAATTGGCTCCTGGAGCCAAAGTCAGACTCTATAAACCTGCTGATGAACCCAGTAAAGCCCAGAGAGGAGCCAGAGCTCAACCGCTAAAGGTTGTTAGCTACTAATTGCTACATTTTTAGAGACCATTCATGATATTAAACTCTGGTGGCAGAAACCAGGGATGCTAGGCTAATTAGTGTGACATTGACTTGTCACTTGTCCCGCAATGTTCCCAGGGTAGAGAGTGTGTATGTGTGTTTGTGTGTGAGAGCATGTATTCGGTGTTTCAGTGATGTTTTTTTTTTTTTTTTAGCTTTCGGCCTCTCCATGCCAGGAACAGCTGGCAAGGGGTCGATTGTCATTGTTTCCCACTCAGGCTGGGGCCACTGTCCTTATTGGGAGGGATTATGAAGGCAGCATTCGTGGGATTTTCCCCTCCTGTTGGCATCCACATATCCACGAAGCCCCTCTCAGTTGAGACCCAGAGGAAACCTTGCATAAGGCCTAATGAGCAACGGGAAACGCTCCAGCACTCCTCTAGCCTTTAATTTCCACCTCAATACTGAGCAAAGCACGCCCCAGCCCTTCTTCTAGCCTCATTAACATGTGTATTCTCCAATTCAAAACACCAAAGGACTTCCTTTGGCCAGGTGCTTCCCTCTTTTGCCCCTCCAGCCCTGGTACTGTTGATCCAGTCACACGTCCCTGTCTGAGCTCTACCAGAATTAATGGTGAGTCATGATGAGGAGGTAGAATTAAACTTTCTCACGCCTTCAAAGTGGCAGACGGAGCAGACTACTCATTTGGTAATGTCTGCAGCGCTGGCAGGTGAATGTCTATGTTCTCAAAATGCACCTTAGATAACAGTTGAGATGATAAATGAGGAATAGAGACACTTTTCTTTGGGGTTCTGGTTCAACTTGAAGAGGAGTTTCCTCATAGTTCCTCAACAGTGCTTTGATTGTGTTTGTTATTAAGGCTCTGATATGAAATAATGCTCTCTTGAGTCTCTTCTGTTCCAATATCGTATTAGGATGGGTGAGTCCTCACTAGAGCTGGGGAGTATTACACGCATGCACTTGCATTTCTGCTGGGGCAACTTGCAGAAACACTCAGTGCTACTTTCATTTCAGTATATTTGGTTCTCAGATGTAAAAGCAGGGAAGACAATAAGAACTGGTATTTATAGAAAAACACTGCACGCACTTTGTGTGTCATTCTTGTGCACGGGCTATGCTAATCTCTGACTTTACATTTTAGAGCTATGGCTTTGCTTACAACTATAGCTTTGCTGATATAAACCTAAAAGAACTATCTTCAAACATAGCAGTAATGAAAAAAGTTATTTGCTAGGCCCATACTGTAGCTGTAATTTCAAAGCTGAGACTTTGGAATATGCCCAAAATGTAATGAATTTGCTTGAATGCAAGTAAGCATTCGGTATTTCATCAGTCATTTCCAGACTTAAAAATGTGTGCCCCTACTCTGTCTTCAATAAGATATAAAAAATATAAATAAATAAATACTGCACTTGAATCAAATACAGTAAATAACTGTTTCTGCCTCTGATCCTTGCATACACACACTCATGATAACTGCTGGTACAGTCAAAGTGGTCAAAGCTTCAGGAGGATATGGCCATCCGTCTGAACCACTTGTCCTGTCTTTTCACATTTTCAACTTCAAGTCAGTCTCTCCTTAGTGAGTGACAGTTTCCCCCGTCTAAAACAAGTTGAATAATTTCCACAACATATTTTAGCGGGGTGGAAGATTTTCTTCCTATGGGGGCTGTCCAAGTCAAATACGCTCATGAACTTGGAAAACTCTCACATCAAACAGCAAGATGTTGCAAACGAAGGGAAATTTGGTAAACACAACACACCCTGGCTGTGAGAGCTGTGCGGCTGCGGAGGCAGAATGGAGTTAGTCTAGTGGCTTCTCTGATTATAGTGGTGTGGCGGGGTGACCTTATTTCCTAAGGGTGAATGGGCTGTCACTACCTGGAGGCTGCACAAGCGTTTGATGCCCAAAGCCACACACACCCAAAATTTAACAGTGCATCTTTTAAAATTAGATGTAAAAATACTGTATATACAGTGAATATATTCTGTGAGCCATGCCAACAAAACAAATAACCAAACAAGAAAAACATTTTGTAAAACAAAGTAGAAACACAGGAATAAATCAAATACAGGTTTATTTGCTTAAAGCCTGAGAGTATTCGTTCTGTATGTATAATGAACTTGGCTTGGGTGATTGGCCTTGGAGCAAAATGTTTATCTGATTTGAACTTTACTCCACTCCACACTACTCCACAGTTTGATTTGCTCTTGCAATTGATCATGCAGTAGTTACTGGGCGTGCCTGCGCAGCTGTTGTGTTGTAGCGGTGTCTAATTAGCAGAGTATGACCGATGACCCAGGACAGGATATGATGCCTACCTGCCTCTGGAGCTTTTGTAAACATTTGGGTGTGTTTTTCCCTTCGATCATTTTCTGCTTTACCATAGGTCAAAAGAAAAACACGTCAAGGCCCCTGCTCCAATCACTGAAACTACTGTAGGCTATGTCTGTTCTCGTTGCTATTTCAACAAGTTATTTTTAGGAACGTCTGTGATCCAGTGGTTTGTAATGATGTGTGGACTCATAGTTAGCGTGTGTGGTTTCACAGGCCATAATCAGATGATGGACCCATCCTTTATCTTGTCTGATTTCTATCTGTCTGATTTGATTAGCAAATAGTTCAAAGGGCTCGTAAGCTTATAGCTTGGCTGTGATGGTAACAAGCTTCAGGAATGGGCACCTGTGAGCTCTAGCGTGTGTGTGTGTGTGTGTGTGTGTGTGTATCACTGTACTCAGACAGGGCAGGATGTTGCCGTCTCTCTCAGTGCAACACCTTGGGAATTGCAATTGATACACAGCGAGCCTCTCCTGTCTGTTACTGATGTAAGTGTTGAATTTCATCACTCAGCAAAGACAACCATTTATCTTATCCGTCCTTTAATAATAACTGGAAGGTTATATTTAATTTCGGTAATTCTGTACAAGACAGCTATACTGCAATCTCCATTTTAACAGGTCATAAAAAGTGTAAGTGTCTATTCAGTCTTATAATCTTGTTTTTCTTAAAACACGTTTAAAAAAAAATCTTCTGGTGAAATGAGATAATCATACTTGTTTCCAATGCGAGTAAATTAATTCCTTGAAAAAAGTGTAATTTTCTTGATACTAGTAGACTGATCTGCCTTATTCTGCCTTGTTTCAACATATTTATACTTGCTCTCAGAAAGAGTTCTGAGACAAGTGAAACTGCGTTGGAAATAAGCCAGATTATCTCATCCAACTGGCAGATTTTTTCCACTTATTTTAAGAAAAATAAGATTTTCACGACCCGACATGAAACTAAATATAGATTGTGCCATCATTAGACATAAATAATAAATCAAACTGATAGGCTGAATTCCTCATAACCAACTTTGATATGCAAAACTGCACTTATCTATCATGTGAATTTTGAATATTATACAATCTCTCTTCCCTTCCGCCAGAGCTGGCTTTCTCCTGCACTCTCCCCTTTAAACCCACCGTGTCTCTAAGTCAGTCTTTCTCCCTCTCGCCTCTTCCCTCAGCTGTTCCATGCCCCTGCTCCACTGGGATTGATACAATATTTTCCAACCTCAATTAGCAGAGAGCGTGTTGACTAATTCCAACTGTTTTTGCACCTGAGAGGTTGGGAGTTGGGGCTGGAAAAACTGAGTGGGGTGGAGGTGAGGGCTGGGGCTGGGTGTAGCAGGCAGAGCTGTCGGGGCAATGCAGCCGTGTCGACAGAGTGTGAGGGCAACACAGAGGACAGAGGAAGGGTCGGCCAGACTTTTACAGAGCTTTTATGCTGGCTGCCTTCAGGTTGAGCAGTGGGGACTGAGCCGAGCTGAGCAGCACTTCCCTACCTTGCACAAGGATAATAGAATCACATAGAAATGACGATACAGGCAAGAATAGTGCTGAAGAATAGTCCAATGTGTGTGTGTGTGTGTGCCTGTATGTGTATTTTTGTTCTGTGTGGATCTCTTTTGTATTTGCTTATGTGGGCATATATCTGTTTTTGTAACCATACAAGCATATGTCTGTGCATATGTGAGTTAATGTGCATCATTTTTAGTGTTGCATTGTTTACAATGAAACAAATCAAAACTGTCTTCTCTGTGTGACAGTTGTACCGATCTTGCAAGTATCTGTGTTACTGGTTTCATCATTAAATATGTATCACTTCCTCCTGGCCCTGTCGCTACAATCTATAGCATGACACTGTATCAGTATCGAGGAATTCTGCAGGTCAGGAGGCTATAAGTCTGATTGAAAGGCTGCTTATGCAATGGTAATAGGCACTCGCGCAGGCACAGAGTGAAATCTCAAAATATCCCCAAACCAGATTTGCCCCATACTGAGGTAAAACCACAGATCAACCACAAGGTCCATTTTCTTAATTTTGAGGCAAAGCCTAGATGACCACTGGTCTGGCACTGTGCTCGGCTCAGGGTGCAGGTACACACCCTTGCTCTCTGTGAGCAGAGAGAGATTCGTTATTTCCACCAAAGGAAATGAGAGGATGAAGGCTAAAGTGTATGAGGGCATTACATTTAAGGGGACTGCTCTTTTTCATGGGGAGCCACTGCAAACCAACTAAGCATTTCTGACAAGACCATGGAAAAGCAAAACACAAATTTCACAATCCTCAGGCATCACTTTTGCTGCTTTCCAAAGACCAGGAACACTTGTTTCAGTTTAAATTCCAACATGTTGCCAATATGCAATTGCTACCACTCTTCAAAAATGAATTCTGAAGTGTCAAATTCAAGCAGAGCTTGGGAGTAATATTTTATTATAGCAGCTGACATATACTACCACTAATATGAAAATACTAAGTCCCTACTTGGAGAGGCACACAGGTACAAAAAAAATCACCTCAACTTGAATTTTTACCAAAGTGTGTGTGGTTTAAAGGATTCTGCCAGGTGACTAATCCCGGCAGGTTAACAAATGTCACCCAGTCTGCAGCTTGGAGCTCGAAACGGTGGCAACAGACTGACTGGCCTGTTGGCTGGGCAGAGCAGCTGCTCCTGCCCCCAGTAGCTGCATGGAAAAACTCTGACTCATACGCTCATATAAAAAGGCATTAACGACCAAATACATAAATATAACCGTCAAAGGCATAAACGTCTCCAAGGGCCATCCAGTCAGTCAGTCAGTGACCAACGGGGAGGGAGGTCAGCTCATGATCAGAGTTGGTTTGTCTGACCTGGTCAAGCATCTGAAAGACACCCATTGATGGAGGCACAGAAGATGCATAGCTGCTCTGTGAACAACCTCTTCTCAGGTGTCCCCTGCCCATATGTGTAGACTACAGGCCTACAAATAATCTATCTGGGATACAAGCGCACCGCTGCATACTGAGCGCTGTGATCACATTGGGAGGTTCTGCCCTGTCTGAGCAGGTGCTGAGAGGTGTGATGTGTTGGGCCCAAGGGAGATCCATGTTGATAGGAGTTTCTAAAGAGAGATTTACTGCTGTGTACATGACTTACAAAGAAATGTGGCGGAAAACTCTTTGACTGTTGTCGGTAAATCACTTTGTAAAGAAAGCCCCAATACACCTGCTGGATGCAGATGTGAGGCTCACTGTTTAAGCCTGAAGCTGTCACCCGTGAACATGCATGCACACAGACATAAACACATGCATGTGCACATGCACACTTGTAGACACACGTAAACACATACACATGCAAACATCAGCACAGGCACACAGAGAATCAGCACTCTTCTCAGCGGTTTTAATCAATAAGAGTTAAATTGACCGTTGCAGTTTCTGTAATTGTTACTAATCAGGCTTAGCCTGCGTAAAACTGTGAGCCAAACAAGCTGACGGTCTGTGGTTTTAGATTTGTCAGAAGAATGTGTTTCTATCTACATCTGTCCCTTACAACTGATGCACTTTCAACACAGTTTTGACAAGTTAATCCCCAGTGAAATTGAAGCTTTTTTCCCAAGCCCAGTTTGCATGCCCAACTGATGCACAATGTCTTTCCTCAAGTCAGCTTTCTTGTAAACACAGTGCTGGCTTTCCCATGAGGAAGCTGAATCCACACTGGAGTATTCCCTTCTTACCTAGCAACGCGTCTCTCACACTCTAAACACAACACAAATAGCTCAGCATTGATACAAGACTGATATAACCACAGGATACCCCTATGAACTGCTATAAAAGCACACAGATAAGAAAGTCCAACCATAAAAGAAAATTGATAACATCACATGGCATCCTGCCCCCTCTCTGTCACACATTAAAGATACACTGCTGTGGTGTGCTCTGGCAGTGCCAACTACTTACTGTCAGCATAGTTTTTCCGGCGGGTGCCGTCCACCTTGCCTGTTTTGTCAATGCAGAGGAAGAACTTGTTGGCGGAGTAGAGCCGCCGTAGCCGGACGTCGCCCTCTAGGTGATTGTAACTGCGAGTGTGCCTTTCCAGTGTCCACGAGCAGTTGATGCCACTTGCCAGCACATGCAGGGGTTCATGCCCTACCCCGGGAGGACAGGCCCCTGTGGCAATGCCAGAGGTGAGAAGGAGCAGGGTGAAGCATGTTAGGCAAAGGGAGGCCGCGCTGGGCAGGGGAGGGAGTCGCCCGGCAGGGGCTGCAGCGGCGGCTGTAGTGCCAAGGGCAGGTTCAGGACAGAGACCAGCCTCGGATGGCGTCCATCTGCACATGGTGGGTCAGACTCCCAAGGTGCACCTTGCGCAAGCTGTAGGCATGCTGCTGTTCAGGAGATGTCCCGGTGGAGGGCTGACAAGAGGGTGGGAGTCCTGCAGAGAAGGGAGGGAAATGGCACACGCAGCAGGTCCTCTGGATGTCACCGACGACCAATCTGCACTGCAGGAAACAGGCTGACAGCAAGCCTTCCTACTGAAATGAGCTTGTCAAAGTTCCTCCACTTGGTAGCATGGTCTCCTTGTCCTCTTCTGCACTTTTTGGATTCTATTCATCCACTCCTAGAAGTCATTTGAATCCAGTTGTAAAAGTAAGATATTCTTGTCCAGTTTTGTGCCTTGTTCCTCTGTTTGTTTGTCTCTTCTTGGGTTGAGGTCTTCTTTCCCAATCCAGAGCTAAAGTCCAGGGATGTATATGCATGTGTGTGTGTGTGTTTGAATGTGTGAGTGTATGTCTGTGTGAGTGTGTGGATATGTGTTCCTGTGAGTGTGTGAGTATGTGTGTCTTTGTGTCTGTGTGTGTGTGTCTGTGTGTGTGTGCACCTTGCGATGCTCTGCTCTTTCCAGCTGGAGTGGAATAAGGTGCCTGTCTGAGCTGCTGACCCGTGGCTGAGAGGGAGTTGAATGAGGGTTGGTGACTGACTGTGTGTATGTGTGAGTGTGTGATACTGAGAGAGAGAAAGAGAGAGGCAGAGAGCGCAGAAAGAGAGGGAGTGAGTAAGTGAATAAGGGAGGGAGAGAGGTAGTATGTGTTTGTGACAGAGAGAGACAGAGAGAGAGAAAGAGGGAGAGAGAGAGAGAGAGAGGAGAAAGGACAGACTGAGGCAGTGAGAGAGGTAGAGAGCGTGTCTGTCTGTGTGTGTGTGTGTGTGTGTGTGTGTGTGTGTGTGTCAGAGCGAGCGGCAGTCAGTGAGTGCGTGTCAGCTTGTATGGGGCAGTGAAGCAGTAAGTGAATGGCCTAACGCTCTGCTGTGTGCAGCCAGTCAGTCAGTCAGCCAGCCTGCCAGTCAGTCAGTCCCCTCTCCTGTGAAAGCGGTGGCTGGAGTCGTCCTGCATTTTATCCTGGGCAGGGCCAGCATCTGGGGGGTTGAAAGGAGAGGGGTGGGGCCACGGCACTCATTCATAACCATTTGAAACAAATGAGCAAACCTACATCAGACACTGTCCCATTTCTGCTCTCTTACTTCTCTCTCTCCTGGCTCCTACAAGAGACAAGTCATTAGCTTTTTACCTGAACATTTTTATTGCTCTTCTCATGGCCGAAGACACCTGGAACGAGTTAGATCCCCCTCTTATCCCTCTGACCTCTGATGTCTCCACATGATACGAACGGAGAAGCATTTTTTAACACGTCAAATCAGCCCCAACTCCATTACTGTCCCGCAAGGTGGCAAGGAGACCCTTTTTGACACCTAAATGCTGACTTCTTTTCCATCTCTTTTCTTCTCTCTGGCCACATGGGTCAAATTAACGCAGCCTTTTCTTTTTCGGCCGCTGGTTTGAATCATCAAGCAGTCGGAAACAGAGGGCAGGCTGAGAGTGTCGGTGGAGTTAGTCCAGATGAAGCCTGAGAGGCTTTCTGATCACCTGTGTTAATATTTCAATGAAACACCCCCTCAGATCTTTGTTGTTTAATTTAGGAGAGCAGGGAGGAAATGAGGAACACCTTTTTTTGCGACTTCCCACACTTTTGTCCATCTTTTACAGGCTGTGAAATGAACCTGATTCACAAGTGACTGAGAAATGCTCCAACATTATTTTAGAACAACACACTTCAGTTCCACCATAGCAGCCAAGTGCACTTTAACTATAATTGCTCCAAACCTACATGATGAGCTCAGCACATCATTTTGGTTATGCCCTATTTTGAATTATGTGAAGAATAAGAAAATAACTTTGTAGGCTATCTGGAACTATATTTGTCAAACTGTTTTGTGAAACGTAATTGAACAATTAACTTTATTTTTCTGCTCCTGCATGCAAATGTGTACTGTGCATTGAAAGAGAGAGAGGGAGAGAGAAGCAGAAGCACTTCCTTGCACGTTCTCAAGTGAGACTGCCCGGTTAGCGGGGGCAATTACTTCCTTTTAAGAAGGGTCCGTGTTTCACTGATGTGTCCCACCCTGGGGCTACACTTGTCCGTTACTGGAAGTGTGTTTGAGGAGTGTGAGCTCAGAGAGGGCGACAGTCGCCTCACACTCTTTAGCTTGTTAACTGCTCTCAGAGACTCGCTGTCCCCTTAGCCCCCATTTAAACCCTACCATCATAAAATAGAATGAGAAAGAGACCAGTTGCCTCTCTCTCCTAACTCGCAGCTCCCAGCTGTACCCCCTGCTCTTCACAGCTTAGCCGGTCATTCCTGTCTACCTGCCGGTATGCTCTGGTCCTTGGTGCCCGACAGGCTTCTCATTAAAGCATCTTTCAGCATAGATCTACATGGGCCCTTCGTAAAATCACAGTCTTTCACCCCCAATTAAACCACGCTGCAGTCTCTTCACTTCCTCTGGGCTTATCCGCTCTCCTGCTCTGAACTCTCCTTTTCTCTCCTCCCGTTTTTCTCATTTAAAATCAAGTGTGTTCTGCATAGGAGGATTTTAAGTTGCCGCCATGCATGGGCTTTTCAACATTACTGGAACTGTACAGAGAGAGGGAGAGAGAGAGAGAGAGAGAGAGAGAGAGAGAGAGAGAGAGAGAGAGAGAGAGAGAGAGACAGAGACAGAGAGACAGAGAGAGGGAGAGAGAGTGTTTGTATAATGTGAATGTGTTTTTTGTTAGCATTTGTATGAAGTTGTTTCCCCATCTTCAAAAAAGATGCAAATAGTTTTCAGGACAGCTGAGTGTTCACAGGCTTGGCTCAGTAATTGATTTAGGGTGCTCCAGCTCTCTATCAGCTTTGTAATGGAAAACAATATTCCTCAACACAATCCTAGAAAGACTTTCTAACACAGTTGCCTTTGTTTTATGGCTAGGCAATGTGGGGGGAAAAAAATGAATAGCCTAATAAAAAACTACGTTTGATTGGTGAAGATAAAATATGTTTAGGTATGACTGCATAACCAGAGATCTGCAAAAAGAAATCAATACATGGTTTACAAATAATAAATACTTGCTCATTTATTACCTCAGGCAAAAAATATATATTGAATTAAAATATATGTAATTTGTATTTTCAAAATACAAAAATACATTGAGGGCAGTGACACTGTAGGGTTAGCTAACCTTAAAACAAATCAATCAACTGGTTACTTGACTATGTGTAATAAGTTTGATTCTGATAGAAATTGTAAACATTAATCATTATACAAGATTCTGGCCTTGTTCCCTTTATTTACTGAGTGGGCAAAACTGTGTTGTTGCTGTGCATTCCAGCTAGGCAGCCAGATGATGCCTGCAGCTAGAACAGCTTGGTACCAACAGCTCAAGCTGCCGCTTTACTTCTTGTATTGTGACTCTTGAGTATTACCAATGCAAAAACCTCAGCGGAAATCTTAACCACATATCATGCAGCAACAAGCTGTTGGTCGATAAACAGGTTCTCATGCGATAACTTCCTCTTTAAGTATATACAAAGCAGACATGTGAGATGCACACTCCAAAGTTTGATCTCATTGTTAAAATCATCTTAACCATATGCAAAAATGTAACGCTCCAGTTCCTCTAGTTGCTGCACTACACATGCACATGCATAGCCCCCAAAAAAGTAGTCCAGCCAAGGTACAAGATTATGGCCTGGCATGTTAGGATTTACATGAGAGGTCCACCTTTGACTGTACTGTATATGTAAGTATGTAGTCAAGCTTTCCTCCAAGGTTTTACATTAGTCACATTCAGACTCAAGATGCAAGTAAATGCAAATGAATTGCACGGTGAGGTCATTGAAACGGGGGCAAAGCCAGACACCCCCCTCCCCTTGACACCACCACCCCTATGAATAACGCTCAGTTGGTTTTAGCCTGATGCACAGGTACTTTGACAGATGACCTGGTTGTGCCTTTTTTTTTAATGAGGTTTGTTTTCTTTTTGAAACATAAAAATGGTGGTTTTGCTGCCACTGGTGGTCGTTCCTATTCTAACGTCATGGAAGGCAAGTTCTCTCAAGCTTTCTCTGTCAGGGTGGTGTCCCACTGGCACGTAGCCCTCCTACCTCCCCCAGCCACACACACACACACACACACAAAACACACACACAAAACACACACATCCATAGAAAGTGAGAGAAAAAGAGAGAAAGAACCCCCCAGGAAGTTCCAGTTGCCCTTCCTCAACTGAGATTGCCCATAATTAAAATCATACAATCATTCTATGTACTGTATAAATCTCCTTAAAAGGCGGAGTGCCCCCTGAGGTCAAGAACAAAGTTTGGACCTCATCTGAATGTCAGATGTGGCAGGAGATTGCTTTGTGATGTCTTGGAAGCAAACTTTTGGGCTCTGAGCTCAGTGCCAGACCAGACACAAGCATAATGTACCTCTTTGTTAAGTGTCTTAAAGTGCAATGTCTTACTTATTTTTAACAGCTTACTTTTTTTTTTGTTGTTGTTATGTCGGATGTTAATATGCATAATTTCAAGGTTGTAATGTGCACTCAATGGTTAATAAATGGCCTATTATCTTAACTCTTTTCAGAATTGTGTATATTGTTTTGGAATTTGTAAATATAGCCTATGGCTATCAACTCAGAAGTACCACTTAAAGTTGCAAATGAGAAAAACATGACACACCTAACATCAAATACGCAGTGTCTTGTAGATTTGTATGCCAGCCTGATAATAATCATGTAAAACAAGCCCCAAACCACAGCTTGACTTCTAAATTGAAAGATCAGAAGCAGGTGGAGGCACCCTTTGGTTAAAAAAAGGGTTTCTCCATTTGAGAAATGACTTGGTTGGTTCAGTTTGATCTCCTACTACCACCAGCGCACAGTTGCTAACCCGGCCAGGCAGCTGGTCACCCTGATTCCTGTCTGCCACTGATGGATTAGTCTGCTCCCAGGATGGTCTGTATCCCCCTTCTGGATCGGCCTGGCTTGTGTTATGCTGAGCGGAGCGGAGCTGGGTGTGCCCTTAGTTGAGAACACCACTCTGCAGCCCAGGCTCTGTAGGAGGATGTTCTCAAGTGAAGGAACCTAATCTTTCCCAGCAGGGATCCAAGCGGCTCTGTAAGTGTATGAATAGAGATAATATCTCTATAATGAGGCCTGTTTTGTACCATCAAAGTCTTCAAAAGGGTCTGAAACCCGACCTCCCTCTTAGCACTGACAATCCCTCAGTAATAGCTCCCTATTATTAATTGTTTTGCCTGCCTGCTAACTTCTTGTTTCTCCCTCTCTCTCTTTCTTGTTCTATTCTGCTCCCCCTCGTTCTGTGCAGTCATCGTCTTGCCGCTCACCCTTGACCTAGTGCTTTTAAGTATACTGACGTTCGGCAACTTTGACATTTCTGCAACTTAGCATCTGAGGGGCAGAATTTTTTTTTTTTTTTTTTGAAAATGAAACTGTTTCCAGATATATATTACAACAATGTACTTGCACTTTAGATGCTGTGCCGCAAAAAAAGTTACAAAATTCACATAAGGAAATTATCTCATTCATATTATTTGCTGGCGGTAAATTATTATAATTTCAGCGATTATGCAATTTATCCTTTCAACACGTCCAGCACTTCCTGCTTTGTTGGTTAAAACCCAGTGCAGGTGTTCTTGATATCTTTGAGCTTTCCGCTGTGGTTGGCTGAATAAACATCCGGATCTGGTTGAGGAACTGACCAGACCACCACAACTCAGCCCCAGCGAGGACATGGCCCTTTGCATATCCTGCTTCATGACTATTGTCTATTGTTGGTGGCACTATGATAAGTGGGTCATCTATCTGATGCCGTGAACAGTTCTGAGAGCCCAGCCTCACCGTTTTCATCCTCACTGAATAACCAGCAGAGATTCAGCACATCGATAGTACCTGACTGAAGTGTGAAGTGTGACTTGTCAAGTGCTATTAACATGCTGAACATCACTGATCTGAATGCTGATAAACCAGGCACATATAATATGTGAAACAAAACAGACAAAAATAAGCATCCCCTGATTAGGATGGAGAACAAGCAGCTACAAATACAGTAGCTTTGTCAAAGTGATGAGGTTGACCTCGTATCATTAAAGGCAGAATACATTGTTGCCTTCAGTTTAAGCCATTATTCCATTAAGATGCACTTGTAAATAGCAGCATGACAAATCTTGTGTGATTCTCTTAACTGACTCACTAATTGAATCCATCTTTAAGTGTGTGTGGGAAACCCAGCACAGACTGTGTGAGTCACACTGGTCAAAATTACAGTAAAGGCCTTGCCTGTAGGGTCATTCTGATGTCTGTCTTGCTAGACTGTAATGGACAGTAATGGACAGAACATAATAACATTACAAGTGTGATTAACACTGTTTGAATGTACAGTTTGGCAATTTACTGTAGACTGTAAAAAGTCCCAGTGCACAGCATCTCTCAGCTGCAGCCTAAAAATGTGATTCGAGAAACATGTTTCATAAAATTTCCATATTCAGGTCCAAGTATTACTTTTTTGGTGTCTCAGATGTCAGCATGTGGAGGCCCACGAGGCTTTGAGAGGCACTCTTTTTTCCACAGGGGACAGGTCACTAATTCCATCTAAGATGTGTGTCTCACACACACACACACACACACACACACACACAAATGCATGCACACTCACACGTGTCCATACACAAACACATGCCAAAGGCATTTACCAATGCAAGCATCTCACGAAGAAGTATCTCCATCAAGTTTCCCTGGCCAGGTGAAGCAGTTTCAAAAACAGTCCTGTCTCCATCTGTTAAACAAATAGGGAGCCCCTACAAAGGTGTGCAAAAGAATCCACATGATCAAAGTGTATGAGAATGGCAGCCTTGTCCTGGCCTGGCCATTATCAGGCCTCATGAATGCCTGTCTTCTCCTCTTTTGTTGGTCGAGGCATTGACAGTCACTCACCCGGCAATGACTGTCACACCAGCGCAAAGAGCCAGCCGCCGACAGGGGCCGACCACATCAAACGAGCCTGTCAAGGGGCCCTGCTCGTGAACCGTGGCAACAAACACCTCCTGATCCTCACCTACAGCTCAGCAGCAGACACCCACTGCTGTGCTCTCAGCCACTGCCTCCATTGAGAAAAGATGTACTGCCTGGACCTCATTTCCCTCCATCAACCCCCCCCCCCCCCCCCCCCCCCCTGTCTCAGTCTGTCTCTCTCTCTCGCTCTCTCTCTTTCTCGCTCTCTGTCAAGTAGGGCTTGTGTTAACCTCCAGCCTGCCGCGACACAAAGGGGCTGCTAAAGTGTTTAAGAATGCTTTAGGATGCATGACAAGGGGAACCTGACACTGCTGGGGGTCAGAAAGCATACAGGATGTGACTGAGATGAATTCTGCTTTACCTTCAATTTGGAGCTGAGTCACAGTCGGTGTGATTTAAACTGTCCAGTGTCTGAACTTCAAAAGGTGAATGGAAAAAAAGGGGCAATAATTTTCATGTGGCCGTATCAAGTTGCCACTTTGGTTTTGCTTTGCTTGTTTTGTAGTAGCACTATTAGTGGCATGCTACTGTAAATCATCAGGTTTGTGTGGAAAAAAAAAAAAATGAATCTAACCACTCAAACTGCAAAATCACTATTTTTCTCCCACTAGTGAATTAAGAGTTTATAAAGTAGCTGTCACTTTAAAGTAACCACCATAATGATCTGTAGTCTAATACTCAGTTTTGGGACAGTCTACCTGAACCCTAGCATTAATGATGCTGATGAATGGCTCTTTGTTTATTTACCAAGAAGCTAGAAATTGCTAATATCTTGTATTTTTCTCTGTAAAATCAACCCATTTATATACATACTTTATATCAAACAGAAATGAACAAACAAAAAAAAAGTTCAAAGGATTCTATACAGGATTTCACACAGAGATGAGAAATTATGCATAATGTAAAACAAGTGAACATGTCAAACTCTGACACAAAATATTTAGCTCATACCACCTTAAATATAAACACATAAATATAGTGTACAACATTCTCGTTCAGCTTGATCTCTTTGAACTTAAGACATCTTATGTTTGACCTCCACTGTGACTACTGTAGTTTGTGCATTGTCTGTGCTGAGACTGCCACCTATAGGCCAGTATATGTCAAACTACTGGCACTTTTGCACACTTACCTACTGAAAAGACAGCAGAAGAGGAGAGGGACTCATGAATAAAGGAGTGGAGTCAGCCTACAAATATAAAACAGAGGGGAAAAAATGCATAAATTCTGATAAATGAACTCTAATATATTTTATCACCTGAGAAAAAGCCAGTGAAATCTCTCCTGTGGCCACTGGGAACCCCTCAGTGTGAACAGGAACAGAAAACAAGAAAAGGCTCACTCGATTCATCTGCCATCCTCTGATCACGACTGTTCAACCCCAACGATTGTCCCTCGCGATCGATTAACTCGGTCTTATCCAAAATGGCGACCTAGTGCTCAGACATAACGCGGTTAATATGTCAACATGTCACTCCTCAGAGTCTGTGCCTTTACCAAGTGTCTGAATCGTCGCAGTTTGTTTGAGAGATGCGCCGTCGTCCGCGTGTCTCGCGTGGACCGCTGTCAGCTGTGTCTCACGAGGACAAACGGCGCCGCGAGACGGATACCAGGTGAGTCCATGGGTGTCCTCTCCTCCAGTCACAGGGAGCCTTGAACCACAACATTACAGACAGGACAGGGGACAGTGACGCACCAGGAGAGGACTCGGCGGTGATAACAAGACGGTTTATGTGCATTTAGCTTTATACACAGTGACTTTTGTGAGAGCGCCGCCATGTATTTACACGTTAGGTCACAAACCAGGAGACGTGGTTTGTGACCTAACGTGGCAAGACAAGACAAGACAAGGAGAAGTGGTCAAGTCTTTCACTGCCGGGACTTAAAATTAGTCAAACTACATCCTTAGGTGCGCTCCCTCATTTTGCTGTGGACAGTAAAAAAATGCAGCATGTCATTTGCTTATTTACAGCAGGCATTAAGTAGAGTACCCATGTTGTCCAGTACAGTCTCCAATGCAGTGCTGTTGATGATGTCCTAGTAGACCTGGCTTTTTCCACGGCAGCCATTTTGACATGAAATAGCAGGGCAAACACAGGTGTTACCAATCACATGAATTACGGCTCTGCTCCATAAAAGAGTACCAGAGTGTTTCCAGTGAGCCAGCACGAACAAAACCAGAACCTAACACCATTGCAACTAAATGGAACAGGATCTGAATTAATGTCATGAATAACACCTGTGTTTACCCTGCTATTGTAATGTCAAAATGGCTCCTGTGAAAAAGGTCTGTTGTTTTGGAAGTCATCCTCACAGAGGACGTCATTCTGCAGGCTTTATTAGTTAGGGCTGGTTATTTGCAAGGACCTTAAAATATAACACATCTCAAGATACTCGGGTCAGGATGTAATTTGTATCAAGAAACATTGACGGGGTTGGAATCATTGAGTAACTTATGATATGATACAATCACAGTGTTTTACCCATGATAAAGATTCGATAGTGCCATCATACAGGCGTTTCTGCTATATGCGATATATTGTAAGATAATCAGCTATGACACATTGTGATATCTGTAACTGAAAAAGAAAATAATACCCTGCAAAAAGCAAAATATTTTTTTCAGTAAGCAGGAGTCAGTTGTGTTTTTCAGTGTTTTAATCTGCATAGCAACTGCAACTAAATACCTAAACGCAGGAAACAAATTCACCTCACATGGGCAGTCTGCAAATTACGTTGAAAACTCAAATATCGGTACTTGGTACACGTGTATTGATAAACTCTTACAGGAGAAATTATTGCATTATTTGTATTTTTTGTTCCATCTCTAGTATTGACTGAAAATGTAGAAATGGAGTGTAAAGCACACCCTTCTCCATAACACCTGGGAGGACAAAATATACAACATATCATATGCTAAATCGGGTGACAAACTGACTTACAACAGTTTAATTCAAAACGCTCTTTCAAATATTTTAAAGCAGAATCAGCACAGTGTGCTTACCGTAGTGTACTGTAAAATATAAATATCATAATGTCATATGAAAGTGAAATGTTTTTTTTTTTTTTTTTTTTTTTTTTTCATCACTGTATTATTAATCGGCTCTAACATTTCCTGTGTGCTCTCTGTGCTTTTTTCAGAGACACTCTTGTGGCTGCAGCAAAGAAATTTCTCATCTCTGATAAAAAGAGAGGATGGGAAGAAACGTGCACTCGAACGGTTTCAGCTGTTAGATGGTAGGTTGGTCAGTTCAGACATCACATTTTTTACAGTACAGTGCCATTCCACACTAATTATCCTGCCAACTTGTATTACTGTATTGCACAAAAATATAGTGTGGACAATGCTGATTAACCTGGATACATTATGCAGACTAGTAACATGAACTGGAAAGATAATCAGTGCCCACCAATGCTGCTTTCCTGTTTTGTCCATGACTTTTGACACATGATACTTGTAAGGATTTTAAGTCATAGCACTTTTTCAAGTACTTTTCATTCCTAAGACCTGCTTTGACTCACAAAGTTTCTGGCTGTCCTCGGCTCCAGTGTCTTGTACCTTGAAGTGCTGCCTTCCTGTGAGGATTACATACGCTTACAAGGCTTAATCAGCCTTGAGTTGTTGCCTTGTCAACATACAGCTTTTCATATTTTTAAGTACATTACCCTGAAATTGGCCAGTAAGTAATTTTGTTAACTTATCATATCTGACCTTTCTGTTTCTCCCTCTTAGTGCTTGAGGCCAGAATCCAGCAGCTGCAGTCTGACGTTCTAGATGTCCAACATGTGAAGGTGCAGGTTATCAAAGCCCCCTCTTCAGGAAGAGGGGGTCCACCTGGTAGGGGTCCCAAAAACAAGACTCAGGAGAAAACGGACTTCCCTAAATCAGCACACTCTGGTACGAAAGGAGCTTCTAAATCCCAGCCTAGCCGCTGGATGGAAAAACTAAGTCAGGAGAAGAAGAACAAAATAAAGAAACAGCAGCATCTCCAGCAGAAAATACAGAAGACTGTTGATGAGAAACCAGCACCAAAAGCTAAAAAAAGCAAAAGCAGCCAGATGTTACCTGGTACGTCACATAAAATCATATCTTCTGCAGCTCAAAAGACTATAACCACTGTTAAGAGGAACAAAGGTTCTATGAAATTGTCTGATGCAATTAGGGCTGCAGTATCTGCACCAGTTACCTCCACTGCTGCTGCTGCCGCTACAGCAACAGCAGCTATTCCTCACAAGGTCTCGAAAGGGAAAGGGAAGGACTCTAAAAAGCAGGTTCCCAGCCGAGAGGGCCAAAGGCAGTCTGCTAAAGATGCCGAGGCCAGGGCTAAGGAGATTGCTGAGGTGGAGGAACTGGAGAAGAGGCTCAGCCAGCAGGTCAGCCAGTGGGCATCCTCAACGAACTCGGAGCGCCTTGTGGTAGACAGTGACGCAAACACATGTGGAGACATCCAGTCTAGCCTCCGCTCTTACCTGGAGGCGTGCGTGTTCGCAGGGGACATCGAGCGCGCACATCAGTTTCTGCTCAGCCAGCACAGAACTATGAATCGACGCAAACAGCTCAACATTGAGATGTACAACATCATGATGAGGGTCTGGGCCAAGAAGGTGAGGCTTAAGAGCTGATGAAACTGTAAACTACCTGACCTAGGACCATTTTTGAGGTCATGTTGCTGTAGCGCTGGGCCGTATATTGATATAATATCAATATTCAGACAAGAGACTAGATATTGTCTGGGATTTTGGATATCGTAGAATCATGATATGTGTTGTCTTCCTGTTTTTAAATGCATTACAGTAAAAGGATGCAGTTTTCTGATATTTTTAGGCTGTTGTAATGTAGCTGTTCTATTATTTGTCTCTAGCCGCATAGTCATCATATCCACATTAATAATGATTTGTTAATCAAAAATCTCTTGTGTGTAAAGTGATAGGGATGACTATTGGTGCTCTCATGAAAGGACCAATAGTCATCCCTACACTGTCATCACAATATTGATATTGAGGTATTCAGACAAAAATATATTGTGATATTTATTTTTGTCCATATCACCCAGCCCTGGTTGATTATTAAAAAATAATGGCTAAAATATCAATATGACTTGGGTGGGATTGTCAGTAATTCTTGTAGGTTGAAAGAAATCTTAATGTGCTTCTGGTCAGGTAATAAAGTTTATTGCGTAGTAATGATGTACACATTTTTTCTAATCATGTGACATGTTTATAAGTACATCCCAACTAGAGTATCTCCTGAAAGGTGAGGTAGCCTGTTAATGCATTCTCAGCATTACTTGGGTTAATGCTGTTATTACTACTAACACATGCCACATCTCACCATTTCCTATGAAAGCCTTTTGCCACCTATGAATAACAACTGCCAGTGAATTTGGAAGTTTTTCTGCTGTTGAATAGATGATAATTGGCAAAGCTTGGTAGTACTACTGTGTGTTTCTCTTCTTTGCAGGGCACACTGAGCCATATTGGCCGCATCTTTATCCTGGTAGAAGAGGCGGGACTAAAGCCCAATCTGGGATCCTACTGTGCTGCTCTGGAGTGTATGGGCCGCACCCCCAACTGTTCCCCACGTGTCATCAACAGGTATACACGCATATACATCACAAAAATAAGGAGTCCTCATACATTTTGATGAACTAACTTGTTAAGTTTAAACTTTTGCAATTGTAGTCCTACTGTAAGGCCAAGGAAGGTCAACCTCAATATGATGAGAGGTGCAGCTGCAAAACAGAGGCTCACCAGCAGGGGTCATGTTATCCCTGTGGATCTCAGTTTTCCCATTCTGGCAGTAATGAGTGTTGCTGATTCTTTGTACATTGAACTTATACCTGGAAATTATCCTGCCAGGAGAATACTTAAACTGGCTACTCAATTCTTGTAATTGCATTGCTTGCATTTGATAATTTTGGGGGATTTCAAAAGTGTGTAGCAGCTACTTCACTACTGCACACTGAAGTGAGTCAGCCAGTGCCAGGGATAACGGTTAATAATAAAGCATTTCATTATTAACTATTCACTTAAAATTTTAGCCCAGCCGACAGATCATTCCTGTTGCCACCAGGGTGCAAATTTCACTATGAACATTGAGGTACATTCCTAATTTCACATCTGAAGACTTTATACATCATCTTCTTCATTGTTATATTCTGTATGCATTAACATTTTCATAATAATTCCACTTTCCACGTTATACATAGCAAAATTTTTATCTTGTGGTATATTTATACATACTTGTATATCATACATTTCTAATTAGCATGCACATATAGTAAGGATTTTTTTTCTTTTTACTGTTAGTATAGCTTTATATTATTTGACTTCCCCCCCCCGCTGAATCCTATTAGATGTTGATGCAAGAACCTGATTAGGACTGATTAAAGTTCAATCTTATGTTGTTGACTAAGGCCCAAACAGGCCTCATTTGGCCTTTTGATGTTGTGTGCTCCTCTTGTGAATGAAAACTTGGCATTTTCTCTGAATTCCAGAAAGTCCTCTCTCTCTCCTGCATAGCAAGATGATATCTACATATATTTATTTTTTGGGTAACTCGACATTTGGCAGCTGTGTTCCTCTCCCTTATGGCTGAAATTGTTTCCATAAAAACCAAACATAGCAAACTGGCCACTGTTACAAGTGGTCCCTGCTTTATGTCTGTATAGACCGTGGAAGCATCTGTGTCATTTATCCTTGCTTTTCTCAAGGCCCCTTAAGATTGTTGAGATTATGGCTGCATGCTGATAGGATCTTTTTTGTGGCTGGGCCAGAGTCACAGAATCATTACAAGACAGCACAACTGTACTGATGTGTTGTGTATTGTGTTGAGTGTGTTTGTGTGGACAACCTGGTGCATTTAGTCTGGCTCTCTCCTCAAGCTTGGAGCCCAGTGGCGTCTAAGCAGCTCATCCTAACAAATAATTTTCGATGAGTATTATTAATCAAGTCATATTGTCACTGTCTGTGTGTCACCCCAGACAGAGATTTATTGTGCAATATTCAGCACACAGAAACCTTTTGGGCATTTCTGCAAGCTCAAAATCAATGGGAGGTCCACATTTATCATAATGAGTGCTTCTGTGTGATGGCAGCGGATAGAATCAGCTGACCTGTTGCCCTGGCAGCAGCAGGGGTGAATGGATGTCAGTCAGACAAAATTGATTAATACTGCATCCCTCTGCTTTTTTTTTTTTTCCAGAGGAACCATTAAGTTGGCATTATAGTAGAAACACTGCAGGTCACATTATTTTCCTCGATGCTCTGTGATACCAAAATACAAGCTAACTTTTGGAAATGTCATCATGTGATATCTAAAAAAATGGTATGGATGCCCTGAAAATTTACTCTGGTCTTTGTGACATGGGAAACATATAGTCCATAACATGTTATAAATCTATAACCCAAAATCCTGTAACATGGTGTTGCAATGGGTCAGTGTAATCTAGTGAGGAGACAATACAGAGATTTCCAGGTCAGTGCTGCTGGCTTGATTATTTGTTTGAGGGCTCCATCAGCTGCTACCATGTCAAGTGCTGTCAACCCTCTCTCCTACACACATACACACACATACACACACATGCACACAAACACACATACACTCTTTCCCTGGTCCCTGGGGATGTCACCCTATGCAGCTTGGTCCAATAGCAGGGCAGGTGGCAGGGCAGTAGGGGAGGTGGTAGGTAGCTGGTTGGTCCATCGATCACTGTAAGCTGATGCTTATGACATTGTTTCTCTGCTGTGGTGCTCTCTTGCTCACTCCCTGGTCAGGCAGTCTATCTTATCTTCACACACTGCTCATTCTCTTCCTCATCAGCTCCAGTTTCTCTCTATCTGTCTGTCATCTACCAGCTCCTATCTTAACTCTGCCCTCCTCGCTCCATGGCTCTACTACTGTAGTCTCCTAACATCAGTCTTGTCTCTCTCCAGTCTTCCCTGCAGCATCCCTGCCCTCTGTGTGGTACTGTTTCTCTCTCCGTCTCTCGCATTCACACACATTCACATCCCTTTCAGCCTATAAGTTTTTTCCTTTGTGAGTACCTTGTCCTACAGTGCCCTTTGCTCCCCAGGGTGCAGCAGAGCAGTCACAAGGCTGATTATGCTCTATCTCTCAACCTCCCTGCCTTCTTTGTTCCTCTGGACCACACTGCCAGCACTTGGCCTAATCCTCCTTTTGTTCAAGGCTTTCTCATTTGCTCAGGCCAAAATTGCACATTACATTACAAGAGACGCCTAGGCATGACTTAAAGTAGTCAAAAAAAAGAGAGAAAGAAAGAAAGAAAGAAACTGATGTCTTTGGCTTGCTTCAGAAATATTTCCAAACATACACTTCATCACATTAGGCACTTTATGTGAAAATGGCAGAAAATTACAGCACCTCATTCATTTATTTATGGGCAGAGCGCTGCTTGCCTCTGATTAGATTAACTTGGTGAAAGGTGCTGAGCCAGGATTGCCTCCAGATGGTAATTAGCTCACTGTTATTTGTAATTGTCTTGAGGAAAAAGGTGTGGCGGGTGAAAGAGAGCTCTCTCATCCCCACAGGTCGATGACAAATGGGCTCCCCAGCCTTCCTCGGCTGAACACTGTCCTGTATTTTTGCTGTTAACCTCTAGAGGGCAGTGCAATCACACAGGCTCTGCAGACTCCTCTATTTGTGCTAGGGAGAGGCAACACACCTTAGGGCATGTAAGGCACTAACAAGGTTTTATCCTACCAGTTTACACAGTGAACACTTTGCTGAAATACATAGTCGTTACATCACATGCACACAATATTTAACAGTTCAAAGGTAGGACATAATGTTTATTTAGCTAATATTTAAATTCTAGTGTAGCCAACATGGCTTGTGGATGGGATGCAATAAATGGGTAGATTGATGGATGGATGAATGAATAAACCCCTGGAGGAAAATGTAATTGTTATAATAGCCAGAACCAATAGTAACAGTTAATTAAGTAATTAAGTAATTGATTTTTCACACAATAAAACAGGTTCTTGCTTAACTCTTAATTCTACAGCTGTCCACTGGTGATTTATTACATAGACATAGCTATTTCCTCTGCTTTTTCATTTATTTTTCAGTAATACATTGTTTTTTCTATTGCTGCATCGCTTCATAATTGACTACGTTACAGCAGAGAAGCACAATGTCTCTTTGCACACTGCTTGCCTTCCTCTCATCACTAAATGTTTTTAGGAATGGAAGCTTCACATCAGTAAATGTCTGTGCTATACCTTAAATGCCTGTCCGTACCAAGTTCAATGTTGTCTCCCACAAGAGTCTACAACAAATGGCTCAAGTTATGAAAGAGGGCGTGGCTAAAATATAGAGGATG
The DNA here is from genome assembly GCF_902150065.1 of Myripristis murdjan. Lineage (NCBI taxonomy): Eukaryota > Metazoa > Chordata > Actinopteri > Holocentriformes > Holocentridae > Myripristis > Myripristis murdjan. Next base: position 13,679,392 of record NC_043983.1, on the reverse strand, counting down.
TGACAAATCATCACTAATGAAAAATGAACTCTGTTTAGTCCCATGCTGTCTCCCATGAGTGCCTAAAACAAACGGTTAATGAGTCATGGAAGGGGGCGTGGCTAAATTGTGAGGGGTGGGGCCTACTTATACCATTGAAACTCTTCCATGTTGCCTAAATCCATTTTCAGGTTGAGTCTTTTTGTTATGGACCACTCCCACTGCCACATTCCCTCTTTGCCAGTTGGCATGGACACAAAGACACACCTTCATACACACACACACACACACACACACACACACACACACACACACACATACACACTCGACCTCCATGCTAAATTCCAGCCTCCTAGGACAACTGCAGCCGCCAAAGGGTGGGGAAATTTTTTGTCCATTGGGAAACCGATGGACAGAGCCAGCTATAGAGCTGCTGGTTGCAGTTAAAAAAAAAAACACATGGTCTTTATGTTCTTAGACATAATAGTAGACATTTTGTAGAGATTAGTTGATTAATTGGTAATTAATTTTACTGACTAGCTGTTTCATTAAAATCCCAAAAGTCTGCCACCTAGCGTGTCCAATTGTCTGTGCTTTCCCTGAATATCAGACATTAAGAATGTAATTGTATCTTAATTCAGAATGTAAAGCAGAATGTATGTTGTGGTCATGAGACAGATAAATCACTCGTGCGATTAATAATATTGAATAGTAAAATTCCCAAATTATTTACACTACAAACAAAACATTGATCACTAAGGTCATTTTTATCCGACGTAACGCTGAAGACTAAACATCATCTTGAAGTTTATTCATCCACATGGCATGTAGATATCATCTTTCCAGCTGATTTATGAAAAAATCATATTGTTAAGCCCCTTATTTGTATTCCAGTGACAGGTTGTACACTGGCATTATCGGCACTCTGCAGTCCAGTCATGGAGGCTCGCACTCTCTCCAGGAGATTCTATTTGAATAAACATTTCACTGATGTCATCAGTGCCCATATGCCTCTGGACCAACCTCATACCTTCAGTGTGTCTGGCACGACAGCCCACCAATGCAAATGCTGAAATTGCTATTCTGCTACTGTCGATTAGTCCAGGGAAGCCAAACACGTCGATTCCACAGAGGGAGCCTCTTGTTTTGAAAGCGAATTAATCAGGGACTAAGTTAGTTATGTGATTATTTTAGTCCCAGTCCCCCGATGAAGAGAGAGGTCAGAAGGTTTTTGAACTCTCAACTTGTGATTAGACTCCCAAGTCCGTTCCATCATGATAATCAGTCTCCCATTAAAATTGAAGTCCACTTCGCTTGACACGTTCGGTGTGGGTAGTCTTGCTAGCTGTTTGAACAGCAAGCGTGGACAAGAAGCACCAAGTTAACCTCCTAATAATTGGAAAGGAACTGCAATTACCTCAGCCAATGAATTTGGAAGCAGTGGGGTTTTTTTTTCAACCTTGACGTGTTTTTTCAAGCAAGATATCTCAGAAATGTTTGGATGAATGGTGATGGCGGTGATCCAGATCTTGGATTTCTCCTATGAGATGAGATGTTGGTTTTCAGCCATAACTTATTGTGCTGTGTTCATGTGCTGGTGGGATGGCCCATCTGGGGCGTCCAGCTAGACCACTCAACAACATCGTGTTCTTAGGCTATGTTGTCAAAAAATCAAACTTCCTTGTTAAGCTTTTCTCGTGTTTTTTGTTTTCTTGATCTTTAATGATGTATACAAAATTATTTCAGCCTCATTTTAATTGGATTGAAAGGTTTAGCCTATTTGTTAACTGTTTTTTTTGTGAATATTTTATTCTTAATTCTTTCATTTCAACTCAACATAATAGAAAATAGTATATGTTAAAGTCATGTTTAGCAGTCATATAGTCCATATACCAAAAGCTTGGACAATATGTAAGTTAAACTATCTTCATTCCAGTAAATCAGTGTATTAACAAAGTTTGAACTAGAGTGATAGAGTTGAGTACAGCAATATTTTACAGTGGGTTACAGTGGTTTGGGGATTCCATCTCATTTATAATTTTCTTCCAAACATAGTATTCCTCATTTTATATGGCCTAAGTACCATGTACGCTGTTTGTGCTGGTTTCACAAATAACAATGCCCCATGTTCACAATAAAGTCAAATAAGTTAATTTGGAACAGAAATCCAACAGAATTTAAGCGGGTGCATGATGATGCATGATGCAAAATCATGATGCAAAATGCTATGTTCATTGTTTTCAAACACAGCAAACATGATATTACAATATTATTTTGTTAAACTTTTTCTTGTTCATTGAAAAATCCAAAATGTTGAACAAGCTTTGTATACTGTCCAGCAATTTATTTCACAGTTGCAGTATTCAGCAAAATAATCAAAATATGATTACTTATCAATATCATGCAGACCTACATATTGTGTATGTGTATGTTCAGGTGCCTGAGCCAGATGGAGGAGGACGGCCTGTCTGTGGACGATCTGTTCAGCCAGTGTGTGTTCCGGCAGGATGAGAGAGACATGCTGCTGAGGGCCGTCCGCACCGTCCAGCCAGACTACCAGCCCAAGCCCAACACCACCCTAACACCCTGCGCCTCACCGCTGGTCCAGGACTTCTACTCACAGGTACGGTACCACATGCCAGCTGTTCACTAAAAATTCATTCACCAGGTGCTGGAATGAGCACGAACTTAAATAAAAAGAAAAAACAACAAAAACTCATCCTCAAAGACCCAGTGGGATGGAAATGTTTATGTGAAACTTTTAATACTGGGAGCGTTAATCCAGTGTCTGGATTCATTTTATTATCAGGAACCTCAGTAGGCGGTCTTTCATGGGTCAAGAGAAAAAGCATAATTGGCCATTGTTTTCATTATAAATCATATACTATTGTTTATCTGTGTTGGATGCAGTTAATTGCACACTCTGGCCCTTATGCTTTAAATGACATTAATTCAAATTCAGTGGATTAGGTAGTTACTTGTATGTGCTCTGTTTTGGTTATTTCAGGTTTGAGATTGCATGTCTACCTTAATCCATTCATATGATTTGCTATCCCATATCCACTGTGTGTTTCTGTAAAAGGATATAACTGGAGTATCTAGAATCCACCCCATTATGTGGTTTGCAAAATGAATTTGCAGCCAAGGAGCAAAGCAAAAGAGTTGCATGGAGGTTAGTTAAGGGAATTTATTTAGAAACTGATAGTGGAGCTCTATGGAAGAAGTGATAATGTATGTCTATAAATAGAGATAAATGAGCTATTTTCAAGGCTGAGCTGTGTGTATGCTGAGTGAGTCAAAGCACCAGAGAGCTGAGAAAGCTGTCAGTAGGCACCAGCATGACTATGAAAGATGTGATTGTCACCCCTTCATAGGCAGGTAGGCATGGCCTATTTATAGAGTGAGCCAACACTGCTTTCGAACGGTGTCTCTCCTCTCCTCCCCTCTCCTCTCCTTTTCTCTCCTCTCCTCTCCTATTTTTTGCATCTCCTCTCCTGATCCTCACATGATTCATTTACAGCTTTTTGTACGCCCAACAATATTTTAAGCCACGATGCTTGCAACATATTCAGTTTGTTCTTTGTCAGGCTGACATATTGTTGGTCTTACTGATCTTATTCTAGACCCAAGTATTTCAGTCAGGAGGCCATGTATTTTTATCTCATAAGTTACTTCCAGTTACATACGTAAGGTTGATTGAGTAGTCAACTGGCTAGTCTTGCTGACTTGGTGGCAGGCTGACTGGCTGAAAGGTTGGCCAAGCAATGGGTCTGCTGGGTGATTGAGTAGCAGACTGGCTGTCTGTGTGGTCTCCTGAGGATTTTCAATTACTGTTAGCAACAGCCACACAACCTAATTACAATATTGTTTGCTGGTGTGAGTTGGCATTTTGATTAAGTTGTTGCTCGTAGGAAATGCAGTTTGATCTAGTTTCAGCTTGATATCGGAGGTTTTATGGTATTCTCTCATTTAATTATTTTTGTCATTGTATGCTCAGCCTATACTGCTTGTTTTGTAATGAATTTGTAATATATCTTAACTTAAAATTGCAATCGGTATGTGGATTATGATTAGATTGTACAATTCAAACTGAGAACTTTCTTGGTCAGACGTTGTGGGTTTGCCTGACCTGGGGTGATGAAGGCCACACTAACGAGGTAGGTTTTGCCAGGCTGCCTTGGAGAAAGAACTGTGGCTTTGACAGAGCAAGGGAGAGTGCGGTAAAATGAGGGGGGCAGAATGAGGACAGGAGGGAAGAACAGATGAGAAAAACAGTGAAGAAGGAAGAAAAAGGAGAGGGAGGGAAAGGGGAAGCACCCCAGGGAAAAGAGGAATCATCAGTACTTTTATTGTATGGTTGTCTTGTTCTATAGCATCCAGCCAGAAACAACAGAAGAAGCACAAGTGCATGTTCATAAACACACACTGCACTGGGAATAAACACAGTACACACAAACATAGATGAGCTAAAACATACTCATACATTCATATTCATTCAGTTTTATCAAGCATAAAAAAGAGATCTACATGCAGCTACATGATGTCTAAACCTAACAATAGTTCAGCATCAAAGCAGAAATGATTATAATTGCAGCCCCCCACTGTACAGTTGTAAGCTTTTTGCCCTTTTTTGTATGCCAGGAGCGGCTTGTGTTCACAGCTCCAGTACAAAATAATGTGACTTTGTTTCACTACCAGTGGTCTATTTATTGATCCCCTCCCCATCTACTGATACCAAGGTGTTAGCTTCTCCACCCGTTTATTGTTCTGAAGTGGTAATATTGTGCAAGAGCTGGTCAGGCTAGTGATTTATCTGCCACACAGCGTTAAGCTTTGCTTTGGCTGCTGTCCATGCAAGGTCCCTTTGAGGCCTGATTTAGTGTTTGTCTCGCCTGCTGTCTCTGAGTTAATAAAGGTTTCTGACTGTTACACCACATCCACCCACCATACAACCTCTCTCCAGTGTGTTTACTGATAATATCCAGATGTGCTACCAGTCCTGGCAAGCTCTCATGTTCTTTAATAATAAATGACAGTATGTAAAACACATATGGGACTTGTCAGTAATGTTGCGTGTCAGACATACACACGCACTAACTCCCAAATGATTTCATCAGCTATTTGTGACTGCAATGCAAAGTGTACATGTGCCTCTACTTTCTATGGGTTGTCAATAAGCAGCCAGCAAGCTTAAGCGTTTTCTTTTAATTAGTCTTGGAGAAATGTGATGGAAAGGCATTTCCATATCTACTTGATGTTAATTGGGGCCATGCATTTGTCAGTACATGTTTTCCCTCATGCTCTGCTTAGTTTTCTCCTACCTTCTGGTGATTACTGTACACAAACACTTACAGTGGTGCTTTGACTTCCTAACATCTAGCTTAATCACAGCCTAAATATTTACCAGTACTGTATAGCTTTCCTCAGTATATATTGTTATGAGAAAGTCACAATTTTCATCATGGAGCCTGAATCATATCACAGAAATGGACGGGATAAACTGCAGCTGTGTTCACAATCAGTCACAGATTCTTCCAAAACAAGAAAACCAGTAATATCCTTATTAAAATTTTCAGCTTCAGGAAGTTTTGTGACAGTTATCCTAACCATTTCAGCTTCTTTTGCCCCAAAAGAGAGGCATAAATTTGGACTGTCTGCAATGTAATTAAGGTACTCCTCTGGCCTTCTCATTCTGTGATCCAGTTCAAGACCTTTTTGATCAACCATAGCTTTTCTAGACCACAAAGGTTGTTACATCTAAGGGTTAGATACTTTTGTTCAGGAGCACTGTGGGATTTTTGGACACTTATGGTGCCCAGCGATTTAACCAACAACCTTTGGTCTCCAAATCTCACTATCCAAGCTGCCAGTGTGTAATTTAATCTTCAATTGGATCTTGACAACAAAATGCCAGTTGGTCAAGACACCAGCAGGCTAATAATGCAATTTGACAGAGCACCTTCCATGTTTCTACACCATATTAGGCTGAGAATAATGAGCTATTTGTTTGCTTTCTAGCAGTATGGAGCCAGATCTTGTGTGTTTGAAGCCCAGTTATTCTCTTGGCAGCAGACCGCAATGGTTTTTTGACTCATCCTTTGCTCACTGGCCTGAGAAGGCTCTCACTGCTATCGTAGGTAGCAGTCATTAATTCTCTCCCTGTCTCTCACTATCCCCTGCTCAGTCATAAACATGTGAGTTTAAACCCTCTACCATGTGTGTATTCCAGAGGGCAGACCATCAATACCCCAAGCTGGACTTTTCTCAGGAGGAACTGCAGGAGCGCTTCAAACGTCAGCTCAGCATGGAGCAGGCCTGCACCGTTACCATCGACTCTGTGGAGGTGGCCATGCCTGTCACTGAAAACATGACCAAGATGGTAAACAAATCCACCTGCCAACACTCCCACAACAATCCCTTTCTGCTTGGGTCAATACAGACAGCTACCATTGCAGATTTATTCTTATATTATACTGAAACTACTCAAATTATGTCTTTGGAATACAGCATGTCATGGGAAACCGAGCATTCACCTGGGAATAATTGTTAGTTAAGGACATATTCTTGAAATTTACAATATGGTGGATTTGTGCACAATCCAAGAGAAGACATGCTTCTAGTATCACACCTCAAAAATAACTCTGCAAACACCTCAACATAGATTTACTTTATTATCGGTGCTACATGGAAAATTTTTTAACATCAGTATGCCATTGTCAAATCTGTTCATTCAACAAATGCAACATTCAGAAGATCCATTCAGAAGACACTGAGATTCCCCTCTTGTACAATATTCCAACAATACAGTATGCATATCATACATACATATACAGCATACACAAGGCACACACTCAAAACACATACATAATTGGATGGTACTATTTTGATAAGTAGATTAATTGTCCAAAAGAAACCATGTTATTGATTTTGAGAAATTAAATTGTAATGCCGTGACACAGTCGCTGTAAACAAACAAAACCATGGTTGCGATAACAGATAGCCTTTATCTTCTGCTAATGCTGCTATTGTTGGAAGTGTTTCGTAAAACTAAGACCTCTTTTCCCAATCCCTTGGCTTCTTGTCACAAAGAGGATGTTGATACTTCTTTTTGCTACAGAGTAATCTTCATTTATGCCTTCAAACAATCCAGCAGATTTCCTACAAAATCTGACCCAGAGGCACACAGTGTAAAATGCAGTGTAGAGACTGCCAGTCTTCTTGGCAATGGTCTTGTGTTTTTCGGTTGTAATTATACTGTTATCTCAAATTTCATGTGGTGATCATGTATTGATGTTAAAAATGCTTCATTTATCAGAGTGTATATACTGTGAGAGAAAAGTTTCTTTTTTCCCCAATTTAAACTTTGAAACATGCGTCAAGGCCAAGCAGGTTAGGGAAGTAGGGACATCATTGTATTCTTGTGGTGTTTCCTCTTGCCAACTCTGGCATTTACAGTCCGGCCTGGCTGCTCTGCCTGTGCAGATAGGCTGCACAGGCGGGGGAAGGGAGCAGGCTGAGGGTCCCTGGTGGTCAGGAAGCATTTACAGACAGGCAGGGCAGAATGATAATGTATTGTAATGGAGGCCTCTGGAGAGAATGCTGAGTCACCTCTCCATCCACAAGCCAGACTGGTGCTACCTCAGACAGACTGGGAGGGCATGGTGCATGTTCACACATCACACATGCAGGCATGCACAGATACATGTTCATAACATTTACAGAGACACATGTATATGCACATGTATATACCTACATACCATACCTATCCACCTACCAGCCTATCTACTGAAACAAAATTATGTGTGAGAACACAAGAACAGGCTTTCCCTTCCCCTAATGGTTTAGATAAATAAGTCTGTGGCCCCATTATGCTGCTCGCAGATGGATACTCTGGTCTCTCCCTGTCATCTGGAGGTATCTGGGCCAAACAAGCCTAACCCTGAAACTGAATGCATAGTCATGTTGGACTGATTTTGTTTCCAAAGAGAAATAGCCCTATGTATACCTCTTCTCTTCTCTTCTCTTCTCTTCTCTTCTCTTCTCTTCTCTTCTCTTCTCTTCAATTCTCTTCAATTCTCTTCTCTTCTCTTCTCTTCTCTTCTCTTCTCTTCAATTCTCTTCAATTCTCTTTATAATGACTTTCAAGTTTTGGATCCAATTTGATGAACAGGGTTTGCTCAGAGGGAATGTTGTTCATTTTCTTTCTCCCATCCCTGAATGGATTTTATACTGTCAGTCACTGTTATAACAAGGATGATTGACAGCTGTGTCGCCCTATCAGAGGGAGCTTCTGGCAGAGCACCGGTCTCAGTGGCAGAAGACTCTCCTCCAGGCCCTCAGAGAGAGCAAAATGATCCTAGCCAAAACCAACACCAAGGACTATCGGCTCAACCTCTACCCTTATCTCTGTCTGCTGGAGGATCGCGAGTATGTCGACATCATGATACAGGTAATGCAGCTCACCCAATGCAATCTATAGCATGATGAGGTGCCTGAAGTCTAGCATTTGACAGGGACTTGTCAGCATTTCAGCCATCAGTGTTTCTGATTAATGACAGCTGTATTTTAATACACACCGTTAAAATATAAATGTGTAGCGCCTGTCACGCTTGTCCCTCCTTTGTTTTTCTCTCCATAGTCACTGTGTAATACAACCCAACCAATCTGGGTAACCACAAAACACTAATCTCAAAAGTGTCAACAGGACAACACAACAGCTGAAAAAGCATGAGGCTCTCTTTTTTATAACAAAGAAGAGCATGCATTGATCAGAAATGATTAACAATTCAAATACCCAGGAAGTGATGTTCTTTTCGAAAGGGCCATTTTCAATTTGTTGGTTTTTGATGAAGTTGATGAAGGAAGTTGTAATAGAGCTGAATTGACTGATATGGCATTTAAGTCAATCAAATTTGACACGAGTGTCATTCATGGTTTTGCTTGTATTTCCTCAAAATTTTTCATCTATGCTTTGATCTGTTTGACCTTTGAAAGTTTTTCTTCTTCTTGTCCAGAGTGTGTCCAGCCTGCCTCCCAGTGGAGAGTCACTCAAGATTTTAGCCAGAGACCTGGGCAACAGGTTGTACACCAAGTATTGTGTGCAACAGAAAGGCCGCAACCAGATTGTGGAAAAGCTGAGCAACATTTACAATGCTTACACCGACCTACTGGCCAAAGATACCAAGGTAGAGAATTTAGATCTTATTTGTTCATGTATATACATATCATATCAAACATATCAAGACTTTTTTTTTCTTTATTTTGCTCCATGTGGCTTTCACCATGAGCAAATTATGCTTACATTTCTTTTATACTCAATCTGCATTCGGGGATTTTTTTTGTATTCCATCTGGTTTATATCTCCCAAACTTTAAAATTTATATTGAAAGGGAGTTAATTCTAATGAAATGAATAATGCATAATATTTCCCCCTGACCCTTGTAATGCAATCACTCTGACAGTTCTTCCATTCCTTCAAGGTTGCTTGACCCTGTTGTAAATAACTATAAGATGTTGTCAAACAGTTGATGGTTGATAACATTTTAATACATCTAGGCTGCTTTTGTAATATTTATTAAGGCTCTTGCAACAAGAATGGGGTGTAATGATGATTGATTATGCCCAATTTGACCATTTCTCATTTTAAAATCTGAAGGGTAAAACTTAGGCCTTGGCAGTTAACAGAAAATTCACCATGCCTACCATCTCATGTAAACTTGACCTTGAATCCCCAGGGGAGGATGTCTCATTTGCTAGATGTAAACACATGACTTCTTTCCCCTCCCTGTAGGTATATGATGTCCTTCCCAGAGAACAGTGGTGTCAGCTTGAGACAGAGCACAGTTCAGGACCCACTCTCCAGGGGGATGAGACCCATTGGCCATATACTGTAACCGTGGAGCTGGGCACCTACATGGTGGACCTGATGGTCAAGAACCTCAAAATTAATAGTGACATCCTGAACCCGGCCTGTGACAGGAAGCTCATCCCCATTCTCTACCACATGTACACTTTCCGCAGCACCCGACAGGTACAACAGCTATGCAAATGCAGTAATAACAATAATGAGCCCTAGGGTAATCCTTCTGTTGCTGGAATCTATCTATCTATCTATCTATCTATCTATCTATCTGATCTATCTGTCTGTCAGACACTGATGTTGGATGAGAGGGCCTGGCTCACAATCTCAGTTCTAGTTCATCCCAAAGGTGTTGGATGGGGTTGAGGTCAGGGCTCTGTGCGGGCCAGTCAAGTTCTTCCACATCAAACTCACCAAACCATGCCTTTATGGAGCTGCTTTGTGCACTGGGGCACAGTCATGCTGGAACAGAAAAGGGCTTTCTCCAAACTGTCCCAGGGCTTTCTCCAGTAAGCTGAAGGATTAAGATTCCCCTTCACTGGAGCTAAGGGGCCGAGGTCGACCCCAGAAACTCTAGCCCATAGCATTATCCCTCTTCCACCAAACTTTACAGTCAGCACAATGCAGTCAGGCAGGGAACTTTCTCCTTGGCATTCACCAAACCCAGACTCGTCCATCAGACCAGATAGAGAAGCGTGATTCGTCACTCCACAGAACTGATATTAGTACCAGAGGAGGTTTGGAGCTCTACAGTTATTGAGTCAGCAGAGCATTGGCCACTTTTACCTAGTATGCGCCTCAGCACTCGGCGACTCCGCTCTGATTTTATACACCTGTGGCAATGGGACTGAATGAAACACCTGAATTCAGTGATTAAGAGGTGTGGCCCAATACTTTTGTCTGTATAGTGTATCTATCTGTCTTAAATAAAGGATGATGCAGTTTAACATATTTTCAATACAGAACATGAAACTGATGTGCCACAGAGAGTTTATGGCTATTGCTAATTTTCAACTCTTGTCCCTATTTAATTGTGCCCACATGGGGTTTTGTATGCAGGTCCCCACATCCTCCCTAATAAGCACATTCAGATCCTGATCTGAGAGACCACATTTGATAAACTGACAACAAGGTTCCTGAGCATTAACCCAAACCAAAAAAAGACCCTTTCAACAGAGATTTAAGTGGAAAAATTGGTCAAGGATTAGACTTAAAGGGATCGCCTGGAAACTAGCCTTGAGAGAAGTATTCAAAAGGGTTTAAAAAAATGTTTGATCCAGAACTGTGCACTGTAAGGACCCTACATCTATATTTACAATTATTATGTTCAGTTTGGCCACTCCAAATTTGTTCTCATGTTATTTTTTTTTTTTTTTTTTTTTTTTTTTTGATTGAGTGTTCACCACAGTAAATGTAAAAGTAATTGTAGCGTTGACATTTTCTTTGAACAAGTACGAATCACAGCAGGACCCAAACAAAGAAAATGCCTTGTAACTGACGACCTTCACATTGGACAGGGCTGTCTGTCATTCTACAGGACATAGCTCTGCTTTGTCAAGCCTTTCACCTTGTACACCTCAGCACCCTCCTGTCCAGAGTATATGAATTATAAAACCGTTTTTTCCCATATGTGAATTGGCAGAGGGAGCAGTTGAGTAAGATGAATAGGTTCCAGGCTAATCCCTTTTTTAGTGTCCCCTTAATTGGCTGGCTGATTTACTGCCCTGGGACCCTGGCAGGGGATTGGGGAGACTGTGTTCAGTCCTAGGAGGCAGAGAAAGGGAGAGAAAGAGTGAGAGAGATGTAGAGAGAATCCAGCCCTTGATGCACTTTGACAGAGGGGTGCATTGTAGGAATTTAAGCCCCCTCTTGCCCCTTCTGTATCCTTGTTTTTTTCTCTCTCTTTCTCCCTTTTTTTTGTTCTCACACACTTGCCCTCTTACTCTTTCTTTTTGTCTTTCTCTCCTTTGTTGTTCAGTGTGAGGATGGAGGTCAGTATGACAGCATATTAGTGCTATGTTGGGGAAAAACATATTGAGCTGGAGGAGAAAGAAACTCAGAATTTCAAAGATTAAAGTTGTAAATTTGTGAGAAAAAACTGGGAAAAAATAGTTTTTCTTTTATTTTTTGGCCAAGGAACCACATGGCTTCACTATGCAAGGTTGGATCAGCCACACACTGCAGCAGCAGCCGCTTGCTGTGTATTATGCCTGCAGTTGTTGACCTCACAGCAATGTCTCCTCAAACTCTGGATCCTTATGATAATGTTGTGATTCTGGGCTAAAATCACAAGTACTTCCTTATTCCTGTCCTCGTTACGAAATCCAATAGTATAAGAGAAATTGAGTTTTTCTGTAATACACAGCCCCATCATTTTTTTCTTCCTAAAATTGCCCTAATACACCGTCATAGGTCAGCCCATCAGGGGTGCATCCTAATGATTTTACAGCCCCGCATGACAGTGTGACTCATGCAAGCAATGCTGAGGTGTTATTTTTCCATGAGCCTGTTGGATTGGTGTTGAACCTGATATGATTTGCCTCAACTTAAATATGAATGTGTATGTTTATATACATGAGTGCAATTCTTTCCTTAAGGTGCAGTTAATCTGCCTACATGTTTCATAATCTGGTGAGTTAGGAGTAGCATGTGAATCAGGCCTGATATATTGTTGTTGTTATTTATCCACCAGGTCGGCTTCATTAAGCCCCACCCTATCCTGACCCAGATGCTGCAGGAAGCCATGGAGACCAAATTGACCTTTGACTCCTATGTGATCCCGATGCTGTGCCCACCTGTGCCCTGGATCTCTGCCAAGTTTGGGGCCTACTTGCTGACACCTACCAAACTGATGCGTGCGATAGATGGGGCCACCCAACACGAACTACTGCTGGAAAAATGCCAGAACCTCCATGCCGTCCTGGATTCACTCAACCAGCTGGGCACATGTGCCTGGAGGATCAATAAACCCCTCTTGGACATTATTATCTCCATTTTCAACGACCGAGGTAGTGACAAGCTAGACATCCCTCCACCCATGTCAGAGGCCCCTAAAATCCCCCACTTCAACCCCCAAGATCCTTCCTATACCTCCACCGAAAAGGCCCACATGAAAAGGGAAGTGATCAAGGCCAAAAAGAAATGCAGCGAGATGCACAGCCTGCGTATGGACGCTCTCTATAAACTCTCCATCGCCAACTACATGAGAGACGAGATCTTCTGGTTCCCTCACAATATGGACTTCCGGGGACGTACCTATCCTTGCCCTCCCTACTTCAACCACCTGGGGAGTGATGTGACGCGGGCTATTCTTGTCTTTGCGGAGGGGAAGCCTCTGGGCCCGAAAGGTCTGGATTGGCTGAAGATCCACTTGGTTAACCTAACTGGACTGAAGAAAAGGAGTTCACTACAGGGCAGGCTGGAGTATGCCAACTCCATCATGGAAGACATACTGGACTCTGCTGACAACCCTCTAAATGTTAGTCTGTCAACATTGGTTCTTGCCATTTTTTCAGCACATACTCCACCCATACTTTCACAGCTACACATACCACACCTGGGTATTTGGGACTACAGCTAGGTGACTTATTACTGATGCTAATTTCCAGGGTTGTGTGAACGCCACTGATAGATACACATAAAAATTAGCACATATCTCTTAAAGAAATACAAAGACAACACTTTTTTAATTAATGAAATTGATATTTAAACCAGCACAACTACCACATCACAGTCAGTGACTGGTCAGTGTAATCAGAATGACAAAATCTAATGAATTTCTATTAAAAAAAAAAAAAATACAGAAGAATATAAAAGACTTAACCAAAATCTCTTTGCTACCTAGATAGATGGAAGATTAAAGTTGTCATTCATTTAAGTCAACACAGGTGACGGAGGCAGGAAAATCCTCCCTGAAAGAAGTAACATGATTAGAAATCTCACAGTTGTTCACCATGACTATCAATGAGTCAAACAACTATATGAGTTTCTATTAAAATACAGGATACCCACCCTATAAAAATGCTCCTCCGTCTGTCTCACGGTGAGTGACTGGTCAGTGTAATCAGTGAGGAAAACTAATAGGGATATGAATTTCTGTCAAAATACAGGATAAAAATGCTCATCGGTCTGTGTTTTTGTATGCAAGATAAGTGTGTCACGTGGCTGTGTTTGTTTTTCAGGGAAAGAAGTGGTGGATGAATGCAGATGAGCCGTGGCAGGCTCTGGCCTGCTGCATGGAGATAGCTAATGCTGTGAGATCTCCTGACCCAACACGCTTCATCTCTCACTTCCCTGTCCACCAGGTACCGTAACACATCGGGTTGAGAATTATTTATGGACTGACAGGGGCATGCAGGTGTGCGAGAGACTGCCCTTTTTTTAAAAAAAATGTCACATTTGATCCTTGTAACAGTTAATGTATCCATCACCAGCATTGTGTCTCATCATAGTGCATCGGTGTCGAACCGTGTGCCATGGAGGGTCAAGAGGCTGCAGGTTTTCATTCCAACCAAAAACTCCACCAGGTGAGTTCACTGATTACCTCGCCTTCAAGCAGAGAGGTGGGACTCATCAGTGGAGTTTTTGGTTGGAATGAAAACCTGCAGACTCGTGGCCCCCCATGGCTCATGGTTGAACACCCCTGTCATAGTGTATTTGAATAAGACATTGAACTCCTTCCTGCTCACTCTCTGGAAGCTGCTGTGTACAAGAACCCAAAATATAAATGTAAATTTACTATGTATGATAGGGCTTGGCAATATGTTGGAAGTTTCCTGTCACCATCACCTCATCTGTTGGCGATTGCTGGGTAGCCTTGTGGTTGTGGGTTATGATGATGTAATAAGTTACTAATCACAAACACTGTCACTAATGCATGCAAATTTAGAGCAAACTGTAGAATTTCAAGTTTCACTTTCATTTTTATATCTGAGAGCATGCTGTCTGGTTGATTTTAGGTAAATTCTGTACCTGTAACCAACTTCTTATTTTGTGGTGACTGTGCCAATTTTGTGACTGTGTGTCCCAGATAAGCCTATTTTTGGGAAACACTGCAATTGCAGTGTGTTTTTTTCCTCAGCAATGTGAAATTGTGGCTGTAGAAACAACTTTGACACACCACCACAGTTAAATATGTTAAGGAAAACGCCGGGAAAAAGTGTCAAAAAACAATCAGCTAGTCTCATCACTAATTCCCATAAGATATTTGTCCTGTTGCTCCAGCCTAATGCTTGACTTGTGAAATAGAGAGGAAAAAATGAACAGTTTAGAACTTGAGAACAGAATTTTTGATTCTCATGGAGAGAATATTGAGAAAAATTTGTTGCATTTCAGTTACATTTTAGTTTTTGTACCTGTGATTTTTGTTACCTCTGTACATTGTGTCTGCCTGTGTAGTGTCTAGTGTGCTGTAGTTTGAGTCTGTCTGCATAGTGAGTGTAGTATTTTGCTCATCTGAAAACACTACTTGCTCATCATATCTCCAGCTTATAGCCTCCTAAAAATAAGGTGTGCCATTCAGTCATGCTTAATAATGCTGTTTTAGAGAACACATCAAAGTTAACACACCAGGACCTCCCCAGCCATCTGGGGTCATTTTATGTTATCTGCTATAAACCTGCGGCCCTAATCTCAGGCACCATATCACAGTGAGGTACAATTGAGATTTAGGATTTTAACCCCGGTCTATTTTCACACAAGACAGAACATGTTGCTATGTTTGAAACCACCTTGGGATTATCATGTTTAGACAAAGCCTCTACAGTGATGGTGGTGTACACACTTGCTGTGTATACACATAACCA
This sequence comes from Myripristis murdjan, assembly GCF_902150065.1. Taxonomy (NCBI): domain Eukaryota; kingdom Metazoa; phylum Chordata; class Actinopteri; order Holocentriformes; family Holocentridae; genus Myripristis; species Myripristis murdjan. The sequence continues at coordinate 13,663,750 of NC_043983.1, read as the reverse complement.
ACTTATTGTGCAGGCTGAAGATGGTACTCCATTGATATGCAGGTGTAAGCATGATGTGTGGCTTGTATAATTTTTCGAAGTGTTAAGCAACCTTGCCTGCCCCTTAGGTCCTCATTAATTGGCTTGTTATACTGTAGCTTTTATTTGTCACTTCAGCAAGCGCCTCTTAGTTATATTCCTTCCCTTTAGTTTCAGCGTTGAAGTGCAACATTCAAATTAAGTGGCACTTGAGAAGCTATGGGACAAGGCAAAATGTTGCTATGAACTGAAACTAATGGCCTCACACATACCATGCCTGTCGTCTTTTGAGCTGATGCTCCTGTGATTCATCTCGGTCATTATGTTTTTCATTCAATTTCTCATCTTCACACTGACCTTGCTCCCCTTTCTTGTTCTTTCCCTCTCTATCTGTCCTCTCTTCCTTGTCTTCACCTTCCCCCCTTTCTCCCTTTGTTCTTTCTCTTCCAAATTCCTTTAATTACCTATTCTGTCTCTGTTCACCCTTAACCCCTCTCCCTGCGGCGCCCTCTCTGTCCTGATCTCGTTCTTCCTCTCTCTTGGTTCACTCTTTCCTTTCTATCTTTCCTTCCCCTCCCCGTCACTCTACCTCTTCTCCAGGATGGTTCCTGTAATGGTCTGCAGCACTATGCCGCCCTGGGCAGAGATGTCATTGGTGCCACGTCAGTCAACCTCATGCCCTGTGATGTGCCCCAGGATGTGTACAGTGGGGTAGCACAACAGGTCAGCACCAGTGGGATGGTGTGGGTGTGCATTTTATCGCTCCCCTTCTTTCAGCTGCATAGACTTGCAGTTGTAGCATATTTGAATTGCGACTGATTTAGGTTGCATGACACAGTACATTTGCTCAGTTATTAATATTCAGATGATTCATTCAGTCCCATAGTGAGTGACAGACCAAGTATTGTGAATACATTTGAACTTTTTTAGTTTTTGTCTCGCATTTAATACTGCTCAGTTTCCCATGCCTTACATCAGTGTGCAGTGAGGATCGACTGTGCCTTCTGTGTCCAAGGGCTCACAGTTGAAGTCCTGCTGGCACACACACAGCCCAGTCCAAGGGCTGTTATGAGCCTGCTTATTTTAAGGAGAAACAATTTGGAGTTAATGATGAACGTATTGATTTTTTTTTTTTTTTTTTTTTTTTTTGTACCAGAGGGAACAATGTGTTGACGCTGTTGGGGAAAAAAGTCTGTCCTAGGCCAAAGCCTCCCACAGGCAGTGACTGTTAATGCAAAATACATTGTAGACTTGTCAGTGAGCTGGGAGATGACTGAAAATACAGTGCAGTTTGCTGCAGGCTCCTATGTCATTGTCCCTTGGTTACTTCTGGGCATTGCAGTTATTATTGCAGTAATTTTATCAGGCTTGTGAAATAGTGAGGTGCCTATCTGGATAAAATAATTGTGATTGTTTATTTTTAGGGCTAAGCTATACAGTACTAAGCTCTAAGTCTACTCTGGTAACAAGAAAGAATCGTACAGTATCAAAGACATTACTGGAGACTGTGTTAAAGGGATACTTCACCCATTCAGAAAAAAAAAAGATATTTGTTACCCTCGAAGTAGTATGTAGGCCACGAGTGATGCTATCCCGCTCTCTCCATTCCTGCCATGCTGGATGCTGGCCAGATGGCCCCAGTGCTGTTAGCTTCCAGTCATTAAGGAAATATCCCCCTTTAGCTTTCTTTAAAAATAACTAAAATCACTCAAATAAGGTTCAGCAGCACTTTTACAAGTGATATTGTCCAAAAAGAAAATGCATACATGATTAATGAGTGCAAGGACAATGTTGTTTATGATTATACCGTAGCTTTGTTTCAGTGTGGTAACAGAAGAAATGTATTCCAGTTTTGGCGTTGGCCCCTCAAAATAGAGGCCTGAGATTTCCAACACACAGAAAGGCTGTCTCAATTCATTTGAATTTAAATGTCAAATCCAGTAAAGTGAGGATGTAAGAACAGCGAGAGGAGGATAGCACCTCTACTGCCCTACATACCACTTGGGTGGTAGGTAAAATAATACCAAATTTTTCATATGTGCTATGTGCATGTGTGTCAGGTGGAGGAGTTCCGAGCGCGGGATGCGGAGAGTGGTCTGAAGATCGCCCAGGTCCTGGAGGGTTTCATCAGCAGGAAGGTGGTCAAACAGACTGTGATGACGGTGGTATACGGGGTGACACGCTATGGCGGACGCCTCCAGATAGAGAAACGACTGAAGGAGATTGATGAGTTCCCCAAGGTAGAGGATGCCATTTTATTTTTAGCACGGTATCTGCATGGTGTTATAGTTTGACCTTTAGCACGGGGTCTCCTCTGTACAGGGCTTTCCCTTCAGCTTCCTCCCACTGTCTACAGTTTCTTGCTGCAAATATGCATTATACATCATACATTTTTAGCATTACACACACAGCCTATTAATCACAGATGGTCTCATGATGAAATATGTGGCCTTCCCTATTGAGGTCTATCCTCATTGCTTCTAAATTCCCTGTTGCTTTCTGCATACACATGAAGGCATTTATCACCCAAGTGACAGTGGCTGCATGTATTTGCAGTGCATTTTGTTTGCCAAAGGGATTGCGGTAACTATAACTTTAATTTTGTAATTGCTAAATTGTTTCTAATTGCGATACATGGAACAGCAACAGAAGCTGCCAACATTTGCATTGCCATATTGTAGTAAAATGTTGAATGGTCATGTCACGGTGGCCAGGAAAGAATACACCACTAGATTCATGTCCATATCCATTCTATTTATAGCTACTATAGATCTATTTTTAGTTTGAAACTACTGCACCTCCATTTGGCTAGAGATAAATGGTACTTTCATGGGGCAAACCCAGTCTACCGAATGAAACAATGGGAGGAGAATAGAAGCATTTAATCTTCTTATAGCTGAGTAGTGTTTAATCTCAGTCAAATAGCCATATAGCTCCTTACAATAGCTATAGTTAATCACATTGTCTGTGCAGATGGGATTGCCATGATACTCCTCTGAGTATATCTAGCATCTAACAGCCTGAGGATTGTGTTAAATGACTTCTGCTTAATGTCCCTAATTGTTTAAACTGGGAATTTGGGAAGAGTGTAATTGTGATTGATTACAGTGGGCTGAATAGGGGATGAGAAAACTTAGATAAAAGTCCACCAAGGAGGAGATCATATCACTATCATAATACAGCACTTGAAAGACCGTTTCACTCAGTACTGCAACATTTATCACAAGTTTGTATTATGAATTTGATCCCTAATTGTTACAGTGGGATTTTTTTTTTTTTTTAAATTGAGAAACTATGTAGCTGCTTGAAAGCAGTCTGTATATGTGTATCATGTGTTGTATTTTCAGGAGTATGTATGGGATGCGTCACATTACCTGGTGCGTCAGGTGTTCACTGGGTTGAAAGAGATGTTTACAGGAACCAGAGAGATTCAGGTGGGTCCACTGCACCTGCATACAACAATATACTCTCATACATTATTACCAACATACATTGCCACTCTTATGTAATGCTTGCTGTTATTGCAAAATTAAGTACAACACAAATTTTGTTTAAAATTACAGCTGAGCACTCCTTTTTGTCATTGCACTAGAGAAGCATATTCTTGTTTTTCATGTTGTGATGTACTTTAGTAGACCATACCGGTCCTATTTTGATGTCTTGTCGGCATTTTTGATAGCATCTGTCTATCCCAAATATTGGTTGCATTAGTGTGTACAAAATATGATTCGGTAGGTTAGCACTCATAGCTAACTTAATCCAGTTCACTCCAGTTCATGTTCAAAAAACTGCTTTGTGAAACTTGAATAGATAATATGCATAGATAATAAAGTATTTAGAACACTTATACATTATTTTGCTAAAATTACTCCATTATAACAAAATCCATGTTTAAAGCACAAAGAGTGTTTTTTGGGTCTACTTGTTCTTAACTCCCAAGCACTTTGGTGGGACCTAAGGAGCATAGCTGCAACTGGCTGCTTAGTCTAGACATATGCCAGGATGAATAGCAAGCACTCCTTCTTTTTCCAACTTATGTATAGGAAACGTGCTTCTTTTTGACCTCCACTATACTTTCTGCCCTCTGAGCTGTCAGTCACAGCCACTAACGATAAAACTGAAGAGCTATAGAGTAGAAGAGCCTCTGGGCTTATTTCAAGCACACTTGCATTGAGCCAAGGATGTAGTTGGCTCGTATCTGAATGCACCTGGAAAAATAGTCCCTTTCAGGTGTGCAGATTTCAATGCATTTATGTTTAGCTTTTGCGAAAGCACACGCTGACCAAGTATTCACAAGATGGAATTACCTATGCATAGCAAGTTTCAAGTTTCACAGATCAGTATTTCACCCCCACTTGTGTTTATTTTTTGAACACATGATCACAAATGGGAATGAACTGGTGTAAGTTAGCCTTGACTTTTAAGCTACCAAAGAATGCTCTGTATACACTTCAGCAGCTGATATTTCTGATGGAGAAATACGACTGTTGACTGTTTATGGGATGTGAAAATAGGACTGGTACGGTCCTATAAGTCCCACGCAGCAGCAGCCTGAAAATGACATAGCCACATGTTCACATAACACAGTGCACATGAATGAAAATGTTTTTCCACACATTTGAGAGTATACAATACACAGTAGCACCCACTCATTGTGCCAAGGCAGCAAGAGCTCTCCACTGACCCATTACCAAATATAGGATGTAATATTTTTTTGTTTGTTTGTTTGTTTGTTTTGTTTTTTTCTATTAATAACTAGTTCACTTTACTCTTACCTTCAGAGCTGTAGTCATTTATTACACAGAGCCCATTTGTAGATCCAGTTCATTTATAGTATACACCTGGTAGGGAATTGTACATTTTCTCTGTAGTTTGGCTAGCCATCAGAGCCACCACCCTGTGTTTGTGTGTATCCCATAAGGAATATGTGGGGACGGCCCAGTCTCAGATGAAAAATCCCTTTCCTATCATACCTTGGCCCCAAACTGGTGCTGGTGTTTGTTTGTGTGGCGTGTGTGTGTGTGTGCGTGTGTGCGTGCCTGTAGCCTTTAAATAGGTCACATCGTCTTGCTTTTTTACAGCGGAGAGTGGGAGAGGGGTAGACGATCAGTCCTTTGTGCTGTCATCCATGACCTCTCTTCTCTGCATATTCCCTACTTATTCTGTAAACACTCCTATTCTTTCTCATCTAACCACATTCCCACCCTCCATCTGCTCCTTCTCTCGCTCTCTCTTCTCTCTGCTGCTCATCGATCCATTGATCAGTCAGTCAATACGTCAAGTTATCTACCTAGTTAATCTCTCTCTCTCGCCCATTTCCTTGCTCTCAAGCTGTCCTTCTTTATTTTATTGTGCCTGGCAGTGGATTGAGGGAGAGAGAAGAGGAGAATAGAGAGAGGAATGGAGTTAGGCCAGCTGATGAATGGAACAGCTTTGGGACAGGCAGCTACCTGCGAGCTTCTAGCTTCTAGGACATATTTGTCTTTCCTATAGCTCTTGGTGTGTGTGTGTGTGTGTGTGTGTGTGTGTGTGTGTGTGTGTGTGCGTGTGTGTGTGTGTGTGTGTGTGTGTGTGTGTGCACGTGTGCACACACCCACGTGTGTCTATACTGTATGTGTGTGTGGAGTTACCAGTGAGACATTAATAGGGCTTCCATTCTTGGAGATTAACTGTGTCAGAGACTCAGCTCATGCAGACAGCACTGTTGCGCTCCTAAATTTCATAGTAAGCAACAACTCTCCACCTGTTCGGCACCAGGTCTGCAACACCTGTTTGCAGCCAAATACTCCATGGACTACCGGAACAGCCTAGATGAATAGATCATCTGTTGATGCCTTGGAAAGGAAGTTGCTTTTTTTGTTGCTCCACATGCACAGCAGCGACTTTATATTTGCAGCCTGATTTATTAAAACCGTCACACAGCAGAACATGAAAACTTCATCAGCCGACTGTCAGAACTTGCTGATTTGAGCGTGATTGCTCTGCTGTTGTACAAATGTACACACAAGCACACATACAAGCATGTGAGGAAACACACACATACACACACGCACACGCAACAAATAGGCTGGAATTCACTCTGAGTGATTGGTGGAGTGCCCTACTTTTTTCTGAGTGCCGTCCTCACTCCAGTGTGTGCCCTCACTTTACCTCTGGTGGTGTCCCTGTGTTGCAGGACTGGCTGACAGAGAGTGCCAGGCTCATCTCCAAGTCTGGCCGCACTGTGGAGTGGGTGACACCCCTGGGTTTACCCATCATACAGCCCTACCACCGCACTCGTTACCAAGTGGTAAGTCTCATCAGAACATATGTGGGGGAGGGTGGATGTGTGTGGGAGGAAACTGGGATGAAAACTTTGTCTCGATCGCTCTAAGGTAAGGTAAGCCAGATAAGCCAGGTGTCTGTCTGCATGTAGAATGAAATGTTTGGACACCAAATTACCCCGCTGCATAGTTTACACATGACTTCATACATAATCAAACACTGGCCTTTTCGCAGGAAAATTCAGGTGTTTGTGCTATTTCTGTGCTTTAACTAGTACAATTTGTGTTACAGTTAATGTCAGCAGTGAAGGTAATGGCGCCTACTTGTTATCTTAATGAATAATGCTGTTTGTTTTAGCACCAGGTCTTGGCCATTTACTATATGACAGACAGTTTAGCCAATTAAAGGCCTTTCTTCACTTTCCTGCATTCTGAAAGTTACCAGATGACCTTTGCTCAGCTCCCCTCTTGCAGCTTCACTTGTTTGTCTTGCTCCTGTTGGCTTTTTCTCTCACCTTTCACAATATTTTCAATACATACACAACTGGCCTTTTCACATCTCCTACTTTATCCACTTCTCAGCATGCATATCCATATGCACATAAGCATACACACATGAATCCCTGTCAAGGACAGAACTTAACAATAAGATAAACCCTATGAACACTGTCAGTGACTGGAGCCCCTTACTGTTATATGGTTCTAGCTTTTAAGATTTGAGCCATCCTTTCTTATTGCTTGAACTCGTATTTCCCTACGGCCGTACAGCGCTTTTGATCATCATCATTCCACAGTGTGATTTCCGCCTGTTACATTTTATTGGACTTTTATGGAATTTCTGATGAAGTTCATCATAAATCAGGGTGTCTGTCTGGCTGTTAGAAGATTGGTGGGTTTAACCATGGACATACAGCAGACTGTCATACCTTTTTGTTCGATTCGGTCTTCAGTTTTGGATGGAAAGAACATGGCCACGGCCACAATAACACAACTAATTTACACACAAACACAAGCATACACACTGATACTCGGAGGAGCAGCTCTCCTGATAGGTGTCAGCTCATAACATGCCATAAATGCTGTGGTTTTCTTCACTGGCAGCAACCTGCAGAGTTAAGAGTGAAGGGTGATAACAGTAAAACACCTCTGGATTTAGAGAGTCAGTGTCCCGCCTTTTTTATTATGTAGTAATAATCAAATGTCTCTGCGCTCTCTCTCTCTCTCTCTCTCACTCTCTCTCTCTCTCTCTCTCTCTCTCTCTCTCTCTCTCTCTCTCTTTCGCTCTCACTCTGGGCTAGGAAATGCTGCTCCCTGTGAAAATGTAAAATATCTATTGTCTTTCTCCTCTCATAGATGAGGACACCCAGCCTAGCATTGAGCTGTAAATTCTGTACTCTCTGTGGATGGAATGTCCTCGCTGGGCTTTCCAAGTGAAGCGGTCTTGATAGAGTTGGTGTATGAGTGCACTACTGATGGTGTATTGTGATTGCACTGAGTGGCCTGACTGTAATGGAGCTTAGTGGCATCACAAAATTTCTCTGCCACTATGGAGACCCTGACAGCAGCACGTCTTAGAGATAATGTGCCTGTATGCCAGCATGTCTGCAGATAACATGCCTCTGTCTGTTTGTGTTGGTATATGGAAAGAAAAAGATTGCATGTATCTGTGTTTGTGTCTGAGAGTGCATATATGGTGTGCTGAGGGTATAAAATCTGTATAGACTTGAGCAGTACTCCTTGACGAAGGAGTGGAGGAGGTAGTCACACTCTGTATGTATGCCAAGCACAGAGAGACAGCATAAGCAAGCCTGTATGCTTGCCCAGCATGTGGCTTGCTCTTTTAGCATGGCATCAAGCAGCAGGTTGCATTGCAGGAGGAGTGACACCTAATAAGCAGGTGCAAGGGAGCAAGGGTGACAGATGGTGGGTCTCCTAAGGATGCATCTCCCTCTGTTGATGTTGCGGGACACGTTGCATTGATGTGATCCACTTCTCTTATTGCTCAACAGGCGCAAGGAATCTGATTAGCTTCGCCTTTATTACAGCCCTTAGATGAATAAATGAATGAACGAAGTGATGACTTCATAGTTGAATGACAGAGGTTTTATCTGATGTTTCACAGATAACTTTCTTCATCCCCTGGAATAATTCTCTAATCCAGTTGGATCATAGGGAAACAAAAATTAAACTGTAACTTCCATAAAGGTCACCTTTTCCCTTTGTAGCTGGATTAAATTCAATCTCCACGTCCCCTCTCAGCCTCATAAATCCCTGGCCACTGTGTTTCTGGGGGTCATTGGTAATTAGACTGTAGGGAGAATGAGAAGATGAAGCATGATGAACAATAAGTAAACAAATATGTGTGTGTGTGTGTGCGTTTGTGTATGTGTGTGTGTGTGTGTGTGTGTGTGTATTTGTGTGTGTGTGTATTTGTGTGTGGGCACTTTCTTATTTGTGTGCATGCATGAATATGGGTATGAGTGAGTACATACACCTGTGTAATTGTGTATTTTCCGTAGCTGATGAGAGGTGAGGAAATTAGACGGGAGAGTTGAGTGGAGCATGAACATACATCAGCATGGCTGCCTAACAGGATTGGGAGATACTAATCAGATCAGAGGTCATTTTCGCTCTGGCTCAGATTCCGTATTTGTTTTTCATCCCTCTCCTGGGTGACGTTAGAGTGAAATCTCACTCTCGGCGGATGATGGCACAAGGGAGTCGTCAGGGACTGGATTTATGAGCTTATAGCGTGACAAAAAACTTGTGTTCCAGTGTCCTCTGTGTGGAGAGAATCGCTTAGGTGACTTTGGATTTTGGTTGTAAGCAGTGATTTCCATGGACAGTTCTACATTTCCATCCCAAACGAGGTGAAACAAAAGCGCTGGCTGCAACATGGGTGTTCCAGACTCTTATTGCCGACACAATCTGCTTAAATCACAGTGTGCGATATTTGTTACTTTCAAACTGTCAAAGTTGTATCCATTCTGAATAACAGTGTTAATAAAAAACTGTGCTCCTAATAGCAAACCTGCGTTACTATTTTAAAAACTCGTGTTCCTAGCCAAAGACCGATGTTGTTAAATTACTAAACAGATGACAAGCTCTGGCTGTTTGGCCTTACTTTGCCTTTGTATTAAAGTAGCATTAAAGCAGAGCGTGTGAAAGTCCAAGGGCTTGTAGCAACAGAATGAAATGGTTTTTATTTCTAAATCTGGGGAACTATGCATCTCTAAATGTCGGTGTGACTCCCCCCATCCTTCCTCCAGCCTTAAAAACAGAAACGAGCAGTTCCCAGGGGTAGCGTGCCGTTTTGTTGATCTTGCAGAAACTTGTGGCATTTTGGGGTGAAATAATAAATGCAGTTTGAGTTTCAAGGACACCCCCGAGGGGTAAAAAAGGAAAGTTTTGGAAGAAAGAAGGCCTGGAAAAGGTCAGTGGAAGTGTGTTGAGACTCAGATGTGTATGTGTGCGTGTGTGTGTGTAAGTCTGGGTCTGTATTTGTCTGTCTTCAGCCGACAAGGCTAGACAGAGGACTGGTTGACCTGGAGTAGGGCAGAAAGTGTAGATCTGTGCTTACACATGAACAGATGCGAGTTGTGTTAACCACAATGTGATGAATGGGGATTCCCTTCTTGGCAACATACTGTAGCATGGATGCGGTTACTGATGGCTGTTCTATATCCAGCCGTCTGCCCTGTAACTCTCAGGTGATTTTTAAACCGCAGGAGCCTTTTCCCCATGGACGCAGAGGAGGGTTAGCCAAGAACTCATTCATCACAACTTAAGGGTTGAAGTCAGGCCATGCATGCAGATCTGACACAGACTTTTTATTATGAATGAGGGCAGAGGGTACAGTGTAGTGTGGTGGCCTCATTTCCATTATGGTGGGTAGTTACTCACAGCAAAGGTAACCTCCATCTGTTTTTACCCTCAACCCTTTTTTTTTTACATCAGAGCCTCTCCCCACCCTAACCTCTCCTTGAGCGTGTGAAGCAGTGATGCAAAGAGGGGAATGATGGACAGATCGCTCCCCCACAACTTCCCTCAGAGCCGTGATGGATGAGATAGCACCCGTGGCAGATACTAATGGGGTTTTACCGCACCACGCTTCTATTTTAAAACTGTTTATTGATGATTGTGTGATTCTGTCATACATCACACGCTGACCTTCAGGCGATCATCAGGAAGCCAGCAAAAAAAAAAAAAAAAAAAGTAGCCAGCTAACCCCCTGAAGCTAGTTTTAATATCCTGCCATCCATATGAACACCTGTCACTTTAATCCCTCTATATCTGTGCCTTCTTCATGCAGTTAGGCTATTCACTATGTGCAAAAAAGTACATGCTGTTTGCAATATGTACACATTTAGTTGGAGCCATAAGTTTTGGTTGATTCACATTAGGGCTCTGCCCTGGCCTACAAATCGTATTCTAAAGATGTAAGAAAACATGTTTGGCACAGACCCCAGCAAAAATGCATCATCATTTGAATAGTTTTCAGTGAAAATGAAAATTATGATGCAAAAATCATCAATCCCACTAAAACCATAAATCGTATTGCAATTGCAGCGTGGCTGTCCAATAGATGCAAACTCATTACATAGAAGCTAACACATATGAAGCCTACTACCTTCCCTGTTATTGAAATAGCAAATAAATAACGGCATTTTCAGGGAATTTTCAGAAAACTTAACAGTGAGAAGAGTGAGAAGTAAATGAGCCATGATTTGGGGTTAGATAGTGTGAAACATTGCAATTACAGGTAAATTCATGATTAAATTCATTTCATAAAAACAATACCATCACAAAGCTTTGAAATCACCTCCCATACAGTGAATTTTACTTCTTCTGAGAGTTTGGTGATGACCTCACAGCACCCAGGGGAGGACCCGGCAGTTTTTGGTCTCCATTCCCCAACTTTCCAACAGATCATAATAGATTCTAAAAGAACACAAAGTTCATGGAAAAGAGGGAAAATTTATAGCTGCAGGGGGATATGTGAATCAAAGAGCTTCTGTGTCCCATATGTTAATCCCATAGAGATGTAAGTTGGAAATAGAAACCAAGCTGTACATTGCTACCAAATTCATGGATATTAAAGCACGCTAAAATGGCAGTGGTCATGCTCTGGTGCCCTGTACGTTCAACACTGTTATTTCTTTAATAGAGAATAATAGTGTTAACTGAATTCAAAGGCCCAATGCAACAGGGAATTTGGGAAATATTTGTTTTATCAGTGCCACTAAACGACAAACCAGCACCATAGCCCAGAATATTGCACTTACATGTGTTTGAGATAAAAACAACAAATCATGTGTCATTTTGTCCCATTTGAACTCCTAATTAATTGGGAACAAACATGGGGAACTCAAAAACACGTTTCCTGTTAATTTATATTATTACCATGGATGAATCTTGTTCTGTATAGTGACTAACAGTAGGCGTACCTAATGACTTGTACAGTAAAAGCACTTTGATTATACAGGGAACAGATGAAAGTGTTTTTAGTGCCCTCAGCATAATTGAATTGCAATAATGAAACATTTCCGCACCAAAGCCCATCAGTGCAAAAGGAGTGGCTTTCCTGCATTCAGCCAGAAATCTGTGCAGACCGGCTGATGGTCGGGTGAAGACATGGACAGGGAGACACTCAGATACATTAGTGCAGGCAGGACACAAGGTAAACAGACTAATGTGATGTGCTCACTTTTATGAAGAGTGGGAAGGCAGAGAGGACTGTGCTGCCTGTTGCCAGTCGTATCTCTTTCCTGATAATAGCCCGTCGTCCTCACCCAGGCACGGTTCCAGGGGTCAACGACATGACTGCCCTGCCGCAGATGCCTTGGCTGGGCCGACTGGACGGACCCCCGAGGCTCCAGAGATGAGAGCACTAATAGGAAAAACCCTTGGTGAAGCCTGTACATTGTGTAACAATGAATAACCTGTGTTCTCTTGCCTGATTTACCTTTCTTCGATTGTTCACTATCCATTGATGGTCGGTTGTTAGGGTCAGCTGGGCTTCCTTCATATGCAAGCTACGTTCTGAAGTCCATATGTCAGGAAATGGCAGGCTGTGTGTAATTAATGAGGCAGGCTAACATTTTGAAATGATGTGTGCACTCTTTCAGGCCCTCTCGCCACCTCCTTCCATTGAGTTTTTTCTTCTGTTAATGAGATCTAATAGATTCATGAATCACTATGATTGATTGCTACCAAATTTTCATATGCTTTCTCTGTATGTGTGTCTCTCACTGTCGCTCACACATGAACAGTAGTTTTTGGGCTTTCCCTTCTATTTTCCTTCCTTCTCCTCTCTCCCATTTCAATACTCTACGTTGTGATAGGGACTAAACTGTTCATCCTGACCTTGTCCTTGTCTTCAAGCTTCCACATGTTTTTGAGAAAGTGTGCATATTTGTGCTTGTGTGTTTAAATAGAGCAGAGGCGATCCTCTTAATAGCCTCTTAAAGACACCAGTACAGTGATGGAGGTGTGAGGGTATGACTGGACCACTGTGGAGTGCTCACACACACTACTGACTGACCAAATTGCTTTTTTTATGCAGCTCTGTTTTACAGTAGATGCCACCTGATATGTGCTTGAATCTATACTAACTTGTATATTCACCTTGCCTACCTGTGTTAAAATAACAACACTTTGGCCCTTTTGGACAAAAGTGCCAAATAAATAGTGTATATAAAATACGAAGGGAAACAAAAGCAAGGATAGACTGTTCTCTCAGAGATGGATTAATCAGATTTCTCGTAGTAATACTTTACCCCAGTTTAGATTATGTTGTTGTAGTCTGACCATGGGTTTAATCCATCAAAACAGGTTTGTGTGTTTCCCTACAAAAACCAACAGTGCTTTTTTTCAATAGTTAAATACGTTTGATCCTTTGAAGAGCAGCCAGGTCCACAGCTTTTAGGGGGAAGTGCAATAAGTATGTGACCTTAATTTTGCAATATACTCAGTAAAATAACATCTTTCAAGGTGTAGGATCCACTCTGGACAGTTGTAGGTCAACTTGGAGAATTAAATAAGTATGAATTTAATATTGATTAGAATCCACCATCACCATCATTTTTTTTTTCTTTTTGAAAATGTCAAACAGGTGAAGTGTCTCATGTGGGCATATGGTCTTTGCACAGTTTACTCTGCATTTTGCTAAATGTCAAGTGCCTCACAAGTGGTGCATCAGAATATTTTGGAATTTCACAATATCCACAGTGAAATTTGAATTTTCATGTAGAATTGAATAAGATAACACTCTAAACCACAAATCATAACTCAAATTACATTCAGTTTTTTTCTACAGTATGCAACCAGTAGAAATGTAGCACATCTATTTTCATTGTTAAAATACAACTAAAGTTCATATTAAGCTGGTGGTGCAACCTCAGCACCATAGGTGGCACTATGTGATACTAAACTGTTTGTACATTGGAAATCTCATTGTCATATTTGATTTTCTAGCTCTTAACTCTCCTCTACTCTGAATGAAGGAACTCTCAATTTAATAATAGAGAGAAAAGTTACCAGCTGTGCCTCAGTAAAAGTTATCATAATAATCCGTTTGAAAGAAGGGTGATTTTCAGCTGTCTCATTTCCTTTTCTTTGTTCTCTTTTGTTGTGTTTTTTTCTACCAGCTGAAGAGTACAATGCAACACATCAACCTCCAGATCAGCCATGATGCCAAAGAGTAAGTCCCTCTGCCACTCCCTCTGTCTCTTCCTCTGTTCTTTCTCTCCCACGCCACATCAACACTAAACCACAGCAGTTTGCCGGGAATTAAAGGAGTATTTGGCAGGACCCATCCAAATTATAACCGTTACTCAAACTCAAATGTTCAGCCTTAGCTAGACTCCAGTATACCACAAGGTAACCACACCTTTGTGCTGTTATCAGAGTATTCTCTGATGACTGTCATTTCTGTTTAAATGTCACCAGTTCGCCTGAAATAGGTCGCCTGCAACAGGGCAGGAGAATTGCTAGTGAGAGAAGTTGTGTTTGCAACAGCTCTCTTTTGTCATTTGCTTCATTTAATTGGCAATTGGGAATTTCAAAAGCGACTTAAATACATTTCTAAATGTAATTAAAGAGTGCTTGACATGTTTCTAGTCAACTTCAAGAGGTGAGTGAAAGTAGAAATCAGAGCTCTCTCGAGGCACTTAGCTTACACTTTTACGACGATTAGTTCCACAAAAGCTCTGTCTCCAGTGGATATTCTCACTAATTGCCTACTCAAAACCTCAATGTAACTTTGTATGCGTCGTAAAGCAGGAAACGCTATCAGCTTTGTTTGGGCAGCCACTTCGAAAGCGTAATCTCACAAGCTGAAAAAGCTGAAGTGAGAAAAACAGTTTTGCTAACAAAAGTTACTCAGGAAAAGTAGCGCAACATTAAATGGATCATATCCCTGCAATGTCATATAATGCAAAATCACATGCGTGCAAAGAATACTGCTGGTTCAAGGCATGAGCTTAGTGCATTCAGGAGGGCTTGACAGTGTGAGTACATTGTCTAGGTCTTCGCAGTGGTGGATGATAGAAAAATGCAAGGTTAAGGGATTGGAGGTCTAAAGAGGTTGAATCAAGACAGCAATGACAACAAATGAGAAATGGAACAGTGAAAATATGTTCCCTGTCTTATCTTTTGTCTGAGTCAATAATGTTAAAGGCAGAGTATTTAGTTTCGAAAGTGAAGGCACCCCCCCTGATTATAATATGGCAAAGAATGATTAATGCCACTCATTTCTCCAAAGAATAGAGCTTAGAAATGCCTCGGGAGTACAGGGCAGCTCTTTTACCCCATAACCCAAAATATAAGAGCACTTTCCTCCATTGCTCATGCTTTTGTCTGCATTTGACATAAAATCATTAGATTGATGAGAGGGATTTAAAAGTGTTATATTAATTCTATGGGTTATCGGTCTTGGCGTGGACCTGAAGGGTTTTATTCCTCCTCAGCCTCATCCTTAACATCAGTAAACAAAGTCTTTTGCCCTCCCATTTCAAACTGCATAGTCTGCCTTTAAATTATATGCCTATTAATTTTTGTTTTCACTCATGTAATTAAATGTGACTTGTGTCTCGTAACTCCTTTAGAGGTCCTCAGCACCTTTTGCATGCGTTGTAATTTTTATGCTGTATTGTATGTGTATTTGTGAGTGACACATTAATAAATCATCTATTCTATTCTGCTCCGTGTTTGTCAGCAAAATTAGTTGTTGCGTTTGATAACTATGATTCAAAATGACAAAAACAAGTAATAAACTACTTGGAAATTAGTTGTCACCACTGAACTATTGCCGCTCACATATAATTAAACCACTTGTTTAATTACATGTTGTGAAACTCCGCTGATCAAATATGCATATCCAGCTACGTGAGCAGAGCAGGGCTTTCCTTGCTGGAAGTCTACGCACGAGAGCTGAAGAATGAATTGAATTATCATCAGAATTGCAGATGACTAAGTGCAATATTCAAATTGCAGGTGCTGCAGTTTTTTTAATCAAAGTCAAATGTGTGACAAAACATTGTTGTAAATAAAGTATGACGGTGCTACATAGATGCCCTGGCTTGCAAATTGTATTTTCCAGATGTAAGAAAACAGGTTTGTTTTACAAGAACCCATCAAAAACCACACCGTGATCATTTTAATAGCTTTAATGGTTCATCCTTCATCCTATGCTTCATCCTATCATTCCATGAATCATATTGCAATCATAATATCTGTCAAATAAATCAAAGTATGAGTTGTTGTTTTTTTCAACCCAAGTATCCTGGGAGATACTCATGATGAAATTGCTCAACAAATGGCACAGAGGTTATACTCTGGACCAAAAACGTGATCAAGTAAAGTTTGATATGACATGGGGGTGCACCAAGCACTTCAGACGTAGAATTAGTACGTTTGACACCTGATAGCCGGTGTCCAAGTCTCCTTTCGCCTGTCACCGGGGATTCAGAGAGAAGTCCGTTTCAGTAGATGTTATCTGACGTTTTGGCAGACAGAGGGCTACGTTTTGTGACAGGCTGTGCAGAACGATTGGTGTGGGATGTGCAGAAGATTGATTTGGTAGAAAATGGAGAGGGCAGAGAGGGGGCTGTGGGTGAGAAAGCTGACGATAGACGGGGGGGAAAAAACGACAGGATGAGAGACAGAACAGGAGAGAGAGTGGGGGAAACAGACCTAGGAAAATGAAGACAGAGATAAGGAGAGACTGACAGCTATCCACCTCCTGCTGACATATACAGTACACCACAGGTCCACTCATGTGAATACCAAAGAGGAGAGATAGAGGAAGTTAGGGATGAGAGGGAGGGGAGAGAGGACAGGACGCTGCTCATGAAGACAGTCTCTCTCGAAAACTTGAAATTTGCTGTCAGAGAATGCATCAGCAGTTCACTGGCTGACATTTTGAGCCAAACTTGACACACGCGCTGCATGCAGCCGATTCTCTCCAGCCTTTACTTCTGACATGCACGCACACGCACAGACACACAGCGGCAAAACGGAGCACACACAAACTTGCACTCGCTGTAATTAAAGAGCCTAAAAAAGCTCTTCTCACATTAGTGTATGTAAATAGAGGCAGAGGCGGAGCTGTGTCTCTCTTGCAGTGACAGGCTTCAAGTCCTTTTTTTTTTTTTTTTTTTTGTACTTTTTCCACTCGCCCTCTCCTCTTTCAAAAAGTGATGATGATCCAGGCTTCTGAACTGTAATACGGGGAAAAAAACATAACATGCCATGTCAGCTTTTAGCATCTCTTGTGTAATGAATTGAGCCCTCAGCCTGCCCCTGTGCTCTGCAGAGAGGGTGGTTAGACTCCAGAGAAATGTTGTTTGCTAACCCTCAGAGTCCAGGCGCTACCACTTCCCAGCCAAGCAGGCCTACAGGACTGAGAGCTGTTTGTTTTTGTGACTTTGTGTGGGTCTTTATGTGTTGGAAAGTGAGAAAAAGAAAGACAGGCCCTGATTTAAGTGTAGGTGTATAGAGTGCTTACAAATGCCTCCTCCTGCTTAGCTTAAGCCCAAAACACAGCAGAACCAGGCGTACTCACACAGAGATACTAAGGATAAGGAACATGGATACTAAGCCAAACATTTTCAAGCCAAGTAAAACAGACAGAAGGAAAGCAAGGCTCACTGACTGACTGACTGACCGACTGACTGACAGACTGACTGACAGACAGGCTGAGTGTGTGTGCCTGCTTTGCTTTTGGTTTGGCCCAAGCTATTACTCCCCACTGCTCTGTCTCCACTCCCATTAAAAGAGCGTTCTGGTCTGTAGCGGCACAGAGGATTTGGATGGCAAAGGCTCAGAGTAATGGGAGCTTGGGGATACAGATTGGCAGAATGCTTTCTTACTGCCAGCTCCATCCTCAATAGCAGCAAAATTGTGTTTCCTTTGACTCGTGCTAATTCTCATGCACCACTTCTATATTGGTATGCTCAGGTTGATTATTTTTTAGAGAGCGTAGAGCCTTACCAACATGAATCTATTCTTTAGCACTAACTTACAGATATTATTTGTTCTTTACTGTGATTATTTAGTTCTGACAGATATTGCGGTTTTAGTGCAATTGTGATTTTAGCGAGGATGATAATTTTTACATCATCATTTTCAACCTCGCTGAAAAAATATTGACGATGATGATATGATTCTTGATGGGCTCTGTACCAAACAAATGTTTTCTTACTTCGGAAGAATATAATTTGTTGGCCAGTGCATCTCTGTAGCACCACAATACTTCATTTATAATGGCATTTTGTCACACTTTTCAACTTTTATAAAAAAAAGAAAAAAAAAAGAAAAAAAAAATGCAGCTTGTGATTTGGGTATTGCATATTGCCATATTGCGATTTTTGATATTTCAGTTAATTTTTCAGTTTTTAATTATGGGTATGATGATGACACCGTAGGTACAGAGTACAGCCAAACGCTGTCAGAGGCTCCAAACATTTCTTCAAAGAACTGCTTCAGAGGGAAAACAAACACAAAGACTGGACAAAGCATGAAGAATTGCCAGCTGTCTCCTCTGGAAATATCAGTACAGTTGATAATGAGACCAAGATAAAGACAAAGTGACACGGCTTGGCTTTAGCATCTCATTATGTTAGAAATCACCGAGGTACAGAAGTGATACCAATGATATTTGTGCTGTCTGTGTGTTGCTCAGGAGACCAGACACGGTTAAACAGAAGAACGCCTTTCCGCCAAACTTCATCCACTCTCTGGACTCTACACACATGATGCTCACTGCACTTCACTGCTACAGGTATACATGCACACACACACACACACACACACAAAGCATAAAGCCTTTAAAGACCATAAAGACCTTACAGAGCTAAAAGGGATATATTCCCTCCCACAATTACATATAATTATATTACTATTTTGAGACATGGTGAGTCATTTTCTTAACCAAACTTTTGATAGGCCTCTCACACTGACCCCCTGCATGTGCAAGACTATATCTGACTTTGAGAAAGTAGCAATGCAATTATCACCTCAATATCCTTAACAGGGCATTGTGCAATATGCCCGATAATATTAGCTCTTTTCCCAGAATTTACCTTTTGACAGGTGAGGTAATTCATGATGGAAGTCATGCTGGCTATTCGGTGACCTCCCACTCTGGTTTCAGCAATTAGTGTCTCCACAGTACATTTCTGTACCCTCTCTTTTTCAATGTCTCCCTCTTTTTAATCTGCTAGTCTGCTCTTTCTCTTCATTTTTTTTTCCTCGACTTACGATTTCTTTTTACATGGACTTCTCTTACCCTTCTACTCCCATAATTTCAACCTTCTCCTCTCCTCTCCTCTCCTCTCGTAGTGCTGGCCTGACATTTGTCTCAGTCCACGACTGTTTTTGGACCCATGCCCTCACAGTGGACACCATGAACAAGGTATTCAATATCAGAACAACATTCTTTTTTTTCTCTCATTATTTTTTCACCACCCTCCTCCTTCATCATCCTTTCTCATCTGTTTTGCCTTCCTATGTCTCATCATGCACTGGTATAGTTCTTATATTAGTAGTAGTAGTAGTAGTAGTAGTAGTATTTACTCTCCAAATCGAAAGGTGACATTGCACATGAGTTTTGCCTTGCCAGCAGTGAGTTACTTCTTCTAGCACACTGTTACCTGTCTGTCCCTTTGACTTTCTGTCTGTACTCTTTACAGTTCAGACTCTTTTTTTATGTTTTTCTTTTTTCTCCCCCTTTTTTTTTGTAATGGAATAGAAGCACCGTCATGTGTCTTTGACAGTACTGAGAGCATGTTTAGCGCTCAGTACAGTGGGCGCTGGTAGTTAAAAGCATTTCAATTTTAGCAAAGCAGCACTGCTACAAATGGGCTTTCAGTAGTCATGTAGCGACAGTGGTATCTACGGCTAGTGCTTCCCTAAGGCCAAAGCATCTGCTCAGTGATGCCAAAAAAAAAAAAAAAAAAAGGACACAAGTCCTCACTGCTTCATACGTCTACAGGCTGCTGGCAGCAGGTTGCACCATATGTCTCTATCAAAAAGAGCCTGTTGTGCTGTATAAATGACTGTGTCTACCCCTCCCTGGTGAATCTAGCTTGTCAACAGGCCCAGACTGAGACACAACGCTCGTATAAAATGGATCAAATTACCATAAAGCCCCATTTTTCCGTACATTTAGCTTCAGAGCCCTAGTTATAGTTTTATGTTTTCTTCCATTCTCAGCGGAGTTTTATCCAATGAAGCAGTTCCCTCTCAGTATGTTTATTCACTCTCATATTTCCTTCCCTTGATAAGCGATCGTGCACCTCCCTCATTACACAGCCAGTTGAACACAGAGGCACAGGAAAGGCATTATATCTTAGTCAACACCTAAGCGTATGGCATAGACATTTATATTAGCAGCAACTGATCCTTTCCTCAGGCAGGCATAAAATTGCCCTCATCCGGGACAGAAATTAATGGTACTAACTTGTGTCCGTCCTCTTCTCCTTCTTCCTCCTCTCCTCCTGTTTCCCTGGTATTATAGTGAGTAAACAGAGATAAAAATCAATCAGGTCTACCTTGTATTCTACTTTACCCTTTTTTCTTCTTTACCCTCTGTTCCTCTCAGAGCTTGGTGCTCTCCATTCATAATATAGTCAGCCAGGGTATATACTGTCCCAACAATAGATCAACATAGAGTTGTGTGTCAGTCATTATAACAGAAGCCTTATGAGGCGATCCATTTGCTTGATTTGAGGGGAGACTGATGGGCTCTCTGTCTTTCTCTCTCTTTTCTGTCCTGCCTTCCCTTCGCTGCCTCCATCCATCTTTCATCTGGCGAAAAAGGCTCCTCTCCTGTCAGGCTGGATAGTCTGGGGAGCAGGTCGGACAAATGTTTGGACCAGAGTAACTCAAAGTACTCTTCTCTCTGCCTCTCTCCCCTCTCCTGTCAGGTGTGTCGGGAACAGTTTGTCGCCCTGCACAGCCAGCCCATCCTTCAAGAGCTGTCCAACTTCCTGCTACACAAGTACTGCACTGGGCTGCTGTGAGTCCTCACACACACACACACACACACACACACACACACACACACAGAGCCAATACGTCTCAGGAACCCCATGTGATTGATTTGTTTTGTTGCATCTCCCTAGCCTTGATTACAATGGGAGGAAGAAGAATATATAATGAGGCACCAGAAAAAGCAATTCATATTGAGACTGTATCCAGATACAGGCCCAAATCATTCATTTTTCATTAATGCAAAATAATTAATCTCATATCCAGATTTAACAAGATACTAAGTAACAGTTTAAAGTGAAATGTTTCTCACTAAATTCACCATTAGATTATTATTATTTCAAATGATACAAATACTGTATACTGTATATCTGTATTGGGGGACTCAGCGTCGTCATTGGTCTCAGCCTCTTTCTGTATATTGTTTGTGATTTTTACGCTGAGCTGAGAGTATTATGAACTTCATGGTGTTGGCAAAAGGCATTTCACACTGAAGCCAACATGTACACACATCATTAAAACTTTCTAAACAAAAGTTAGGACTTTCAGCTCTGGCCTTAAACACACATGCACGGCTCAAAGGTTATAAAAGAGTATTGAAGTTATAAAGTGCACTCGTTTTTACTCCACTTGTTTGTGGCATTAGTTATAGAATGATCTCTCTCTGTCTTATTGGCCTCAGGCTGGGTTTTGTGCACCTCCTGACTGCTTTCTCTCTGTGAGATAATCAGACACCTAAGTCTACTCTACTGCTTTTACTCCCACAGCTGCCCTCCCCCTCTGTTTCTTTCTCTATCTCACACACACACACACACACACACACACACACACACACACACACCACTGATGTGCTGGACCTGAAAGCTCATTTCTCATTACTGTGGTAAGCATCTGAGAAAAGGACATTTGGGGAGTTACAAAGCTAGTTTGGTTCTTGTTTTGGCCAAAGACTGGCAAAAAGACATTTGTGGAGATAATGCACAAGTTAATGGGTGTCGTATTGTAACACTCCAAAAGCACTAACACTGAAGTAAGAGCTGTTTGGAAGAACTTTTCTTTTGCAGCTGCTTTAATCCAGAGAGACTCCACTAATAATGCAACCATGGCAAAAGTTTGCCGATGTAACTCTCTCAAAACTTGAGTTTGGGCTTTAAAAAGTGCTGGGACAGGTCATTTATATTCCATTTATACAAAAACAGTAAAGGAATAAAAACTTCAAATGTCCTTTCTAAAGATATCGTTTATGCCCCCACGCACAACAGACAAGTTCTGCTGAGAGTCATTAAGACAGGAGCTGTTGTTTTCTCCTCCTTCGCTGCAGGGCCGAAGTGAAGAACAAGAAGTACTTGGAGTACAGGAGGCTGCTGCTGCTGCTGGCCAAAGTGCCCCAGACAGGTCAGTGCACGGTCCAGGCACCTGGCTCCCAAACGCCTTGCCTGGCCTGACCGGCGATGAGCTGTTATCTGAGTGGAACAACACACAGTTGTCGCTCCGTTCTTTCTTTTTAATTGTGTGAAAGAGGACCGCTGTGCCCTGAACACCCTGAAGGCCTGATTTGGCTTTAGCAATAGGCCTCAACTGGCATTCATGGTACTTGTATGGTTTTGCAGATGTGCATGTTGCCAAGAGAATATGTTTATAATATATCAATCATGTGATCATCTGATTTTGGATATCATAATATAATATTACAGCATCATCGTTGTCTTTCCCTGGTTTTAAAGGCTTACAGGGAAGTTAAGCCATTTGAGCTTGTTAGACTGTTCCGGCTGTTGTCTCCCTGCTTGATCGACATACCCACACTACTAATGATTGCTTATTAAAAATCTTGTGTGTAAATATACAATGACAGCACCAGTAGACTGGGTCAGAGATACTATGGTATTCGATTTTGTCCATATCGCCCAGCCCTGCTAGAGAAGGTATTCCGCCTTTTGAACCAAATGAGAAAAAGTTTTGAGTTGAGCTTGAAAGTAATTTTCAACTTATTTGTCCTCGGTGAGATATTCCTATGAATCTAAATGGCCTTGACAAAAGCATTCGGGTCTGCTCAAATTGTTTTTGTTTACTTGTTTTCATTTTACACCGTTGATGGAGTCTGTCTGTTGAAGTCCCATGTCAGCTGTTGCTTTGGCAGCAGAGGTAGAGAGGCGGCGTGTATCTTTCAGTCAGGTGGACAGAGGCTTTGCTGTTATGTAACTCCTCACTCCGTCTCCAGCTGTACTGTCACTGACTGCTTGGCACAGGCAGCTGGGTTGCATAAATTGATTACTGTTAATTGTGTCCCTCCTCTGAATAATCAGCTTATAAGGCTGAGAACAGACAGGTGTGCTCCCAATGTGTGTGTGTGTGTGTGTGTGTGTGTGCGCGCGCGTCTGCATGAGTGTGTCCATATGTTTGCCCATGCCAGTATTCCTACTGGACTGAAAATTGTTATAATCTTCACCACCAAGATCCTGAAGTTAATTATGGAGGTTCAAGTGATAACACTAAGGTGGCTCTGTTTTCTCCGTCGTTAATTGTTAGCAAAAGAATTAAAGGGACAGGAAACTAAACCTGGTCATTTCTCATCAAAACTTTTTTTTTTTTTTTTTGTTATGATTGTTATCATCACTGCATATATAAAAAAAAAAAAAAAAAAAAAAAAAAAAAACATCACAAAACTGAGAATGTGAACTCCCCTCTGGGCAGAGAGGCCTATCAGCTGATTTCTCCTGAGTCAAACCAGCAGTTTTGCAGGGGATTCAAACCTGTTTTCACATGTAAGAGCTTCAAACTATAAACTATAAAATCATTTCCATACATGTGGTTGCAGCACTATTACGACCTGCTGGCTCTTTCATTTCCACCACGTTTGGTATTTTCACATGGCTGTGGGTCAGTGACGGATAAGGCTTAAAAAGAAGGAAAAAATATAAATTTGTCAAAAGTGATGAATAAAGCTCTTTCTACCTTCATTAGACTGTTATGTATATAGTCAAACAAGTTTTGCTGTAAAAAAAATAATTTAAGTCTTTTTTATTATTAAGAATTATATTTATTGCATAAAATATGTCATTCGGTGCGACGATAATATATTTGGTTATTTTGAAATTACTAATTTTTATCTGCATACCATAGTTAATAGATATTTATTGTTTTATGCAACCAACCATGTTATGATAAAAAAAAAATCCATATATATCACAGTTAATATCAGAAATGTAGAATTTTCTGCTGACATAGGGTCATTTGTAGATAGTCACCACCCAAACTTTTCTGCAGAAAAGTTAAAAACTCTGGAAAATGGCTAAAAATATGATTTCCTGATAGGATAAAGATAGCTTTAGCATCCCAAACAAAAATATAAATAATCATGTCATATTTCCCAAAAATATGCTAAGAAAAATGATGTCGCACCGCCTGACTAGCATTGTCGCTCCGTATGACTTACTCTGATTTCTGCATAGGATGATCACCAAAACTAGGTTCAGTAACAAAGTTGTGTAGTGTTATTTCTGGCTTTTCGGGGGCTTAAGAAGTACCTCCAAAAGGTCCTTGAAAAGTCTTTAAAATGTCCCTAAAGGTCCTTTAAAATATTCCTTTGGCTCAGGTTCTGGGCGAAAAACATTTACTGTATATGGGCAAATGAGCAACTCAAGTCGTGTATGTAGAGAAATCTTGTTTGTATGCAATTGTCCATTCTTTCATTTATACAAAGTTAGAGGTACAGACAATTAATAACAGACTTTAAAATTTAATTAAAATAACCAGTGATGAGTACACTTTGCAATTAATATAATAGATCAAAAGGGTTAGCCAAGTAAAAAAAAAAAATAATAATAATAATAATTAATTAATAAATCTTGATATATTATCTTAAAAAGTATGTTTAATATTTTATTGTTGAAAATAACATTGAATATAAGCTTCAAAATTATCATAAAGACAGAAAAAATTAGGTACAAATAGCTTAGACAGGAATATCTTAAATTGTCGCTCTGAATGACGATCGTCACTCTGAATGACAAAATACTGGTACTTCTAACACATCAGCAGATAAAATTAGTACTCACACTCACACACAATCATTACTCACACAGCAATGACATACTGGTGATTCTTTTAAAAACACCTCTAAATCTGACACTCTTGATTAATATAATAGATCAAAAGGGTTAGCTACGAAGCTCAAAGCTAACCTGGCTAGCTGACTTGCAGACTTCATGAGGTAAAAAAAAATAATAATAAATTAATAAATCTTGAGATATTATCTTAAAAAGTATGTTTAACATGTTGTTGTTGAAAATAGCAGTGAATATAAGCTTCAAAATTGTCATAAAGACAGAAAAAATTAGGTATAAATAGCCTAGACAGGAATATCCTAAATCGTCGCTCCGAATGACGATCGTCACTCCGAATGACAAAATAACTACTTGGCTAGCTATGAAAGGCACTTCCTTAGCTAGCTATGAAAAACAATGGCCTTGACCTTCAACATTTAAAGATGACCTTTCAACATAAATAATCAATTTTGAAATATAAAAATTGTTTTTATGTGTTTTTGCTGTCGCACTGTATGACACAAGATTTTGTAACATCGTGTGCTGCGACGGAAAAGGTCTAATTATTTATATTTTAGCAGAGCTTTTACTAACTTTTCTTCACAGCTTTAGAGTCCGCTTCAGTGTTCTGGCTGATGCAACTTCCTGTCACATGACTACCTAACTGCTTTATGTGGTGATGGCACACCCTAGTGGTCGTTTCTCCGAATGACATTAGCTAAATCGCAAAGCTGGGACTGAAGTCATTCATGCATAAAAATTAAATTAATTTCATAATCCTCACCATATGTGCATGCATTGATGTAAACACTCACACAATTATGCCAAATGGGCAGATTTAACATTTTATTGAGGTTTTTTTATTTTTTGGAGTATTTTCCCACTAGATTTTAGGAGCGGGACCGTCGCTCCGAATGACATTTTGGCACTTTTGAGCTCCATAGATCCTTTAATTTCCACTTCTTACAATAAATTCCTCTTGTAGTCAATAAAGAGGAGATAAATGATTCTTATAATGTAATTTGAATTTTAAAGTTGAAATATTTTCTATTAAAAATATGCTTTGGACACCAAAATGTACACGGCACGTCATTGACCCCTGTACATTTGGATGGTCCAGACGGTATTGTTACCCTACAAGGGGAACTAAAGCCCACCCAGTCCTGCTGGAATGTGTTCCTGTAGAAAATGCAGCCCCTAAAACTCATTTTTAGAGCCCTTTAGGCACTCATTTTATAACAGTTACTGGAACTCTCTAATATTGGTTAATGATGAATCATTTTTTCATCATTTGTTCCTTTGCTAATAGTTTTAATT
Organism: Myripristis murdjan; assembly: GCF_902150065.1. Taxonomy (NCBI): domain Eukaryota; kingdom Metazoa; phylum Chordata; class Actinopteri; order Holocentriformes; family Holocentridae; genus Myripristis; species Myripristis murdjan. The sequence goes on along the minus strand of NC_043983.1, from coordinate 13,637,616 downwards.
ACTAGTTCCTGTATTTTAAGGAGAACTCACAACACATCTCCTGCACAGCAATTTTAACAGCAGTCAGTCAATGTGCCTTCCCTCCACTGCGCAGTTGCTCCTGTTGTACTGAGCTGTCAGGGAGGCTTGAAACACAGGAGGCAACCAGTGATACAGAGGGTATGAGACAGACGTGGAAAGAGTATTAAAACACCCTGTTCATGAGGAAATAGTATTACTTTACTGACACTGAACCTGGATTCAGATACAATGACTGGTGGACAAATGTACTGTATTTAACCCGTCATGGGCATAACCAACACCCAGTCCTCGAGGGACACCACAGGACTCTTGAGAGCAAACTACAGCCTAGTTTTGAAAGTGGACTCTGGCATGTGATGTCACACCTGCCGTCCACAGCAGCTCTTCACTCCACATTTCAGCTGTCTTATACGAGCTTTTATGGTACATTTCTTTTATGTTTCCATAAGAGTGGAAGAACATCTGTCTAGTTTGGAAGTTTTTTGTTTCTGACGAGACTCCTTCAACTTCATCTGATTGTACCTCATACACATTCTCAGGTTATGCTCGGCAGTGTGAGGATGAAAGTTTGCCACAGGCTATAGAAGACTAAGAGGAATGGGAAAATGGATTGTGATGTAGGCGATTTTCCTGGGAAGTTGCTTGTCTCTGTGCTGTTTTTTTTTTTTTTTTCCTTTTTTTTTTCTTTTAAATCAAAGCAGTCCCCATCATCTCTCTTTTTGTCATTGTTTTACTTGCTGGCTTGTGCCAAGTTTGTAGATATTTTAGTATACTTACATTGGACTAATAGTTGCTGATCAAGTCAAGTTCTGTTCATGTTAAAGGCTGCTCTTCAGGTAATTTACTCTTCACTGACCTAAATTTGCTTTCCTCCTTCCTCTCCAGGTGATTTTGATCTCCAGCAGGTGAAGGAATCCACATATTTCTTCAGCTGAGAGGATCCTGGAGGCAAGCGGACGCAGGGAGATGGGTGGAATTGACCGAGTGCAGCAGGGAGGCTGCAGGGCCTGGGGTCTCCACTGGCCTTGTCTCCCTCAGACATCAGCATATTGATCCCGCCGCCCCCACCCCCCCACCTGCCTGCCGATCCATCGGCTGGCCTGGAGCTGCTGGAGCTGCTGGGGTCATTCACACACAACAAACCTGCCTGATTAACTGACTAGTGAAGTGGGGGGAGGGAGGGTCGGATGCTCACCCGAGGGAAAGGCAAAAGAACCAGCAACGGATGGAAACATCAAGATCTCAGCTTTCAGAGGGACTTCTTTAATTATAATGGAACCGTAGACCTCAGTGTTACTGATGTGTGTGTGTGTATGTTAGAGTGTGTGTGTGTGTGTGTGTGTGTGTGTGTGTGTGTGTGTGGAGCTGAGTGAATGAGATAAAGAGGAACATTTAGAGACATGTTTATTAAGCCATACTGTATCCTGAATCATGTGAATCATCTGTCAATCTCCTCATCCTTCAGCAACACTTCTGCTGAGTATAAGCTTAACTTTCTATCCACAGTGTCAAGGCCAGTAATGGTGTGTGCGCATGTGTGTGTGTGTGTGTGTGTGTGTGTGTGTGTGTGTGTGTGTGTGTGCTTTCACGCTGTGAAATCCCGGCTCTCCACAGGGCGCTGATCTGCCTCAGCTAATACTCCAGTAATCATCGATCTCATCGCTCACGGATGGGAAGACGCACCCTGGCAGAATGTGCAATCACACATTTCAGTTTTGACAGGATTCACCTAAGAAGTTTCAAGAGGAGACATTTGAGAGAAATGGAAAGATGTGCTTCATAAAGTGAGGTGATGAAGGTCACAGCCCGCACACAAAGGGACTCGCAGGGCTGAGCCGAGCAAATGACAGGGCTCTCTAACAGCATTGTGATTGTGATTGACTCTGATTCTCACCTCCTTTTTTGGAATGACTAAGCACTTGATGATTGCTCTAAAATAAATATGTTTCTTAAATTGTCTCCTCGTTCGTTTGATGGCTCAGCAGAGATAGCTGGTGTGTTTAAATAGGATGAATGAGACACCCTATTATTTAGTTATATCTGCATATTTCAGTTCTATTGTGTATCATGAGATGAAGATGAAGGTCTCCTTTTATGATGCGCCACAAAGGGTTTGCAGCCTTCACTAATCAACTCATCTTATTTTTCTGGGCCAGTGCCTGCATCTAGAAGTAAAAATAGCAGAACTGCTATCTGATCAGCACTGGAAACGTTACAGCAGTTTCAGACAAAAGGTGCTGCTGTTGATGTTCAAAGGCAACTGTAGTCTGAGCCAAACAAAGCTGCCGGTGAGTGAGAACACAATGAAATGGAAATGATCTTTGGGGAGGTGGGAGTGGGCAAAAATGCCCCTCTGATTAAAATGTAAATTTTGGGTGAAAACAAGGGCATATGGATGCTCTTTATATTGAGAAGTGTACATTTAGAGTGTGTGAATCTTTGATCAAGCGTTCCACTTGTGTGTGTAAAATCCTCTTTGACCGAACGATTATTCTGACACAATTATCCCTTGCACACTCACACTGTGCTGTGCGTGACTTGTATCTCTATATAGAGTACAAGTAGCCATATGTTTGAAGAAATACTCCTAAAATATCAAATTTCAAATGCATATGATACATTGTGTAAATAATACAGCTTCGGAGTGGCTGTGAGGTTTATTTTTTCACCTTGGCTAATGACTCCCATAGACTTCAAGTCTTTATGCTAAGCTAACACCAAATGCCACATATGAACCCAGCCACTGGACGTACAGAGGTGAAAATGGTATCAAACATCTCTGTCTGGTTAAGTCAGAAAAAGGATATATTTTTCCCAAAACGTTTGAGGATTCCGTAATGTTTCCAAATAAACTGAGAAATTTAGGATAACTGTATTTTCATTAAGAACAGCGAGCAAAGCAATATGACATTAGTAAGCAGTCAGGTGTGATTTGTTTGCCAGGGATCTGTTTCAAGACCCTGAACCGGTAAAACTCACTCTTCTTGTTCATCTCATTTTCGAGCAGCATTAAACACATTGAATTAAGTTTTTCCATTTGAAGTTAACCATATTTTCTTTTGCTGTGTCTGTCTATTAAACCTCTTGACAGTGAGCGCCTCCAGCATCTACAAGTTAGAATAAATGAAAAAAATACACTAAAGCCGGCGTCTGCCTGTAGCACCTTTTACCTCAGCACGTCTCTCCTCTCTCCTGCGCTCAAGGACAGATCTCTCTCTCCTGTAAAGTGCTCTCAGGATCTCAGACACTTAACACGTATCACCTTTCAGAGCTTAGCCCCTGACGCACAGCTGCCACAAAACTGCTGCACCGTATGACCCGAGCTCAACACCAGGCAGTGGTCATGCCTGGATAGACGAGCACAGGGAGGGAGGGATGGCGAGGGTGTTAATGTCTCGATCGATAGCAGTAAAATACGCCAATGAGAGGACGGTATGGTCTCAATAGCACCTCTGATATAACAGTGTTGTAATGGCAGAACATCTAGTCCAGTGTGTGTGTGTGTGTGTGTATGTGTGGAGGCCAGGTCAGGGGACACAGGCCTACACACACTCGTCTGTTTCTGTTTAGATGACGTGTGTGTTGGTGGGGCTAAACTAAGGTTGACTTTGGCTGAGGGAGTAAACAGGATATTGAAGATGTCCTTACAGCAAATTGCTGTTGCTGTGTAGCTAGATGGGCCTGTCTCGCTTTCTCTGGGGTGATTCCAAGGATGTCTGCAGTTCGAATGGAGCTCTGCACAGGACCGACCTGCGGTAATGAAGCACAGCTTGTTCAGGAAATAGTCGGATAGCTTCCATTACGGGCCGTCTGCAGAGATTTGGACCTGTTTTGATTTGAGAATTTCACAGGAGGTTGTGTTTGGGAAATATAGTGCACAGGTCATCGAAAGCATATACCGCAGCGAGGAACTTTTACATTTAATAAACAGCCATCAAGCTGACATATTATACTTATCGGCTGAAAAAAAAAAAAAAAAAAAAAAAGAATGCAGGAGATGTTCATTTTTTTAATGCTTGCCAGATCAGCACGCTGCTACACTGGCTGATGTTGCGAAAAGACCAAAGCATTTTCAGGGGTCCTTGTTAGACTATGCATGTCTGATTTTTGTGGTAATTTGAGGCACCGAGAACCAATGGGGATTTAAATGAAGCACAAATCTGCAACCACCACCTTTAGGTTATGTTGACAAGAAAAGAAAAATCAACGTTGTGTGTGTGGTACAATATATATATGTATATATTTAAACAGCACTGGAAGGAGTGAGGGAGACTGAGCTTCATAGGACAGAAACGTCTGGGCACGTATCGGATTCAAGCTCAGCCAGAATATTCAGCGGGACAAAACCAGGCAGGACATTTTAGCTTCAAAATTGCCAGAGCTGAGAGCAGCCGTGTGAAGTGATCTGCCCGGAGGTGTATTGTGTCTCTCTCAGGTGCACCTTTATTTATCGTCTTTTTTTCATCAGTGTTCAGAGGAGGGGTTGGTTTGTCCATTTGAAATATGAGTGAAGTCGAAAAGAGTGATGCATGAGGTGTGCACTTTCAAGCTTCTAGAAGATACGCCTAGATATCTGCATTTGCAGTGTCACACCATGGAATGAAAATGAATGTTTTTTGAGATTTAAAATCATAACACAGGGTTTGGATTGTTGTTTTTCAAGTTAAATATGGTTAAACATGGAAAAGGCTTTATTGAGCCTTGAATAGAATAAGGAATACCTGAGTGGACACCCTACACTACAAATTATTTTTAGGATTTCTTTATTCTAAGTGGGCTAAATTCTTTGTTTAAGGTTATATAAGCCTTGAAAAGTGCATGTTCATTGTAATGGTATAGTTGTTAAGTTGTAGTAATGAGCTTTAATTGGTGATTTGATTTGATTTGTCCATGTTTCTCGTCAAGATGCTCAGTGCTGGCAAACATGTAACAAGCACAGGGTGTTTTTACATTGTTTTTCAAACCAAGATGATTTAGAGAGGCAACTTTAGGCCTGTCTACCAAAAACAGCTTTAGGGAATTATTTCAAATTTCCTCTGACACATTTAGTTCCAAAAACACATGTCTTGTGATGCTGTGGTGACCTGTGTAGGTTGTGTCCGCTGCTGCAATGCAGGGATAGGCCCCAGCCTCCTGTGAATAAGCAGGTAAAGACAATGAATCCTTGAATGAGCAAAATTTAAAAAGTCCCATCTGAGATGTTGTAAATTTCTGGAATATTCACCATGACAGATGATGCTGATATGAAAAAGAGTTTTTCACAGAAACACTGCACAGGCCCTGGAGCTACAAGTTAGACTCCGACATGTGACTGTATACTACTGACCGACCTGCAGAAAGAACTGTTTCACACGCTATCAAATCTACAGAGGCTTTTAGCAAGCCCTTTAGTCAACCTATAGCATGATCAGAAAGTGCAGACTATGGAAGTGCCGGTCACTATCTGCCGAGCAGACCAATGCTGTTAGCCACTCTTCGATAGTCCAGCCACTCACTCTCACTGAGAGCACTTTGATTTCCTTGCCAGGCCCCTGCGCTCCCCCGGCCTATCTCCTGCCCCTCGGTGTGATGAGTGCCCACCACTCACCGGCACTAGCAGGGTAGAGGAGGGTACAGAGAGTCCTGCAGGGAGCAAACGGGGCCAGCTCTCTCTGTCAGCGGGGGAGTTTAAAGAAAGGATGGCAGAGTGGAGAGGGAGCGCTGATGATTGGGAGAAAAGGGGCAGGTAGTGTGGGCAGGTGAATGTGGAAGTTTCCTTAGTCTGACCTTGATTTTGACGGACACACACTGATGGGTGGATTAGGAACCATCGTTTACACACATACACACTCATCCGATGGCTGATGCAGTGCTGCGTCTGTGAACTGGACCTGCTGAATTAAAGATGTAGATCCTTGATGAGAGAGGAGGGAAGAGTGATGGTGAAGTAAGGTAGATGTTTGACATTTGAATATACAGGAACAACTTGATTAGAAAAAAAAATAATTGTGGAAAACTTTACTCTTGGTTTAGGCAATAACTCTTGTGTTTATCCACACTTACCTATTCCTGCAAGATGACCCAGTTTGATGCTTGTATAACTGAGGGCACATATTACTAAATAGAGGACTCTTAGTAGAACTTTGAGGGTACAGAATTATTAAATCGAGGGAACACATTACTAATTCAAGGGCACAGATTACTAATTCAAAGGAATGTGTTCCTAATTCCAAAGTACAGATTGCTAATGTGAGAGTGCAGATAGTTCAACTGGGAACACGGATTTCCAAAAAGTATAGTGACTGACTATAGATGATCGATTTTGGTTGTCTTCCACGTGGCACTTGGGGGTTTCCTTACCAATAAAACCTTATAAGATGGTTGTCTTGGGCTCTTTTGCACTACCAAGAGGTGTTTTAATCAAATATATTTCATTTAGGGATTTCCAACAGCAGCAGTTTTCTAAGGGCTACTGTGATAAAATGCCTGTAGCATTAGTCATGGCAGAAGGTACCAGGGATGTTCAGAAGTGCTTTGAAGCAACTTTTGGATGAGAGGCTTACAAAGCTTTATGTACTTTGTGCCAGAAGTCTTCAAATCCCCGTTTTCTCCCCCTTTGGCTACTTCCACCTGTGCAGGTGGAGATAGCTGGTGGACCAGAAACACAAACAGACAGGCAATCCCTTGATGCCGTATCAAGTGGTATCAGAGATTGCAAAACTTGAAAAGTAGAACAATCTTTTCACAGTTTTCTGAATCATTCTGAACCAACTTTACTTTGGAATATGTAAAACAGTAAAGAGTTGAAGTTTCCCTGGGAGCCCTCTTGTCACTTTTTGGGTTTAATTAAAGAAATGTATCGGAACCTCTGGTCCAAACAAAACATCACAAGACACGTGTCTTGACCAAAGAGAGTGGAAAAACACATTTAATTATGAAAATAAAATTATATGTTCTGTTATCACTGTATAATCATTACTTTGTTATTAGCAAAATAAATACACTATAATTTTAGATAACGTGATGTGCTGTATTTTTGAAATAGTGTCAACTGAGCATTAGTAGGCTTTAAAAAGAACATGTGCTTTAATGTTTTGAAATGAAACCATTCAAATGCTGAAATGTGATGTCAACATACCAACACATAACCCCACATGGGAATTATTGCAAGCCTTTATTTGAATCTTTACTGTCTGTCCACCACTGCTGTTCAGTCAAAGGCAAATGAAGATGAAGAGGAAGATGCTGAGTAGAGTGCAGACCTCTGCCAGGTGCAGCTGGAAGTTACCGCCCTGTTTGTGCGAAGCCCCGCCCCCTTCAGTGCTGCTGTCATAGAGCAGTTTTGGCCAATCAGCACGGAAAACTGGCCAGGACCGCCTTGACTAATGGCCAGTCTCCCCACCCAGTTTTGTGTTATGTTATGTGAATACATTTGGAAACTACTGACCTGTTTGTGCTTTGGCCCGGAAAGTGAATCACTTCTTGGCTGGCCCATGACCAAGTTTTGTGCAAATCACTTCAGTACTTTATTGACGGACAGACGGACAGACGGACAGAGAGAAACAGTAACAAGCCCATGCTGGAGGTTTCACGTCCTTGACAGAGATAATGAACGAGTTACAATCAGAGACAAAGATTCAAGGCCATAACTTGGACTTATCACACCACATTATAACACTGTTGTGACTGAAAGAACGAAGAGCCATTCACCATCACAAAGCTTTATTGTTTCTATAAAGGATACTCAGAGTTATAAATTCAAAGCCTGTTTGTGCTTTTCCAACATGCAAACCCAAACATTCATTACCTAAACATGGTGCAGTCTCTCATAAACGAGTGGAAACATTCTGTATTTAAATACAATTTATTTGTTTTCCTTTTTACATGTATTGCAATTAGATATAAATTACAATGACGTTTGCATTGTGGGGAGCTTGCATTTTTTACAGCCACACACAAAGAATATAGTACATGTATGTGGAGACTACAGTATATGCTAGGCACTAGGTATGTACAGTACATGTTATGGGATATTATAACTGTAAAGGGTGAAAGATGAGATCTATGGCTCAATAAAAGAAAATCAGGTCCCTGACACACATAGGGTGTACTGCACCTTTACTGTCAGCCTTCATAGACAGCAGCTGCCTGAGATCGCCTGCACAAACAGTTTTCTTCAAGGGGGGTCCATGGTTACTGGTAGGGAGTGGGATATTAATAATCAATTAGCTGTATTTGTCAATAGTTTATCAGTGGTGACAGTAGATCCTGCTGCTTTTGTGCTCAGTCACTGTTTTGTCAGTTCATTTCAGGTTGTTGCACTGCACACACCAACAGGTCTTCCATCAGAAAACAAAAGGAAATGACAACGTGACAAACAGGGAATTGGAAAATGAACACGAGATGCTGACTGATTGTTGTTTCGTATCATTACATCATGCAAAACAAGGTAACATGAAGACCAGACTCGAATAGTTTTGTACCAAAAAAAAGTGCAATACATGTCTTTTAGTGTTGGTTTGGTCGTTATTGACCACCAAAGTAGGAATGATGAGCTCATTAGCGTTATTGTACCTGTGTGACGACATTAGAGGAGGGAAGAGTAGCACATTCTCACTCAAATGAACAGCCCTTGTAGGTAAACATTTGACACATGCAACATCTTACTTATTGTTTACTGCCGCCTGTAAACCAACAAGAAATATTTGGTGACACATATATCTGAGGTGGACTCCACAGCTACGATGGAAACAATAAATAGAAAAGGAGGGGAAATGAGCATTGAAAAGGTCTTCAATAATACCTAGGACAACCTGAAAATTTGGGAGACAGAAAAAAACGTCATCTTCCATTTAGGAAGAATGACTTTTGAAAAAAAAAAAAAGTTAATAAAAAATCATTTCGAAAAACAGACCATTTGGCAAACACAGATGCCTCTATTGATGCTGCTGCTGCTGCGTGTGTCTGTGTGTCACAGATGCTATCGCTCCCAAAGCCTGCGGGGTGTACTGAAAAACTCCAACAGCTGAGATTTGGAAACGTTTACACAACACTAAACATGTTTGTAAAAGTTATTTGGAGTTGGGAAAGTGCATTTTCCGAGCTGCGGGCACGGGACAGCATGCTAATTGGATGCCAGAGGTAACAGCATAGAAGAAGAGGACAAGAAAAAAAAAAAAAAAAGCAAACAATTTCGGGAAAGAGCATTGGTCAGGATTTGTACATGGGCTGTGGTATGAGACAAAAAAAATGCAAATAAAAAAAAAAACAAAACAGAAATAGCCCTGTGGACCTCACAGCAACAGGCACAGGGTTATTTACAAAGATTATATTGACCTGTGGGCGATTTTCATTGTGACTGTATCAAAAGTGTGTTTATGATGCAGGTATATGTGTTCTGTTTCAATTAAATGTTCAAGTAATACCATTGAGTACCAGATAGTGATATGAATTTTGTTGCAAAAATGGAAAAATTTACTTCATTTACACTTTTTTTTTTCTTGTTTAGTATGTCTACACCTACAATCAGCTAGGCTAAATAAATACATGTAGGCTGTTTAATATGATTCTGTCTATGTTTACACACAGGAAAAACAAACAAACAAAAAAAAAACAACAAAGTTATTTTCACCGAAGAGTGTGCTTTACATCAGGATATCTGCCCAAATCATATTTAAACAGAGTTCAAACTAGTTTTCAGCGGTGAACGGGAATACAATCAAAGATATGAAATATTGCTCCTACATAAACACTTAAGGGAATACAATTCAGCTTCATCTCCACGAGCCGCCTTTTGTTCACATGATTATTGCTCTTTGTAATTACTTCAGTTACAATTTCAATTGTTGCATGAAGAAAGGTACCACCGATAAATAAATCTCCAGCATCACCTCGAAAAGAGTTGTAGACAAATTGTTCAGAAAATCCCAAAAGCCAAGTTGAGTAATGGGTTTTGAGTTTAATTATTTGAATGTAACTGGATTTAAAGAATACAGTATTCTCTGATTTTTGTGCTCGTATGTCATGGCTGTGTGTGCTATGGTGTTTTCACTCACCTCTGAACATTTTGAAGCGTTTAAATACTCAACATCCCAGGCCATGCAACTTCAGTGTGCCTCTGCAACCTTTTTTCAAAGTTTTTATTAAAAGTTTTGGGGTTGCTTTTTGAATCCAATAATATCTGCTTGTGATGTACAATCAGCTGTTGACCTTCTTTTGCAATCTATCCCCTCTCTATCTATTTTCCTTCTCCCGTCACTCTCGACTGTGACTGGAAAACCGTGTTGCTAAACGTGTTCCCAGACCCAATCAGGACAGGCAACACAGCACAGTGTCAAGTTGTGTTTTAGGAGTTTGGTGTATTGTTTAAAACACTGTACTTTTAACAAGCCCCGGTCTTAATTACTTGTGAGTTTCCAAATAGGTTCCACAGGGCATAATTTGGGCTTAAAACAAAAACACAGCAAACCTCTAAAACACAGTGGGGGAAAAAAAGACAAACCTTCAACTCTGTCCTGTTCAAAACTCTCAAGGTGGATTTCAGCGCTGAAACCGAATGAAACTGAACAAAATGAAAATGCAAAATGATGATAGGAGAGGAACTCATTATTGGCACTGTATAATGAAATCCAATAGACGGAGAATAATAACAGTCCCAAACATACCCGAGGGATTCCAATATCCACTCTCATTACCCGGTAATGGTTTAGTTGTTAGTGAGATGGGTTGAATAGGATGCCAGGTCTGGGAGAAAAGGTTCCTTTCCTAATACTTCTGGACACAAATCAGTGGCAGCCGATGAACTCTTACTGAAGCATCATCGAGGCGATCAATTTCTGTAAGACGGGGGAACGCTGCAATTTACGTTCTCCAAAAATATCTGCACTGTCCTTGGCTGTTGATCACAACTGTAGCTTGCACGGTAGATTTGAGCACTGCAGGAGTATCATTATCTGTAGTGTGAATCAAATTTGGCATAATGACACACTGCCTAAACTGTGTTACCGAATGAATGTGAGAAGCAGAATTGGAAAAGAATGGATTTACATTTTGATGATATGACTTGAACGGTTTTACATTTCGACTTTTATAAAATTCCTCAAAACTAATTGGCAGTGAGGCTTAATTGCGAAGATAGTGTGATGCTTTCACAAACCGCAGAATATCAGTCAGGCGAAGGAAAAACACTGTAGTCCAATAATGCAAACAGCTCATTTCAGATATTTCTGAATACTAGCGTTAGAGAGATGTCTGCAAAACATGTCGCTGTGGGTTTGATTAATATGGATATAAAGCTCACAAAACCTTAAATAAATCCAGCTTCAGATATCAAATCATATAGGTTTTATTCATAGGAACTGTTAGATAGCCAGGTATATTTTTGCCAGATCGTGTTTATTCAAGACTCTTAAACATGAAGACATTTCCTGTGAGAACGGATGGCTTGGTGGGAACAATACAATTAGCGCACGAGCTGTAATTTCAGTATCAAGGATAATCTGTGTCTATAATCTTAAGATCCTCAGGGCTTACAACATTTATTTTTTTTTTTTATCTGTAAAGACTATATAGTCTAGAAGGGAAGACTTACAAAAGAGGCCAACTAGTTCCTGAAAAATGCCAGTTTGATTTTACAAATACATTTATTCATTATATCAGTAGTAGCCTGTGGAAAAATATGGCTTGAAATGTTGGGATAAAGGCAGTCAAAGGAGAGCGCTGTTGTCACTTATTATTATTATTATTACTATCTCTCTCATTTGATATTTTCCAATTTTGTGTTCACACAACTTTGGTCTGGAAGAGATTTTTTAAGGGATACTTAAGAAACAGAGAGAAAAAAATCCCTTTTTAAAGTTTTTATGCATTGATTTTAAGATAGGAAAGCAGTCTGAAGCCCAGAGAAAGCACTAAACTGAAGGTGTCATGAGGAGATCGTCTTGTTTTGCAGGCAGGCTAGTGACGAAAAGTGGTAGATACTATATGCCAGTAAAGTGCCAACTTCACCGTGTCATCTGAAGCAGGTCCCTGATTTTCTTTTAGTCCCATCCTACACCAGATTTGCATTGTTTGGACTAATAAGCAGGTGGATGAGAAATAAGTGACGCAGATATGCTGCTGACTATGCTGACAGTGAACTACAGTAAATAAAGGAGGCAGAGGCGGGAAGATGCTACTTTACCACTACTGCTCTGTGCATCTATGCCTGCGAGTAGAAATATCCCAATGCTGCAGATTCACCAGTCATCATACAGACTTCATTATGTTAGTCACATCAGAGTCTCTCAGACCCCTCAGATTCTCCCGGCTACCACTCACACAGCATTCATACATTCAGATAGTCAGACTGGAGTGGGTGGAGAGAAGTCTACTATTGGAGCCAGAGGAGGGAGAAGAGAAACCTCCCCCCCACCTCGAGTTCCTGCAGTCAAACCGACTCGCTCCCTCAGAAGAGAATAATTAAGGTCACAAGTTTGAGGATAGCCTGGATCTGACTTTGATGTGGTCTGTCTCAGGAAGGTTTCCTATAGAGTCCTTCTTGGGTAGTCCCGAGTCCACCAGCCCCGTCCCCACGCCCCCGACTGCTAGCCCTGCACCAGCCCCGAACCCCTGCACAGAGCTGGGGAGGGATGCTACAGGGAAAGCCCCCACAGACATCTGGTGGGGCAACACCACTCTGTGTGGTATGGCACTCCGGAGGCCTGTGGGGCCAGATGGGGTTAGCGGGGGTCCAATGGAAGTTGAGGAGACTCGAGTGGATTGGGGCGGACTGCGGGCTACTGGTTGTGTCCCATCATGGGGCAGCGAGGGCTGAGAAGCCGACAGCGCCCTGGCGTCCTGGCTCAGACTACCCATTTGCAAAGAATGGGTGCTTATATGTGTTGTGGGCCGGTGTGCGGGGCTGGCTACGTGCTGCTGGGCTAGAGAGAGCTGGGAGCCTGAGGACGGACCACCCAGGGCACTGGATCCATATTGGAATGATCGTCCTCCAACTGCCAATGGGCTCTGGACAGGGGGGCTGGACAGGACTGGGGCAAAGGCACCAGGAGCGTGGAGCTGGGGCTGCATGGACTGCTGAGACTGCAGAGGAGAAGCTGGGACCGGGCTTGACACGCTTTGCATCACCTGGAATCTCCTCACCATCCTGGGGGACTGCAAGTTCCCCGCTCCCATCAGGTTCCCTGCCATAGGAGGACAGAAGTTCATGGCTACGGCCTGCTGGAGAGTGGCGATGGCTGAACTCTGTGGCTGGGAGGAGGAGCCCAGAGGAGCAAAGATGCTACCATGCAGAGGAGGCGTCATGGACATAGCCCGAGGTCGTGGTACGTCCACCTGCTGAACCATCTCCCGATCGTATTTAACTATCTCCTGGATCATCTCATTCTCCCGGTTGTTGAAAACACCCGAGTTGAGGTCATGCTGTACTTTGTGCATCAGGATGGAGTTCTTCTTGCCTAAAAATGACATAGAGAGGTAAAAGTAGGAGGATTGTCAAAGTAAATTGGAAGGAGAATAAAAGTCACTGCTGCCTAAGAAATGTTCAGCTCCCGCACTAGAATGATCATTTCCATCAATATTCATTCAGCACAGAAATAAGCCTCAGAATGATTATAGCACTAATGGTACTATTAAATAACACCTCCTCATTTCCCCTTTATTTTCTCCCTTGTTCAGGCAGCACAGGTCACTGACACGTGAGAGGATACATCAGAGGCAGCCGAAACATAGTTGAATATCAAAGTTATGTTCCATCTAGATCCTCTTACTGCTGACCTGCAAATCACAGGTGGTCTGCAGTGGAATTCAAAGCTGTTAATCTCACAACAAACATGCGCAAGAGACGGCGAGTGTATGTGTGTGTGAGTGTGCGCACCAGCCACAGTGATATAATGATGAAATATGTTTGATAACCAAATCAGTGGCTCCCTGCTCACTCTTGCATTGCTATTCAATCCCGGACACATACGATTAAATCAGCGTGGATGCTGAGAATCAATAACCAGCGAACCTGTTTTGACATATTCATAGTGAAACCGCAGTGAAAGCGACTGAAAGAAAAGTCACTGCAAAGACTTTGTGCTAAATTACATTTGCGATTAGGCACCTGATTCTATCCATCCCTCTATTGTTAAGCATTACTAAGATGAGGCAATGCAACCTTACCATGGCAGAGTCCTCAACTGACATGCAAAAGTGTGTGTGTGTGTGTGTGTGTGTGTGTGTGTGTGTGTGTGTGTGTGTGTTTATCCTGCTTTTACTGCTTCCTGGTTATGGTGTATGTGTTATATAGGACCTCCTGTCAGCGTCTGACACACACAAAATCCATCACTGACAAACGAGACAAAGAATGGGTTGGGAGGGGGAAGTGAGAGAGAGACAGAGAGAGAGACAGACAGACTGAGAGAGCTTCCTATCTTTTCTATCTCTTAATCTCTTGCATTGATTCCATGCGGTAGTGAAAGGCAGCCTGTATTTTTGCCGAGTCACCTCAGTGAAGACAACACGAAGGAGTTGTGTCTGTTGCCTGAATTACCATTCAGCATGTAGTGAGTTAGCTGGATGTGTGTGTATGTGTGTGTGTGTGTGTGTGTGTGTGTGTGTGTGTGAGTGAGTGCATGTAGACTTGCACGTGCTCACTACTCGGCGTGTTTCTCCAGGAGAAACCAATTTGTTGCTGAAAGTGCTTCCTTCACGCAGCTCACCCAGGCTGCCACAGACATAACACACCCTTCGCTTACACTACACTTTTTAAAGCATTACCAGTTCCACACAGATACACACACCAACTATTGTAGAACTCCTTCTGCTGATCGCAAGTGAAACTGAGCTCCCAAGCATTGTAAAAAAAAAAAAAAAAAAAAAAAATCTGAATAATGATTCTGTATACATTTAAATATAATATGTGTATTATTATTTCTGCAGAACTGGGAAAGTCCAGAAGCTGCAGCATGATGTGAGACGTCTAAACTAAATCCACCATGTTGCCTCTTCTTTATTAACAGCTAAGAGAAGACAATGTGCTGCATTATGGTAGATGAGGGATATATGCCTCTGTATGGTAATGGATCACAGATCAGAGTTTGTATTTATGAACATCTATGGATGGTTGATCTAGGGTGCCTGGTTCCATTAAACATTTCAGCAATTATGGTTGCTTAGACCAAAATAATCCTAGATAAAAACTCCTGGTCAGAGAGGCTCAACAAAATGCCTGACTGATGTTTCAGATCAATGTTTTTTTTTTCTGTCTTTCTTTCTTTTCTCTCTCTCTCTCTCTTTTTTTTTTTTTTTTTTTAAAAAAAACATATTGCAATGAACTTTGAAAATACAATCTTACAAAGGCACTATTTATTCCAAAAATAAAACCTATCACACCTGAAAGGGAAAGAGCTTGTTTCATCATTATGCTTTGAGATGGCATGTAGACTTTATAGTCACAGCCTGGCCTCAGATACTCCTGTGTGTTTGTTATGCAGATGCATTTTCACCCAGACACTGTCAACAAAAGCAGCCAAACAAACACATTATTGCTGTTTAATATTCATTATGTTCCTATAAAATCCAGAGGGGATATTTGGCTGGTGGTTACGTATTGAAGCAGCCACCTCGGTCTCCCTCCAAATGTGCGAGCGGGCTGACTGAGGGCTGCTCATGTGTGGAATCTGGCTGCTATAGCAACAGCTGGCAGGTGGCGGACGCAGGGCTTTTGTAAACATGTGAAACGTGATCATGTGACGGGGGGGGGGGCACGTGACATCAGCAGCGCCGCTGACCTTGGAGGCAGCATTGGGGCATGATGCATGATGGGAGGGGAAAGTGGGGATTGTTTGTAATGTGAAGAATAAATAACATGCTTCTGGTCACTACTTAGCCAGGTGCTTTCAGAGCAGATGATGCGGTTACAGTGTTTATTGCTGGTGAGTTGAGTGGTTAGGTAAACACCTCTCAAGATAGCATCTACACAGAGCAGACTGTGTGTATGTGTGTGTGTATGTGTGTGTGTGTGTGCTCAGACCAAGGATGCTCAGACAGCACTACTGCTGAGCAATCATTTTAACAAATCAGTAAATGAATCCAGAGCATATAGACGCCACAGCAAACCCAAGAGTACTTGGCTCAGCAGTTTCCCTGAAGGTA
This sequence comes from Myripristis murdjan, assembly GCF_902150065.1. NCBI lineage: Eukaryota > Metazoa > Chordata > Actinopteri > Holocentriformes > Holocentridae > Myripristis > Myripristis murdjan. Next base: position 13,621,479 of record NC_043983.1, on the reverse strand, counting down.
ATCAAAGTGTCACGTATGATAAATAACTGTTTTCCATAAAGGCAAACATCAACAGGAAACATTAAGGTTCAGTGCCACAAATACACTCAAAGAGTTACGTAATGGATGATTTACAGCCATGAATAAATTTGTACCCCCTCCCCACTCCTTTGTTCCGCCCTACACATGGCCCCTGTATGATCGTGCATATATCACAGCTGTCAGATAGCATCAGTTTTTCCACTGAGATCTCGTGTTAATGAATGAACACATTTTCCTTTTGCTTTATTTCATCTTGTGAATGACACATTTGCCCAGGATGACAGCATACCTGCAGCTATTGTCAGTGAAGACGCGTGCTAATTATTACAAGAAGTTTCACATGCTAAGTCTGGATGAGAGGGTGTGATCACACCAGCAGTCAGATGTCTTTGGTCCACACCAGAGTGGAAGAGCTTTCTTTGTTGCAACCACTGCTATATATACTCACAAGCGTCTTGCTCACTGGACATAGTCATCCTGAGAGATTAGAAACAAATTTACAGTACTCGCGCTAAGCACAATGGGCTCTGCTGTGCACTTTGCTGGAATCAATAGATGAAAATGAGCATCAGTGCAGAATGTGGTTTGTCTTGAGCTCTTTTTTTTTTTTTTTTTTTTTTACACTAGGTTTTCCAAGCATGTGTAACTGCAGTTCATTTGGAGGAGGGCAGACACCTGCAGTTTCAGGTGGTCTTGGTGCTTTTATTTATAGAGTGCACCCAAGTTCTAATAGTATAGCTCACACCAGCTTAAGTAAACCCTCAGAGATCAACTGAACCGCTCCAAAGTCACTTTTGAAAATGTTCTGTGGTAATCCTGTATTAAACCAAATCTGCTGATGGGAGTTCAGCCTTCTGATACTGAACAGGTAATTCAACAGAGACGTATATTCCTTTGTGTTTTAGCACTCCTCCTGCTTGTTCAGGTGAGCGGTCTTACCTATCCTGTCCAATCTGTCAATGGCGACAGTCTCAAAGGCCCTCCTCATCATGGGGTATTCCTCCAGCACCTCGTTGAAGTTGTCCACAGAGAGAGAGTACAGTCGACAGTAGGTGTCCGCTCGCACGCTGGCCGTCCGTCTGCCCCGAGTCAGCAGACAGATCTCTGGAGGAAAGAGGAACGGGACAGGGCACGGTCAGTTTGATGGATAAGATACGTTGGCAGGCTTAAAAACTGGCACACGGACAGATACTCACGCCAGAGTGTCAGACAGATGATGGTGAAAAGATCAAGAATATAGTAAATAAAGAGACAGAGAGACAGATCTGTTGTCCAGTCCAAAAGCAGCCCAGCTACTACAACACTACTACACAAATAAGCCTGACCATGGTTACCTGGAGATGTCATGCTTGTTAAAGTCCAAGTGAAATGAAATGTTAAGGGCAACTTTCTGTCACGTATTCCCTGTTGATATAGCATGTAAGGGTGGAACGTGAGATGATTCAGTGTACACCACTGAATAGGGAAAGGCTGTTATATTTGAATGGAGACACCATCAATGACACTATTACTGAAATATCTATTGATGCCTACTGGAGTAACCATGAAAGACAGATCAGTCTGTCTGTATGAAAACACAAGCAAATTTTGTATATTTTTGGCATCTGCTGTTAAATAGGTATAGAAACATTTAAGGTATAGCAAACATTTTTTTGTTTCATTGTGACTTCAGGTTAGAAACTAGTGCATCTAACAAGTGTGTTTATACAGCAAACATGATCAAGGTAATCATATGTTAATCACAATATTCAGGCTGCACTATTTATTTTATTCATAAAACACAACCATACCCACATAACACAGCAGAATGTGGGATATAAGTTTATTTATTCAGATCCTGTATATGCAAACTGATAGAAGTAAATACAAATAAACTAAATGAAAATATTTAAATTAATTGAACACACTTATGTTGACATAAGACATCAATTTCCATTATAATTTTAGGTTTGGCTGTGCAGATATCGTTTGTATGCACTTTTTGACATGTTCTGTATCCCATTTCTCCTATTTCTATACTTCTTTAATGTATTGCAGTCGTCTGAGCAATTCATCATTTGGATTCGCTTAACATTCCGGGGGGGCGGGAAGCTCAAGACTTTACTTCATGAAGATGCGCCTTCATCAAATGAGAGTGCAGAATGGTGGTGGCTTGTGTATGCAGTGGTGGTGTGTAGTCAGTATGATGCATTGACAGTAACGCTGAGTATTTCCCCCAGCAGACAGCACTGACAGCTGTGTGAAGGGAGCGCACTCTATATTCGGAGATGTGCAGCTAAGCTTCATTACATTCGGTTGTTCCCGCTCCCTTCCCCTATCTTCCTCTCTCTAGCTTCCCCTCTCTTCCTCTGTGGGTTGGGAATGGCTGTTGTCTTGACAACAGTATGCCCTCTGCCCCCCGCCTCCCACCCCCACCCCCTTCTGAAGGGTCGACATCCACTGAATCTCTATGGGAAATAGAGAAAAAAATATCAAAACACCGGGAGATTCCATTCATGGCATGCACAGGCGCACTACACTGGAAACGTCTGTCTGTGTGTGCATCTGACTGTGGTGTCTCCTGCAGCAAACAGAGCCCTGCTGCTAGCAAACACACCAGGAGTCACGAAAAAGATCAGCCTGCATAATCACAAAGTATGGATCAGACACAAGCCGATTTGTTTTTTAAAGCATAGAAATGCTGCGCACATGAGTTACTGTGTGCTGCTGACAGTCGAGGATCCAGAGACAAAGGGTCTATGAATGTCTCCCCACAACGCCATATATACTGCATGTGTGTACACCACATGAATAAACATATACCTATGTGTATGCACACACACACACACACACACACTCACAAAATCAGTCACGGTTAATGAGCCTATGCAGCTAAACACTGTACTCTGTGCTATATGTTAGTTATGTTGTTTGTGGTTATCTGCTTTTAGTAATGAAAAGGTCTAAGGTGTAGGTGTAAGTTGCTTAGACAGGACTATGATCATCACATCAGTCAGAAGTTCTTATAATTGGCACAGATGCACAAAGAGAAGAAATCTTAAGCAGGTTTGGAAATTTGGCTCTACAGATTAAAACTAAGAAAAAAAAAAAAAAAAAAAACCTGGGTATTATCCACGACTCTTGAATTGAATTTTAAAAGTCATATCAGCAATGTTACAAAGTCAGGCTTTTATCATTTAAAGAAACATTGCAAGAGTCAGACCCTAGATAGGTAGATAAGAAACTGATTGATGCTTTTGTATCTTCAGGTTTACAATATTGTAATGCACTTTATCCTAGTTTACTGAAAAGAAAAAGAAAAAAAAAAACAAAAAAAAAAAAAAACAGATGGACTGCAGCTTGTTCAAAGTTCATCAGCTAGAATCTCATCCAAACCCAAGAAAGACAACATCACACCAGTTTCTGAGGCTTTAAAATTCTTTTACTTGTTTTTAAAGCCCTAAATGGTCTAGCAGCTTCATATGCTTCAGACTGCTTGTCAGAGTATGTTCCAAACCCTTCGCTTAGGTCGCTTAACGCTGGTCTGCTAAATGTGCCGCAAATAAATTGCAGAAAGTGTGGTGAGGCAGCTTTTTGTAGGACCAAAGACTTGGGACATACTCTGACCACAACCAACCTCTGTTGATAAATTTAAGAAACAGCTAAAAAAAAAAAACAACAACTTATTTTTATGGTCTTGCTTTTAATTAATGTAACCTTTGATTTTTTGATTTTGATTTTTTTTATATATATATTGTTGTGGTTTTAATATCCTGAATTGCTCTTATCTGTTGTTTTCGATACCAGTAATAATATGTATATTTTTTATTATTATCTTTTTGTTTTTACCTCTTTTTAACTTTCTGGATTTTACTGCTTTATGGTCTGTTTTAATATTGACTTTATATTTTTAATTTATATATTTGTGCAAGGCTGTATTTTATCTTATTAAAGCTTCTATATAAATAATGTTTGTTGTTGTTGTTGTTGTTGTTGTCGTATAAGTTAGGTTTCCATGGTAAACCATAAAGATTAAGCAATTATTGTTGAGTTCCTGCACCAAAATAGGAGATGTTGTCATGAAATGATTCAGCGGAGGGGGACAATATAAATTAAGCCCATGCACATCTCTTTGTTCATGCTCCATTCTTAAAAAAAGACAGTGCTTGTTTTTTCACTTGTTTTTTCTTATCCCAGTCATCTGCAAGAAATAGGGTCTATATTTAGTGCAACTAACATATCGATTATTGACCCCAGTGGTTTGCTGGTGGTGGAAAACATCTCCTCAGATGCCACAGATGCCTGCAGAGTCTTTCATAAATGGTCATTTGTCATCTTTCGGTTTATAGATAATATAAACATTTGCATAAGGCTTGCATCATTCCCGCACTCTGCAAAGTGTTGGAAGAGGGTGATAACACCCATGAAACCAGTGGAGTGACATCATCATGCTATTCAAAACACTGAGTGACCATTTTTACCTCGTGGATGAGGGCACTGTCATCCTGGAAGATATTGGAAATCAGGGAAATTCATGATGGTGAATCATTACTCAGAAATGTTATGTTAGCAGTGGTTAGAATATTTCTAGTACTTTATGGGATAATCTCAAATGTGCCAGGATTAGCTGCACATATAAGCGCTGACACTATCTTGGTGTTCCCTTTAGTTTGGCCTGTACTGTCTACATTTACCAGATGTTCAAATATTTAACATGTGTAATATTATAATATATAATGAATAAAATCCACTTTTTGTTGTATCATTGCCTGTCATGTTTGCAGTGCAGCCATTGTGTAATTTGTGTATTCACGCTCTTCCTGTTTCCAGTTCAATCTTCTAGCTTCTGAAAAAGTATGCAAAGATAAATAATCCATTACCTGCATAAAACCCACCAATCTAAACTTCAGTCAAGTTGAAGTGATCCAATTAACAAGAAAGAGAAACGTTTTAGTCAACATCTTGGTATGGCAGAGCAGCCTACAACTTTTGAGCAACTTTTTTTTGGAGACATGCATATTTCTTTGAATTTGTTGTGCAAAAGGAGAAGAATGTGAAGGTAACGTGCCCAGGCCAGAAACAGCTCTCCACTGCAGATGCACTGCTTTTCACCAGCTTTGCTGTTGGCTGTGTGGTATTACTTTATTAAAGAGCATAAAAGAAATATATTGTGTATGTCCTTCATATTAGGATGGGGATTTGTGATGGGCATATGTATGATTTAACATTGTACTGTTAATGGGGAATTATGTGACAGTGCATCTCAGGCGATGCTGCAGAGTAATGCATAAGTAATGCAGCGAGCAGTTTAACAAATTCCAAACTTTCCGCAGGGAGTAACTATGTATAATAATGCATTACTTTTTTAAAAAGTAATGAGTAATGTCTTATACATTACTTTTTTTTAGTAGTGACCCCAAAACCGGTTAAATCTTAAGGTTTAATTAGGATCTCCTGCATAGTGTTACACTGACATCACCACAACCCTATACAGACTTTTTCTTATTACCATGTAAATAAATATGAATTAGCCCTCAATATAAATCCTAGCCCACAGTGTTTTCAAGATACTAGTCACATATAGAGTGCACCATATAGTAGTAGCCTATTCTGTGCCCTGTCAGACCACAAAAAAGAAACAGCTGTAGTATATACTGGCTATAAAGTCTAGATTTTCAACATTTGAAAAAAAAAAAAAAAAAAAAAAATACAAAGCTCTATTTTTTTTTTCATTGAAGTCCTTGAAGTTTGCTGGTGCAAAATCCATACAAAGACATGACATGGCATGATATGGCATGCAGACAACAGCCACCTAAGGGTACAGAACAGCCAAGACACATTTAATGAAACTGCCAGTCAAGCCAGCAGGGCCAGCCAGACTGATCTTAGTCCAGGCAGATACAGTGTGTGTATGCAGACAACTGTGCTGGTCAAGTATCTGATCTCTGCTAGGCCAAGTGCAGGGGTCAGATGTAGAGCTTGCACGCTCTGGCAGTTTAATGACTTGTTAAGTAGTCACTGGTAACAGTGGTGTATGTCACAGCAGTGTTGTGCACTTTGGGTGTGCTGAGACTGGGCAAAGATGTGTTTGTGTGTGTTTCTGGGATGCTGGAATACACTGTTGAGCTTTCTTGAGGTGTTGTGGGGCTCACCCAACGAAACACAGGTGAAGCAGGGTGCACACTTCATAACCCCAAACACTTTCCTACTCTCACTCGTCTCGGAAGTTAGAATAGGTTGCTGCCTGTCATTTGGTCCTGTAGATTTATGACAGCATACCCTGGTGTTTTATGGTTGTCATTTGTATCATAACATTCAGTGATATTCTGAATTGGGCCTTTTATGGAAGGCTCACCCTGGATTATAGCACAAGGGATAGTAACATCATATCCTGTGTATTGATGAAGGGGACAGTGGACATCTAATGGCACAAAAGCCTCATTGCACATTTTGACAGGACACATGGCTGTCAGCGGACACAATGGAGTACCATGTGTAGCATTTGTCAAATCTATGACCTGGTTCTCTATCTATTAATCTAAAATAGCTGCAGCACTAGTAGCGACAGTGAACAGTAGCAACAGTGTAGTCATGGTAAAACAATAAAATCCCATATGGATATTGGAGCAAAGACATATTGTTGGGCAGACATCACCATCTACTTAATATAGTAGAATCCTTGCAAATGCAAATGAGATAATACATTTCACATATACACATGTGGCAGCGGTTAAGCCGTGTCTCTCCAGCCAGTTCAAGCCCATTTCTTGCTCTCTGCATTATGCGAGAAGGCTGAATGTCTCCCTGGTGGTGGACATGACTTTGGACGATCTGTGCTTGACATTACAAATGGCTCCATCATCGCTGTTCTCCTCTGCTAATTAGCTGTTATTAACTGTGTGTGAGTGTGTATATGTTGTGTGTGTGTGTGTGTGTGTGTGTGTGTGTGTGTGTGTGTGTGTGCTCTGTATCCATGCTTCTCCCACAGAATCTCAAGCTGCTGGCACATCAGCAGCACTGCCAAGGAGCTCTGCCTTGGCCATGAAGGGAACCAGATGTGAGAGATGCACCACTTACAATCAATCCACAAGATTCAAAGAATACATGTGTTTGTGTGTGTGTGTGTGTGTGTGTGTGTGTGTGTGTGTGCCTGCCTGTGTTGTTTTGTTTGGTGTGTGTGGCAGTAGTAGCTGCACTGCCACAGTGTACCTAAACAGCCACAGCAGCAAACAACCTGGAAAAGTGGGACAGAAGTGGCTGTGAGGCATGACAATACAAGGAGTCCAAGAAAAATGTCAGGGTGTTTGTCTTACTCTCTATCCTCTTGTTGCTACTACCATTATTTAAACAGGAACCACAACCTGTGACAGTGCTGTGGCGGTTTCTGCTGGGACTTAAATGGCTATGAAATTAGACAAGTGCCACTTGCCTGAAAGCACAGCATAGCCACAGACCAGACTAGACCTGAACTGAATAGAATAGAAACAAAAAAGTAGAACAGAACAGAACAGAACAGAACAGAACAGAACAGAAAAACACAGAACAGAACAGAACGGGAGATGAAGACAGTGCCATACCTCCAAAGTAGGACCCATCCATCAGCTTCATGCCTATATTTCCTTTGGTCAGAACACTGACCACCCCGTGCTGAATGAAGTACATCTTCTTGCCGATGGTTCCCTCCCTGATGATGTAGTCTCCTGGCTGGAAGACTTCAAACCTCAGTTTAGTCAGCATGGCAGTCACAAAGTTGGGATCAGCATTGGCAAACAGCGGCATGGACGCCACCAGCTTACGGCAATTGAAGTTGACAATTTCCTAAATGAGGACAGCAAACAGTGTTGGACTCCTCATAATATCATACTGCAGGCTGAATGATGTGAGGATGTTGGGCATGCACATGTAGCGGTTATGAAAGTCAAATGTTTTATTGCATGTAGCAGTGAAAATGGAATGATTGTTTGAGTGATTGCATTTAAGACTGAGACATCAGAAGGGTCTGGGAGCCAGTGCTTTCAAAGATGGCATGTTTTGTGGACAAGATGCTCCAGTTTTAGCTTTATTTGTTTAGGTTCCTTTTGTGTTTACATCTGAGGAAGAACAGATGCTGTTGCTGCAACAGCGCTACTCTGAGATGGCACAGTTGCAGAATTTTGCAGTGACTATCAATGTGAACTGATGCAGAGGCGAGGTCGAAAAAGGATTTTTTTGACCTTTTTACATGGAAATAGTTTTACTTTACTTTTGTGTAATTTTGAATCATAAGTCCACAGATTGTTTAGGCGTACTAGTACCAAAATAAGATGGCTAGGCAGTACAATGGAATGAAAAAAATTGCACCATGATTTGTGCCTATGGGTGGTGTGTGTCATACCTCACGCAGCGGCTCATTAAGCTCCTCCAGGATGCTCTCTTCATCAAACATCTTGCCCTGGTATCTGTGCTCGTAGTAGTCATGGATTTTCTGTCGGAAGTCAGCTGGTAGTTTGTGGAAGGACATGTACTGCTCCACTTGTTTGTACTGGAAGATGGAAAAAAAAGGATGGAAAATAAGGGGTAGGAGTGGGATGGAGGGACACGGAAGAAGGCGACAAAAATGTGAATTATGCACCCTAGACTTTTTTTTTATTATTATTAATTGTGATGAGGATAGGTATGCCCTATTTTTATGATAGTGACATGCTAGTGGCATCGGATTTCCTGCATCATGGTTTCACTTACGCCTGGGAAATACTAAAGGGGCAATCCATGCATTTGTCAGAGAAAGCGATACCAGACACTTCCACACTCAGCACCTTGAACACAAAGTGGAAACATCTGACAAGCCGAATCCCCACAGGATCGCGATGATCTCACTTCTGAAGATATTCCCACTTCTCCTTTATGCACAGCGAGAAGCTCTGTCCTAAATGCATAGATTTGATCAGACTGTATTATAATTGGCTCTTAATGAACGGTAATGTCTATGTGTACACACATTGAGATCTGAAGCTCCTGTGACCTATTTATATTGCGCAGCTGTGGGAGGGAATTGTGATGAAGTTGTTGAAGAAATGTGACAGCCCCGTAAAGCCCATGAGGATTTATCATGCTCCACTGTGTCTACAGAAGAAACATACCGCTGTGTATTCTACATTTTAACCACAGCAGGTCTCTCTCCCTCAATCTCCCTGTCTGGTCTGGCGCTCTTGGTGTATTATATATTTTGTAGGAACAAATCTGTGTCCACAACACACAAAACAAACATCAGCTGGTTCTCGACAGTGCCAACATGCCTGTGATTGTGACGGATTACTGGAATGAGGAAAGAGAAGCAGCAGCTCTTTTGTGAAGACTGCTGTCAAAAAAGACATTTATCTACTCAGATGCTATTCTTGGACACAAAGATGTTACTTATTTAGGTTGGACTTGTGAATTGTGAAACTATCAGGCGAGGGGGAATCTGAGGCTGAAAACACTTCAGCGGTGACACATCGTGTTTGCTCATTGGAAGATCAAATTGACTCCAAGTGATTCAAACCATTGCATATTCATTAACAGTGTGTTTATCTATATTGCCTGAATATACACCTCTCTCAGCTCATTATGTCCGTCCATAACACATTTCATGCCTAGATTCTCCACAAAAACAGTGGCAACTGGAACGATACCATCTCCTATACACAGTTGGCATTGCGCAATTATATGTCAAATGAGGATGAAACTGGCTTTTTCCCCTCCATTTTCCTCAAAGCTACAGTCTCATTCTACTTTAAATCGAAGAGCAGGATGACACGTTCTGTGTGGTTTCACGCATCACCGCCTCCCTGTAAATAAACACACCCTTCTGCCACACACACACACATTGAAGCCCCAAGGGAGAGGTGGCCATGTGACTCAGTCATGTATAAGAACAATAGGTTAACAGCATAACCACTCTAACACCAACACTGCGAAGCTTTTCAACCTGTTTTATCAGGACAAAAGACACCTGCTGACGCTCCAAACCTCACAAGCAAACAAGCCCGGGAAGATGCGATGACAGTCAGTCATCATCAAACATATCATGATTCCTCTGAAATCCCATAGAACAAAAAAAAAAAAAATGCATAAATTCATGAGTTTGTGAGAAATACGGATGAATGGACTGTGTAGGAGAACCAGACTCATAAGGCAGCACTGTGGCTCCATTGTGACCAGTGGTGGAAGAATAGCTTAATAAATCCACATGGTCTTGTTGGACTGTTTGTTGAAGTTGGTCAAAGATGTTATGTAAGCTTTCTCTCTCACTCTTTCTTGCAGTTTCACAAGCGTGTGTGTATGTGTGTGTGTGTGTGTGTACTAAGCCGTGTGAGTCATCCCTCTGTGGAGACGACTTGTCAATTGGATGAACACTAGCCTTCAAGCAGGGGGGTCAGGAGAGAGCCTCCCCTACCCAAGACCACACAGAGGCAACATCCAACAAGACGCGGCCCAAATCCGTGGCCGTGCCTTCCACGGTGCACTTGGATAAGAGGGTTAGATAAATATTGCTCATTGTTAAACAGCCCTGGGTGATGAGCGCTCTGAACGTGTTACTGTGATTCTCTCTGGCAACAAGAAAGATGTTTTGAGATTGATTGCGCCCTGTCACTTCATGCAGCCTACCCGTGGTTGTGCAATGTCTACATTAATCAGCACAGCTATAATTCTTCCGCCGCCTACGTCTGAAGTCTTAGCTGTCCATTCAAACCTGTGTGAGGTAAATCAGGGTAAAGGTGATAAGAAAATTGCTGCTTCTTAACTCCAGTTTAGGGGATTTCCATTTTTAAAACTACTTCAAGGATTCCACGGTGGAATAGACAGAATATGACAGAAGGAGGAACTTGTGCAACCCTTGGACTGACGCAACCTTTTCACAAATTACTTGGATGAACTCAAAAATAGGCCTGCATGGTGGTCAAGGAAAATAAAGGACCATGTGTCTCAGTTGCTGAGGAGCTGACATTTTTGAGATACAAGGTTGTCGCCCAGCAGCAGCAGTGATATGATCGTTTTAATCCATTTTGTGTTGAGGATCTCATTAACTGATTGGGGATAGGCGAAATCTGGCGAGACAAATTTTCAAGTCATCCCATTCAATCCATTTATTGTGAAGTGGGAAGCAGAAACATATGATATAGGACCATCTCCGCCTGACTGTTTGTGTATATACACTATATCTATGTCTTGTGGGTATCGAGGTGGCACATAAAATGAGGGGAGCTAAAATGATTAACTCTGGGAATTCCGAGGTAATCCAATTCTTTAATCATTTAGAGTGCCGATATCTTTCTGCATGTCCATGGCTTGACCCAACAATCATGATTTATAAGTAGATACCATGACTGGAAGGACAGGGGAGGGGGTGGAGGCGACCTTGCTCATAACAGTCGATGACACACACACGGGATGGGATGGGATCGCCAACTGTCCAGGAAATTACATTTTGTCACACTGTAAGGTAACATATAGGTCAGTGAAGGAATGAAGGTTTGACCCTGCCTGCTTGTGTGATATGGTAACTTTACAGTATCCTTAATAAAGTATATACTGGCTGTCAGGATAGGATTTTTTTTATTATTATTATTTTTTAACTACAGTGGCATGCTCTGCTTTTAAAAATGTGGGGGACTTTGGGGTTTCATTAAAATCCTTGTTTATAAAGTGACAAACTCATCCTAATGTGACAATAATGACACCGCCTGAACAGAACAAGGGCTTCGCTCACATTTTCAGGAGCACTTAATTAATAAAATTGAGATGTGTTTTGGCCCTCAGCTACTCTTAATTTTTTTGTACAAATTAATTAGACTGAAGCAGTCTGCCCCCCTCTTGCAGCTCCTCTGACTGTTTCTTTAACATCTCTCTTTACTTCTCTACACCTACTTCTACAACTATCCCACACAATCTCCTTTTACCCAGTTTTATTACATATTTTTTCTTAACCCTATAAAACCTGAACTATGAAAGAATTGACAGAAAATTCCAATTTTTTGAAAGTGAACCCTTTATTTAGTCCTATAACAAAAAATATATATAAAAAATCAAAAATCAAAAAATATGTTATTACACAACCTTTCTGGTGTATGATATATGATATGTACTTGAAGTGCCAATGGTATGGACCAGGGTGAACAGGGGAAGTGTTCAAAGGTATACAACAGTATTTTGGTCAAGTATTGATTAAACTGAAAACGAAAAACGGAATTGAAAATGTGTATCATATATGATACGAATGGCTTTATAGGGTTAAATTAACTTAAATCAACTGACCTGATGTAATCTAATTCTGTCTTAAATATCAGTCCTATGGAGCTCATTATTTGATCCTGAGAACATAAGCTTGATTCATCATTGCCTGACACACAGCCATTTGAGATACTGTCAATTTGTCTCTATGGTGCTGCTATTTAGTATGACCAAATGTGGTCTAACATACTTTAAGGTCTTTTGCAAATAGGTATGTGATGTGGGGACTGTATTAAGTATTTAGGAAATGGAAAAACATCTTTTCCTGTTTTTGTGTCTTTGCCATAAATCAAAAAATCTTTTCTTTGTCACAGCCAAATGGGTGCAAATATCAAAAGTCTGTGTGAGAAGATGAAGATCAAAGATGCCTAGGAGAAATTTTAAACAACAGTCACTGTTGTTAGCTTGGCCTAATAGTGAAACTATGTAGAGACGCCAAAAGTGGTCTGTCACAGCTTGAGGTCCTTCCAAAGTGTTTCTGAAGTTTGATTGCTCTAGCAACAGGCATTTCGGAACCATGCATCACTTTCTCTGTGTAAGTTGTAATCTAGGAAGTCCATATGGGCTGTGTGCAAAATTAAGCTGAGATTGAATCAACACTGAAGAAGAAATAACTAACAACATACATAACATTTAAGATGGAAGAAAAACTATCACAGCTGTAATGTAAACTCATACGTCCAATAGATTTGTCCGGAGCCAAAGAATCTGAATGGTCTGGAAATTATTCCAGACCATTTGCCGCAGGGTCTTGAGCAACTGTGTTTACAAAGTTGCTTTGTATGCACAGTAGAGCCAATAGTCATGTTGATGTATTTTTTGTTGCCTTAGTACAGGGCTTGAACCTATCACTAAACTTGGTAACTCCAGGACTTTGGTCTCTGAGGTACAAATCAATTTGTAGGTGGAAGAAGGAGAAGCAGAAGAGAGAAAAAAGAGGAAGACAAAGAGGAATCCTGACAAAAGCAATAGGGCCCTACGGACATAACCTGATGGTTTGTTACACAGATCCAGCTGAGAACTCATCATTGGAAACTGTTTGGAAAAGGGAAGGCATTTTCAAATATACTTGGCAAGTGATTAGATGAACCATCTGTCTAACTTCAGCCAATCAGATCAGCCAACCATAAGACATAATAGGAGAGCAAAGAAAGAGGAAATAACAAGAAGCTGCAGTCTAAAGAACTTTGACAGCTTGCAAGAAAGTCAGTGCAGCTATGTAGTTAGCATGTCAGGAGAAGATTGTTGCCAACCTTTTAAGGAAAATTAGCATCTCCAGTTTTGATACAGCTGATCCTACAGCAGCACCACACTAACCTCTTTAGGAGCTGCCACTGTTGTTGCTGCTCGCTGTTGTAAAAACATAAACCACGCCAGTGGCCGCTGATTGGTCCAAACTACTTTGTATCTGCCACAAGCACATAACCTGAAGCCTGGCAAGATGGATTATCACGTGATCGCGATCTGGTGATTCCAGCTGCCTTGCAAGGTAGCTACGGACTTGTAGTAAAGTGCTTTGGGTGATAATTCTGCTTAGGCATCAAGCCATGGTGACAACATGAAACCCAGATAGGTTGTCTTCCTTATGCCATCCCACCCCCACCTTGAAAACCGAGACAGAGACAACCACATGAGCCTCATTCTAACTGTCGGTTCCCATGATGCTTCTCAAACATCTTCAGGTTTGGTTTCTAGTTAAGACAGCTTAGTTTAGGACATCAGAGATATCCCACAGGATGCCTACTCCTTCAGTAAAACAAAGGAGGACTAAAGCCATCTCACTTAAACTTGACAAATTTCTCACCATTTGCAGTGTCAGTAACAATAAAGATACTGCCGTAGTCGCCAAGCACCCAGCTCATTCAATCAAGCAGGAGGATAGACTGGGAAGCTCCTATTAAGTGCCTCCTGCCTCGGGATTTACTGTGCAACAGTCTCAATTAAACTGAAATGGCACCAACGAGCTCAGTTTATTGACTTTCTCATTTTCTCAGCATTTGGCTTACACTAGTGACCGTGTCACTCAAATCAGCAAGATGGGAGTGAGACTCAGATGTCCTCAGCTTTGAAAAACTTTAATTCTGCTCACTCACAGATATTAATTACTACAGAATTTGAAATGAGAGTATTGTCCTACAAGTGCTCTCAAGAATGCTACAAAATGTTTTTGGAAATTCATGTTTGGAAGACGATGGGCATCTGCCAACCCCTAATTTTGTTTTTTTCTCACACTGGACAACTGCTACAGACACATACAGTCACACAGACACAAAGGTACAGAACTCATAGAGATCATATATCATAGCATGTATTGAACGATTGATACATATTTATACAATGACTGTTTAACCCTTTGAACTATGACTACTTCAAAGTTAGAAAATACATGTACAACAATGTCACACACATATTCTGCATCTGCTGGTTGAAACGCTTCATTGAAGCTACATCTCACTTACACTGGGTGAAATTTTCCAGCCCAAGATGCCAGTGTTTTATGGCTGCACCATTACATCAAACAGAAAATATCTGGATGTCTTGTGCGTCATTTTATGCAATTTCCCCGTCATTCAGCAGGACATATCTGGTATCTCTGGAAACACTGACATCTCCACTAGAATTTAGAATAAAGCTCTGCGGGTTTAAACAAAGCCTAGCTGCACGGCATACATTCGTAATGAAAAGCCCACAGGTGGGACCTGCAGGGTGACAGAGGTTCAATACGGAGCACAGCCATTCATTCAAGAGAGTGATTTTATAAAGGCTGCAGCACTGTAGCTCTTCCTCCAAAAATTCTCCCAAATCCCGTCGATATCTGCAGCATTCATATAGGACTCAGCAGCTCACTAGCAAATGCATCCATGTCTGGCACAACTGAGATCATCCTCTTTAGATTGTATTTATAAGGCGGTGTCCATCTTATAATATCAAACTCTGCGGCAGGGAGTCCACCGACAGGACTGGGGTTAGATCCCGCTGCAGTACTTATATAAAACTAACAAATGCATTACATTTCTGGAATCCAATCTGTTCCTCTCGGCCTGTGGATTTAGTGAACTCTGGGTAAAGGCAGTACAGAGGGTTTTTTATGGGACATAAAGCCGGTAGCTGGTGGCATGCGACTATGATGCATGGCTGTCACTGTAAGCTGCCACAGAGGGAGAGGGGGAAATTGAATTGGTCCTCCTATTAATGGCCCATGTCACTGAACGTCAAGGCTCAGGATGTGACAAGTCTTATATCTGTGTGTGTGTGTGTGTGTGTGTGTGTGTGTGTGTGTTTGGTGTCCTGACAGTATAAAACCCCAAGTTGACTTCAGCAGTATCTTTTAGCTCATTGACCGAGGAGTGGAAGGGACAGACGCGGTAAACACACACATTCACACACAAGCATGCATACAGAGACACACACACACATGCCCACACACATACACACATTGCACTGCCATTGAAACTTGGTGTGTCTCAGTGATGGCACATAAGGAGGGAGAATATATGCAAATGCAAATTCCAGTCAAGCAAACAGAATTGCCTTATATAACATGTATAGCATTTTATGATTCAGTTTTCACATATTTTATATAACTTATGTTTAATGCACAACCAAATATTTCAATCTCTTGCAATCTCATACCATGGTCTCTATTCTAAATGTCTTACTTCGCCCGAAAAACAATATTTGAGTAGTATTTAGCATGGCTTCAAGAGGACAGGATACAGAAGTCACAACATTTAACATGCTTATTTTGATTTCTACTTATTTTAATTTGCACTTGCTGGTCTCATGAAGTGTACTGGTGAGGTGAATCCACTTCCTTTATTCAACTTACTGTATATCAATCACAAAAGAGGAGATGTAGAAAAAGTGACAAGTTATAGAAGGAATTTTCAGCTTTGAGGCAGTTGAGGTGTAAATCGTGCAGAGGAGGCTGCAACTCACAAAAGATGATGGAAGATTCTGTGCATTCAGTATATTTTCAGGTGCTACAAAGGGGTTGCTTTGCATTTCAAACACTGTGGCATTGAAACTGATTAAAATTTCCATTTCTAGTTTTGGACACTCTTTAAGGAGCTTTGAGAAGATCTGAGAACATTTAAGAGCAAATCAATTTTTGATTCTATATGGTCTCAGTCCAGTTAGAGAGGTCTGGGTCGGCCGGGCCAGGCCTCAGAGCTTGTCCAGGTCACAAAGTGAGCCGTTCCTCAAGTCGCTGCATGATGTGTCAAGGCCCGGCGGAGCAGCGCTCATCACTGGAGGCCCCAGGGGTCACATCTCTCTCCTCTTACAGCAGTTCAGATATGCTGCTCCAACGCTCTTGGGGGAGAGGAAGTGATGGGGGAGGAGGAGCAGGAGTGCAGTTACATAATGGCTAATGCCCTCTGTCCATGTGCCGTGTCCGCTGGCAGATGGTGCATTGCCCAGCAGTCAAGGGCAGACGGACAGATGAAGAAAGAGAGGGAGAAAGAGAGAGAGAGAGGGTTGTAGAGGAACAAGGGATGAGGGCACCTGTCACCTCAACGTGAAAGAGTGGATGACAAAGGAGTGTTAAGCTGCTGCTGCTGCCTCATCGGTTATACTGTATCCTGCTTGGTGGAGCTTTTGAGCATCCACTCACCGTCTCACACACACACACACACACACACAATGATCAATACCATTAGCTACAACTTCTATGAGTTCCACTGAGCCAAGTGAAGTGAAACCCACTGTTCACTGGATCTAATCTGAATTCGATCAAAATGTTTGAGATGGCAACCAGATATGAATGCTAAACTGTATGTGTATGTGTGTGTATGTGTGTACGTGTGTGTGTGTGTTTGCTAATGGACATGACTGCAAAGACAAGAGGGATACTCTGTTTCTCCCCTGTAATTCTCACCCGCATCTGCCTGTTTTTTTTTTTTCCCTTTCTCCCATCATTTCTGTACATTTCTATTCATATCCCATGTGCCTGGACCTGATAAACACACCATCACCGCAGCAACACATTGTGTCCTTACTGATAAAGTGAAAAAGTACACGTTGTCTACCTTGCAGACACACAGTAAACAGCTACAAAACACACCTCCCCTTTGGTTACAGGGGTCTCTGAATGTAGACAGGACAACATGCTTGGTGCCAGAGCTATTATGACATTCCTGTCTCAACACGGGAGCGGGACACTAACTGTTTACTCTGCGTTATGTCAATACAAGCGCATGCTGTCGCTACCGTTTAGACTTATCTTATACAAAGAACCTCTTTTATCAGCAAAGGAAAGCTCCAACCCATAGCTCCGTCTCCAGCCTCCTATCAGATGGCGGGAGTTATTGCAGGCTACAGTAAAGCACCGCTCAGCTCACTGGCTAATGATGAACAGTCACGGGCCTGGAGCAGGACGAGATCTGTCTTAGTCCAGCCTGGCAGCCTTGCTACTTAGTTCATTATTTCACTGTTTCACATCAAGGAAGAAGTAGAGCATGAGACCGAGGGCAGGAACTGATCGCTGTACGTGTCATGCCACAGAACGCAACTGATATACTGCAAACATACAGTACATGTATTATGCACTACCCTGCTTTCTATGTGGTGATTTTTTAAGTGGTTAAAAAAAAAAAAAAGCAAGTCCTGATTTGATGCAAAGGCATTGTCAGGAACTGGAGGTTTTTTTTTTGTTTGTTTGTTTGTTTGTTTTTTTTTTAGTAAGGCATCAAGACAAGAATAAAATAATTAAAGACAGAAAAAGAAAAGGAATCAAATACATTTAGGGGAGGTAAAAATAGTCCATCTGACCAAACGAAAAACAAACAATTTTTGTAAAATGATTTTTTTTTTTTTTTAAAGACACAGGAAACAATGTAAGATTAAAAGTGGGCAAGCTTGAAAAAGAATTGCATACGAGCAAGCAATTCTTGCTGTGTGAATACCTGCTCATTAAACCAGTCAACTGCTCTGTGGTGATATGAAAACAAACATTGCAAAAGGGGGGTGCAGCATGCTCAGTGTCTGTGTGTGTGTGTGTGTGTGTGTGTGTGTGTGTGTGTGTGTGTGTGTGTGTGTGTGTACACACCATACACAGTCACTGGGGGAGTACAGTTTGCTCAGTGACTACGCATGGCGCACCCCAGATCCATTGATAATGCAGCCATTCCCTGCTGTTTGTGTCATGTTGATGAATCTGACATATAAAATAGCTTCATAATGCATGAAATTACATTTTAAACACACTATACCCTCTATACCACAGGAGAATTAGTCCTGGTACAAAGTCAACATTATCATGGATGCTGGCTGATATTATGACCCAGAAAACTGTGCAGGATGATTATCTCTCCAAGACGATGCACAACCAAACCACGAGCACCATGGAACAAAATAAACACAGTAAAGCCCTGTGTTCACGCCAAAACGGCAGATGACAGACAGAGAGAGAGAGACGAAAACCCAACCCTCCTTTGTTCTCAACATTAGCCAGATGCTTCAATTACACAACAAAGCTTGACCAATTACCCTAGTGTGTTTGCATGCGTGTGTGTCCGCATGCGGGCGTGTGTTGGTGATAGATAGGGCAAGACATATACACATCACCTAGGATCTGAGGACGCTAACAAGACACAGAGCGCCAATGATACCATGGCCTTATAAAGCAGGAGCGTGCCGCCTCCCTATCCTGCAGACACACACCAAAAGCTTTGATCTGCCAGTGTATGGAGACGACAGCCAGCAAAGGCCCAGCGAGCTGCAATCATGAATATCGAACTAATAGAGCAGATGGTGTTCCTATCAAAGTGTGTGGGAATCAAATGAGCGGACCCTCTCTGTCCATATTAAATGTGACAACCTTATCAACACCACTGTGTAGGACAAGCCCTTTAGATTAAACCTATACAATCTCTCTATGGCGTCATACCATGAAATAGATAATGAAGCCACCTGGGCTCTTTTTAAGATATAGGGACCTCACTGGCAGTGCTAAAAATCTCTCCTTATGACTCTTGGCATTGTAAAAATTTGTTTAACCAATTATTTAAAAGTACATTTACATAAAGAAATGCATTACAATTTGACTGGGAGAATAAACTGTCTCTTACTTTGAGTTTTTCTATATTTTCCTTTTTTACCACATAGCCCCACATTTCCATGTGTATCTACAAAAAGCCTGAATTTTTACCTAGATATTTTCAGTCTCTCTTCCTAATGATACCATAATTTGACTCGCCGTCTCGCCGTAAATACTTTATGTCACGGTTATTCTTAGTTGTGGCGTAGCCTTAGATATGATTAAAAAAATAATAGCCAGAGCCTTACCTTCTCTTGGTACTGCCGTCTGGATGAGTCTAGGGACTGGATGAGGGCAGTGGCGTGGCCAATGAACATGGCGTAGCAGGTGGCTCCTACGATCATGCTTAGCATGGTCAACCAGATGTCCGACATGCTCTCTGGGGCTTGCCGTCCATAACCAATGCACAGCATGTGGCTCATGGCCTTAAAGAGGGCAAAGGAGTAGAGCTCACTCCACGAGTCGTTCTGTAAAGAGAGAAGGAGGGATTGAGAGAAGGAAACACAGGAATGGAAGGAAAAAACAACATTTGGGATGACAAAATATAGATAAGGAAATGGAATGTGAGAGATGGGAGTAAACAGAGACAGAGTTTTGACCAGGTAAAATGTCTTTGATGAAATAAGTCATCTGAAAGAGTAATGCTCAGTTTCAACTCGATGTTTCAACTCGCCTATGATATCCCCACATTTTCATTTCACTTTCATGCTACAATGATTTTGACCCGATGACCTGAGCCTATCTTCTTCCCCTGCCCAAGGTGGATTGCTAATGTATACTGTAGAGACAAAGTGAAAGAGTATGAGCAAAGCGGAGATAAGGGAGAGAAAAGGACACAGAGGGAGAACAGAAGGATGAGAGGGGCTGAAGAGTAAGACATTCCTGGTGGAGTGCCTGTCTCTATATCTGGTGATTGTCGCAGGTTTGGTGGAGAGCCTAATCATCATCATCAAGCAGCCTAGCCTTGCCTTCACTGAGCAGAAGGAGAGGAGAAAAAGCGAGTGTTAATGAGGAACCCCTACATCTGCCTGCTCCAGTCTGCCTTTGATTGGTGTACACACACTCAGTCAGTCCTAATTCTCCCATGTTAGATTCATTAGAAAGCTCTCCACAGACACTGCTCAACCTCTCATCCTCCCCTCCAACAGCTGTGGTTCACACACTGCCCAGAGTTCACCTCTGCATGTATGCCTGTGTGTGTGTGTGTGTGTGTGTGTGTGATGTGTGTGTGTGCGTGTGTGTGTGTGTGTGTGTGTGTGTGTGTGTGTGTGTGTGTGTCTATCCTCTAAAACTCCACATGTCCCTCTTTGAGCCAAGTGGTCTCCTCAATCACTGATTGACTGCTTCTGGCTGAATTCTTACCTGCTTTGTATTTTGCCAGACACCATTTGCATTTCATTTGAGATTCAAATGCAGTCAGTTTTGGAAGAGGTGACAGAGGATATGATGAAAGGGGCTGCCAGCCAGATTTTTTTTTTTTTTTTTTTTTTTAAATATGTGACAGATGCTGGGGCGGGTAGAGTACAGAATCATTGTACTTAAGAAAGAGTACAGTTACTCATCTAAAAATTTACTTGAGTTTGAGTAAAAGTTACCCTGTAAGAAAACTACTCAGGTAAGAGGAAAAGAGTGTTCATTAAAAGAGAAAAAAAAAAACTGCTTTAAGTAGTGAGTATCTGCTACATTTATTTTCATGCCATGTGATAACGGTGATATTTTTACTCTAAGTAGCTGGCTATTGCAATTTTTAGGTGTAAAATGAATGTAAAGCATCATCAAATCAAGATTTTTTTCCACAAGATAAAACACATGTTATTTTGATATATAACTGAATTTTGTTCAACATAGTTGCCCATTGTATTTATGCTGTTAGATTTTGAACGACATTAAGTATTACATTTTGCTAATTCTTAGCAATGAAAAACTCACCTCAATGTGCTCGTGTAGGTTGGATGACCAGTTTTTAAGTGCATAAATTTTGGTGATTTTGGGCAGGCACAGACAGTACTTCATAGCATAACCGCTTCCCCTTTTTTTAATTGTTTTAAAAAGTAGAACTAAGTGCCACCAAGAGTTGCTTGCTGCAGCCTCTGATTCAGTTGTTTGACCTTCCATTGCTGCTAGCCCGCTGACCAGATTGACTTGAAGCTGAAAAGGTCACCGACTGCAGCGCGGCCTTTTTCTGTAATCAGTTGTTTTGAGCCGCTGACTGCGCAGCTGCAGTGCGACATGTCGCTATCAGCTCACTGTATAAAAATCATCAGCTTTCTCTTAAACCTTCACGAAGGGAGAAACAATTGTAATGCAATCCATGTGGTCAAATGTTATGAGAAAAAGAGTAGATTACCAGTTTAAAAAATTACTTGAGATTACTTGAGAAGAAGTAATAAGTACAGCCCACAGAAAACAACATCAAGAGTACTCGTTCCACAAAAATTGTTGAAAATGTGAGGAAAATTAGGGGATGGATAGATAATCTGTAGAACCGCACAGAGAGAAAATGAGATTTTGTAGGTGCTTGGCCCTTGCGGCTGGATAAGATGAAATGCGGCCATCAGAAAATCTGAGGTGTCAGACTTTGTTCAAGCTTAGCTCTAAGATTCATATCAATTTTGGGTTGTCAGATATGTCAGTCGTTTCATTTTTGGGGGGGAAAGATCAACCAAATCTTCTAATCCTTGATAAATAGAGAGACATAGGAGCCTCCCCAAGCAACAGCCCGTACCCATAACCTTTAAGATTAAAGCATCATAACCATATCTCAAGCTTTACTGTTTTCCCTGTGCTGTATAGCCTTGACTTAGCCCTATAATGCCAGCCCCAGTCTCACTGTCAGTTGTTCAACATCCAAGAAAATAACTTCTGCTGCAGCTTTGTGCCACTACGTCTAAAGCCATCTCAAACCCTGGCGTCTTGTTGTTTACTATTTGACAGAAAAGTTGAGGTTTCCAGGCTCAGGCCCAAACCAGTCCACAGCACCCTGGGCATTCAGCAGAGGCAGATTTGAATCTATCCAGTCATCAGCATGCTGGCCACAGAGCATAGCCGCTAGATAAACAGCAGAAGCAGGAGTCCCTAACCCAGAGCTCTAGGACAGAAATATCACACAGCACTATCTGTCTCTTTCTGCCTCCCTTACTTACACAAAGATACACACATCACATACACACAGCCTTCCATTAGAAATGTACCGCATCAGAGAAAAGCGTTTTCAGTTTTAAATTCGTAATGAGTTTTGTCATTCATGAATATTTTGAATTTGCCGATTGATGTATATTCTTTGTCTGTGCTGTCAGAAGAGTATATTTCCAAAAAGAGATACAAGAGATGCAAAAAGGTATTCATTTCTTTTTTCAGTCATTCTTTTTCCATACTCCCTTATCCAAATCAGGGTCATGAGGGGACAAGAGCTTAACTCAGCATGCATAGGGCAGACAGGTAAAGAAACACACCAGGCAGGTCACCAGTCCATTGCAGGGCTTATGCACAGACAGACATCACACATTCACATCTTTAGTGTTCAGTTCACCTTATCTGCATGTCTTTAGATAGACTGTGGAAGGAAACCAGAGCACCTGGCAAAAACCCATGCAAAAATGTGGAGAACATGCAAACTCTGACAAATGACTGGGAACAAGGTTTGAAAGCAACGCCTTCTTGATGTGAGGTGAGCCAACATTTTTCCAAGTTATATCAATCAAAAAAATCATACTAGCATGCAAATGTATAGACAATAGGCCAAAATCAGCGACCTGGGAGTTTGAGGTTCTGCACAGTATCTGAGAAGGTCCTCACACTGCACTCCTCTGGATGGAGATCTCAATTGTTTCTGGAATCTGTTGGATTATTTTCCCTGTGACCCCCAGTTTGGGGGTCACAGCCCGAAGTACTCCTATCACCACTGGGACTATTTCTGTCTTCACTTTCCTCATCCTCTCCAGCCCATCTTGCAGTCTGTGGTACTTCCCTGGTTTCCTTCCTGATGTTGCTGTCACTGTATTGCTACTCTATCATCATCACTGTTCCCTGTTCCTTGCTCATTGGCACAGTGTTCAGATGGCTGGCCAGTACTTCTTTATCTGTCTGAACCTGGTGGTCCAACAGGGTTTAAGCCTTAACAGTCTCAACCCTTTGCTGTGTCTCTTATCTGGACCAGGGTGGGTCCAGGACTTACTTGGCACAAATCTGCCAATCCCCGCAGTTGAGTTGTGCCATTTGGTGTAAACTGTTCCGTCTTGCATCTTATAAATTAGGGTTAGGGTTAGGGCTAGGGTGAAGCCACTGTGTGCTGGACTGTCTCAGACGGTCTCAAAGGCAAAGTTGACCTGGTGCTGAGAGTCAGCTCTTGTGTTGCTATGATTAGCACTTCAGCATTGTCCTTCAGTCCAGCTTTTTCCAGCCACTGGTGGGATTTCCCAATGTCAGCCACTTCTGCTATCTGTCAGCGGTACATTCCATGGAAGCGTTTGGCTTGCACTGCCTCTGCTTGCTCTTCACCCACATTCCCTGCTGCTGCTGCTGTCAGAGATGTTCCCTTAGTTGTTCATTCTTAGGATCCCTCTTATAGATGTACTTGTGAATGCTTTGTGTTTCATTCAGGGTGGTTACCTTCATGCTCATACTCATCAATCCATCCACTTCCCACTCATGTTTCAACCCATGTTTCCAATTGGTCACACTCTCAGGGTACTGGTCTTTGACTGGAATCATCTGTGCACTGTGAGAAGTTTGTTGGTTTTGCTCAGTTTCTTTGTTCTCTCTTGGCCAGCTAACTTTACCCTGATGATGGCTGATGGCTTGGAGCTTGTTCTTTCCATTGACATGACACATTGACCTGACACTTGTCCTAGTGTGTCCTTGACCTAGGACTTGTCTTACTCTGTGAAGATACTTGGATGTTACTGTCTTTCTTGTCTTCTCATGGTGGCGCCCATATGACTGTGGAATCCAAAGGTACTTGTAACTGTCCAGTATGTCTGGTAGCTAGGCGCCTTCAGTTCTAATCATCTTTCCTCTCTTCACTACCATCTGCCCACACTTCTCCAGTCCAAATGTCAGTGCTGTAGTAAGGTGAATCAGTGCATCATGGCCCTCCTTGGCATATACTTTGATGTCATCCCTGTTGAGGAATTGGATGATGGTAGCCCTACGCTTGAACCTATCCCCTCTACGTGACAGTGTGGCTAAGGGGGTTCAAGCTTATGCAGAAGAGCACATCATCTTGCTACATGCTGCGCTTGATGGCCTGTGTGATTGACTTTGAGCTCAGATTGGTCTGTGGGGTCTTAGAGTCTTCAGTGCATGAGCTATCTTTCACTTGCTGGTGTTATACCATACCAATGATATTCCATGGTTAGTGTAATATCTATAAAATATATATTCACATATTACACAAACAGTTATCAGCTCTGTGGTTTATGAATGGTTGTATGTAATTTTGATTATATGCTGTGAAATCTTTAGTACCCCTGCATGATTTGCAAAATGTTTTGTGGCAATGTAAAGTGTGGGTCAGTTGTAGTGAACAGGCCAAACATCAACATTAAAATGACTGGTACGGTCATTTAAACATACTGAAAATGGCCACTATACTGTAGCAAAAAGCTAGAACAGAGAAAAAGACTAACAAAAATGAAAAGGGTCCACTGCTAGCTAAAATAGATAAAGTTCATCCATTGATTCATCCACCCATCCATCCAGGTCGATGCCAATAGAGCCATCCTATTGCAACTACACCCACACAGTGTCTGTCACGGCCAAAAATGAAGCAGGGATCTGTTGACTATCTGTGTGTAATCTAGGGGAGAATTACCCAGGAAAAAATTAGCCACTTCTGTTAGATGCATTTCTGGCATTAACAGGACAACACCATAATATCTCACTATCTAATGTGGTACCCTGCCAACGGATTTCACCATCTTGACACACACACACACACACACACACACACAGGATGGAACAGTAAAACTCATCCATGGGTAGAAGATGCATTGCCCTGGTAGCTGAAAGTCTGTGCGACTGTGCGAG
Source organism: Myripristis murdjan (assembly GCF_902150065.1). Classification (NCBI taxonomy): domain Eukaryota; kingdom Metazoa; phylum Chordata; class Actinopteri; order Holocentriformes; family Holocentridae; genus Myripristis; species Myripristis murdjan. Next base: position 13,596,164 of record NC_043983.1, on the reverse strand, counting down.
TGTATGCCCAGTGGTACGAAAAAGCATACTATGATCAGAGGAGTGGAAATGTGTGGGAGATCAGGCTGTCTCTCCCGAATCCCCACAGCAATAATGTTTATGTCAACGTTAAGGCACACACAGTTCAAGTGAAACTCCTGGTTCTGCTCTGATTCCCACATATATGGAAGACAGCCAGAAAACTTGGAAATGGGACTTCATGCTCAGGTGTTGAAAAAAATGGAGATCAAAGTTCATAATATATCTCGATATCATGTACAGTTTAAACATCCACTGTAGTTAAAACAAAATGAACATACTGTATATTTAGTTAAGTATACATAAGTGTGACTACGTGAACTGCAAGTCCTTAAAGCCAGACAATGTTGTGCTATTCCTATCACCGACGAGCATGTGTTTATGTTGGAGAAAATAAGTAATTATCAGCCAGGGCAATAGAGAGTACAGTGGACTGTGACCAGGGAAGACTACACTTTTCCCTCAGTGGCTTTGACTAATGTTGCTCAACATCCAAAAGAGAGAAAAAATATAAGGGAAAAAAAGGTGGGGGGAGGGAAGGGGGACTAAAGAAGAAATGAATTACCTCTTGCATTAATTTTATTTGTCATCATTCCTCAACAAGAAGAATGGATGGCTAATTGCACATAATCAAAATGCTCCCCCAGGAGTATGGGCTGTCTATGATGCATTATGGCATAATTATACATTAGTCTGTTTGCATGCTGTTTAAAAGGATTTGAATGTGTGTTGTTGTGTGCATGCATGAATTGGGTGCATGTGTGTGTGTGTGTGTGTGTGTGTGTGTCTTAAGAATTGTGCTACTACTCATGCTCCTTGCCCCTAGGCTCCTGTTTAACGTTATAGTGGTGTGTTTCTCCACTGCAACTCCACTAAATGAGTATGCATGCAGTTCCTGTGGCCCTTGGCCTCTTCTTCAGCGATATTTGCTGTCCCACTTTTACAGTCTGAAACAGTCTAAAACTGACAAGAGGATCTTGGCTTACTTTAAAGGGATACATTGACATTTAGATGGCACTGACATTTAGAATTTGAATATGCAAAGTGCCCGAGAAGACCTTGTCAGCAATGTTAGCATTCATTATTTAAAACCAAAAGGCTCATGTTAGTATTCATTATTTAAAACCAATGGTTACCATGATGGTACGGTGGTGAGCTAGGAGCACTCACTAGTATTAATGAGGAATGCTGACAATGACAACAATCCAGGTTTCTGGTAACTGAAGTACAAGTAACAATTGCAGAACACAAATTTGATACCCATCAGTATTCACGGGGAAGGTTGACAATAACAACAAACCATTTTTACCAGTGTACTGTAATTGGAGTGCCTACTGAAAAAAAAAAATAAATATAAAAGACTAATGAGCAAAATGTAAGGGCATCCCAGTGTCTCCATTTGCTAAGACAAGAAGCACATAACTGCAGCATTGAGGTCATGTCATCCACCCCCTTTTTTTTTTCATAGCAGACATGCTATAAAAAATAATCTTAAAAAAAAAGGCCAAACACTGTCATGTCCTTTCAAGATGGAGTTTTGAGCATGCCCTGTTGGCTCAGTCTGTTTATGTTCTTGTGCTCTTGTATACTCTCTTGTTAAAGAGATCTAAAGCTCTGTGGGACTACCTGACAAAATCCAGGGTTCAATAAATAATTTACATACCACATACTTGAAACTGCGTATGTTCCAAAACACAGCATCTTACCCTTTATACCATCACCATCACAGACTTTCTTTACTTCACTTCCCTTAAAAATGAATTAAATAAAATATGATATTTTGCTGCTAAATGTTTATAGTCTTTTCGTCAAATATGGCGTTAATATGAATACTACATTTAAAGTATGTAATTGCTACTGAAAGAGGCTTTTTTCTGTCATAAGAGGCAGTCGTCACAAACACACACACACAAACATGCATGCATGCATGCATACACATCTGACACAATAACTGTCCATTATCTTTATGCGCCTTGACAGGCCTGCCTCAGTAATTGAATAAATAGCGGATATCCTTATTAGTTTTCAAAGCAAGAGGGATTTCCTGAAGCACTATCCCTCCTCCTCTTGTGTCTGTGCATGTGTGTCTATGTACATGCATAGGTATCACGGCCACATGGATTTGTGTATTATTGTTGTTACAGCAATTCCTCTTCTGCAGTGTGTCTCCGCGCGGGGTGATGTCCTCAGGGCGTACAGTATTCACATCGCTCTAAGTATTGAAACACAGAGTGCAGATTGAGCCAGAGAGAGACAAAGAAGATGAGAGAAAGAGGCTTTATTCTAATGTCATTGATCTAGCAGCCAATCATACCGAGGTAGACGGGACTAAACCACCTGTCATCCAGATAACCCGTGTCGCTTACATAACACACCGTGATGATCTGATCTCTTCTGATCACCGTGCTGCAGGAGTCTGCTGTAAATCTGTCTTATAATAAACACCACCGTCTGTTGCGTGCATATCACTCACAAGTCACAGAGATTGTTTTTGACTGTTTCAGGGGAGAGCTACAGTAGCTGCTGCTGTGTACCGCACAGGAAGGAAAAGAGTTGACCGGAGGCTACTTCATCCATCACTTACTTGTGTATCACTTACTCATTCACTCATGCACACACGAATGTCCAGACACAGAGATACACACACATCTTTGACCACATGGCCTGTGCATATAAAATCAGGCGTAAAAGTGCATAAAAGAGTGACTTGTAAGAGAGTGAGTGAATCTCGTGTCTTGTTTCTGTGCCACTTCTTCACCGGCTATCTCTTTCCATAGCCTGGACAGAATGGTAAATGCAGAACAGGAAGGGGGTCCAGTTCATGCTGACAGTCAGGCAGGCAGCAGCGGCCAGAAAAAAGCGGCTTGAAGTAAAGTCTCCAGTGGCACAGGGAGAGGATCATTTAACGCTGCATCTATCATTTGAAGCCCCTCTGAAGGGGAACAATGACCTTGATTACCCTAAGATAACAGTAACACACTACACCACACCCATCTGGGTGCTCTCATGGAATTGTAGCACCCAATTTGAAGAACAACACAGAGGCATGCAACATGCATCGCCTTGGAGCGTTAATGAGTACCCTGTATAACCTTAACACTTAACACCATGAGCTGGAAGGAGGAGCTAAGAGGGAAGAGGAGCAGGGGAAAGAGTGGAGTGCATAAAGAAAATAAAAAAAACATTCTCACATCCTTTGGCAATAATTAACATTAGGCACAAGAATTTAATAGTGCAATATAAAAGCCACCTGATGTCTCCTGCTGTAAAAAAAAAAAAAAATAATAATAATAATAATAAGTTGTAGAAAAAAAATTCCAGAAGCTAAGAGGGTAGGCATGTCTGAGCGCTACAGGCAGGAATCAAGCTGAGGGCACTAGACAAGGAATGGAGGCAACATCCAAACTTAGTCACCTCTTCAGTCAGAGACAGTGAGTCAAAGTCTGTGGTGTGACAACCCTAATGTTTCCTGCATCTGAGTCACAACTAGTGACATATAGAGCTGGCACTCGGCTCTGGCCTCCTCGTGCCGCCTGGGAGCGAGAAGAAGGCATGTGTTTGTCTGTGTGTGTGTGTGTGTGTGTGTGTGTGTGTGTGTGTGTGTGTGAGAGAGAGAGAGAGAGTGTGTGAGCGAGAAAGATGGACATAGATGAAAAGAGAATGGAGACATGGAAAGACAGCAAGGCCACAGTACTGTCTCCTAGGGTTATCAGGTGTGAGATCCATCTGTTCCTGGAGAACTGACACAGACGTGCACCCACACACACACACACACACACACACACACACACACCCATGTGTCTTAGTACACAGTGTTTTCAGAGGAGTACTCTCAAGGCCTGAAATGTCACAAATCTGCATGCCAAAATTAGAACGCTCATTCTCAGCCTATGAAAAATTCCTTAGCCATGGCAGCATCAAACCACTCAAGAGACAGTCTGTGCCCAAAAAAAAGCATAAAGAAGGAATTATCCAGTCTCCTCAACTTCCTTAGAAGTAACAAAGCAGTGTAGCTTTCAAGTAATATTTGAAAATATCTTCCAATCCAGTTAAAAATCATTTACAGCCTTAACTACAACAGCTGTAAGTAGTAGAACCAAGCAATTACATAGATTTAACACCACCCACAGTGATAGAGTAGGTTAAAGCGCGTTGCTGAAGAGCGATGTTAGGACTCAATAGGCCTCCTACTAACAGGCCTGGGGCAGGAATTACACATGCAGCACCAAACCTATCAGTACAGACAGAAAGAAAGAGAGAGCAAAGCAGAATAAACACTTCTCGTCCATGTACAAACAGACCCAGCAGGCCTACATGTCTCACTGCTCATGTTCCCCGAGTTTTCTCTGCCTCACACAGCAAAAAAAATGTCAAATGGCAGCTGTCTTCAAAAACAAGTGAACAAAAAGTGCTAGTGGGATGAGGTAATCCTGCTTGTTCCCAGTGCTAATCGACTTGTTTCCAGAATTTTCTTCAATCAAGTGTCATTTTCTTGGTACTAGTGGGCGGATCTGCCTTATTCTTGTTTCAACATATTTATTGTTCCCAGACAAATTCTGAGAACATGTGCAAGCGCACTGCAAAAAAGTGAGATTACCTCATCCCCTTGGCAGATTTTTTTCACTTGTTTGAAGATAAAACAAGTTTTTAAGGCTGAACATGATAAGAAATTGTTGTTAAGATGGATTTTTTTTTTTTTTTCAGTCACTGGGCAATCTGTTATCTCTGGCAGAAATGACAAGTTTACACAGAGGGAGTAGGTGTTAATTTCCCCTCCTCCTGCCTTAATTCCAAATTATGTACAATATATCCAGTTTGGAGACATAAGGGCAACCTGTTCCTCTCATAACATTTGAAATGCTTACATTTTTCTAAAATGTTACTGTTTTGTAAGAAAAGTTCCTGAGATAGCCTGTAATTCCAGTATATTCCATGGTGAATCCATGCTCTAACAACTTCAGAAAAGGTCACGGTTTAAATATCAGCACAGTGGAGAGAAGAGGGAACGACCTGCTGCATTAAAATAATGATCTATTAATTAGCAGAGAATGTGACGTTCTGGGCTGGCGAGTGTGAGCCTGATAAAGGTTGAAAGACCAAAATGAATACGTTTGTAGTGAATAAACAGACAATTATTCTGACGCTCTCCGGAGAGTTTTTCCTTTCATGGCAGCAATCATTTTGGAGAAATACCTCATCTAATGGTCTGCCTGTCTGTCAGAGGATGGCCTGAAGCCACCCATCAGTTGGAAGAAAGGACATCTGAGAGAGGAAACAAGTAAGAGCAGAGTAAGGAAGAGGCTGGCTGTGGAACAAACATGACACACTGCACGAGCTGAGTGAAAACAGGCGAGAGGAAGAACCGCTCTCTTTTCATCACCGTCTTTCTGCCACTCTTCCTTTCTCTACACTGACATGTCTCCTGGGTTTAACAAGAGGCGGTTTAATTGAAGTGGGTTCTCTGTGTGTGTGTGTTTGTGTGCATGTGTGTGTGTGTGTGTGTACAGACTCGAGTTTAAATAAATCCTAGTGCTTCCCATCTTGACTGTGTCTGTCAGTGAACACACTTTCAGCTCCGAGGGGAATGTGTTTCATGGTCCTCTTTGGTGCCAATTGCTCTGCCAAGCACCTTTGCACATTCAGTGTTTACGCAATTGTGTGGCTTAAACGAACGCTCCAACGTTTTGGGCAAAATATCCTTTTTTCAAGACATCATTTGTGTTGGAAATACATGACTTGAAATTAAAAAAAAAAAAAAATAGTGTCATCTTAGGAGAAGTTAGTGGAAGTATAACTGCTCAACACATTTATCCTTCCATCTATCGCAGTAATCTGAGCACCGCTGAAGGTATAAGAAGATCCTGCACTAATTAACTTCTCCGAAAACTACTGTTCTTGTTGGTTTTTCAAATTCCAAGACATGTATTTCAAATGCACATGACACATTGTGCAAATAAGACAATTTGTGAGTTTATTTTTCACTTTGAGAGAGCAAGGCTAATGACTATCATTGACCTCAAGTCTTTATGCTAAGCTAACACCAAATGCTACCCATAGGAACTGAACCACAGGACGTACAGAGGAGAAAATGATATCAAGCATCTTGTCTCAGTCTGGGTAAGCCAGGAAAAGGATATTTTGCCCAAAACGTTGGAGTATTCCAGTAAGATTAACCTTAACCCTGTGAGCTTGAATGCCGTCAACACAGAGACAAACACCATGCATACACTTACTTACCACCATCTTGTTGAGGGAGACCCAGCAGTCGGAGGGGAAGTCCTGCAGCATGGGAACCAGGAACTGGAGACAGCCGTCCCAGTGACACAGCAGTAGCATCATGCCGATCAGGTTGAATATACGCATGACAGCACTGGCCAGGTCATAAGTCATGTGGAAGATCTATCAGGGAAAAGAACAGAAGTGCAGGGGGTAGATAGAGGCATGGAGAGGTGGAAATAAGGGGAGAGAGACAGAGAGGTGTGTGAGTGGTGGAGAAAAGCGACTCAGTGGCGATTATTCAAGTAAAGTCCCCATCTAATAACAAGTAAACAGGTCTGTTTGTCTTTTCACAAACGCCACACCCAGCATAATATTAAACCCTGTGAAAAACAGACTTGGAGAGAGCAGAGTCTGTGTGTTTTCTCCTGGTCTATATCAAGGGCCTTCTCAAAAGAATTAGCTCTAAACTTTTTTTTTTTTTTTTTTTCTGACTAGACCAAGCCTGACATACTCTTTAGTTTGCACTTTTGACCTGGTGAAATAACTAGTAAATATATTATATTTGCAAGAGAGACTCCTTATTAATTACATGGTATCAGTCGAGTGAAAACTTCCACGCAAAACTCGTTAGGAACTAAAAGCTAATTAATGAAAAGCAGACAGTTGGGAGAAGTGCAATGGATGAGGAGGTATCAGACACCAAATCAGCCCAACAACATGAACGCTGCTCGTTACTCTCCTACCCATCCTCCATGTGTAAACCACAAATGTGAGAAACGTCCACTTTTTCTGTAAACATAACTCCGGATAGCCCAATATGTAAGCTGACAGCATAAAGGTTACTATTGGAGGTGGCAACGGTTGGAACTGGAGAAAAACTGGTCAACTTTCCCATGGCTGTGCATGCATTTTAAAATACGCCACAATACAGGAGGTAAACATTTGTTGCATGTCCTGAAGCATTATTTGGTGATGTGACTATGCAATGGCCATAAATAAATAAATAAAGTGACAAACAGGAGACATATGGTTTTGAAAAATGTGATTTATTTATTTTTCCGCAAACTTACTATTTGAATATTGTGACTGGCTGAACTTCTTTAATATGCACCAGTGTGGAAAATGAAAGCACAGAGTCCATGGTTTCTATTCACAGCCTCATCCAGTGGTGATGAGGGCCCGCCTTTGCTCCCTGACTGAGAAATGGATCAGCACCCCGGGCCTCTCTGCCTGAACTGAGCACAGCTCCCTTCAGGTGAGAAAGCTCATTTGCGAGCCAGTGTTGTGGTCGCGGCCTTGTAAACAGCCCTCACTGTGGCTTTCCTGGCCACTGTCCAGGCCTTGCTGCCACTGTGTGTGTGTGTGTGTGTGTGTGTGTGTTTGTTTATTTGTGTGTATGTGCACAGGCTTGCATGTGTATGTGTGTCTGCTCAATGTCAGACATGTGCAAGTGTCTGAAAGCCCTGCTTTGGTGGGCCAATTTGATGCTTCCCCAAATCATAAGCACAGGCTTATTCCCCACCTGAGACAAGAGAATTGCCCTACAAGGGAACTAATCCAGACACTGTGTGCACGTCTGGTTATTTGCGTGCATGTGTGTATGTGTGTGTGTGTGTGTGTGTGTGTGTGTGTGTGTGTGCTGAGGTATCTGAAAGCCCTGCTTTGGTGGACCTATTTGGTGCTTCCCTATATCACAAAACATAGGCTCATTCTTCATCTGAGACAGGTGAATTGTCCTACAAGTGAACTAGGCCAGACACTGTGTGTGTGTGTGTATGTACACCTGTGTGTATGTGTGTGTGTGTGTGTGTGTGTGTGTGTGTGTGTGTGTGTGTCTGTGTCTGTGCATGTGTGCATGTGTGTGTGTGCGTGCATGTGGTGTGTGTAAATGTGCGTGTGTGTGTGTGAAGACATGGGTAAACATCTTCTGTTGTGTATTTACAGTGTTGGAGTATTCAGGATGGTGACTCATCCCATCACCTCAGAAGACCTTACAGCCCCTTGGCCACTCAAATCCACTGAATACACACGCACACACACACACAAAAAAAAAAAAAAAACATACACACATTTTACTCCACTCTGTTCTGGCCATGATTCTTTCTGAAGTAGCTCTTGGGCTTTTCTTTCCGGTTTGCGTTTGGCTGAACTCTGATTTGTTTCCCAAGTCCTACTTCAATGTTGGCACATTTATTTAAGGACATTAACTTGAAATTTAAACAACATGCAGTGATCTGTCATTTTCCATCAAGACGCGGGGGCTCAGCATGGTTTGGCATTGTGCCTCATGCACTGCACTGCCTCAGCCCTGACGTGGCTGTCAGGGCTACAGCATTCAACGTCTCCTCTGCTAACTCTGTATCCACAACTAGAGAGTTCCAATTGTGCCAAAATTATGCTGTTGGTACTGTAGGAAAATTATGCTACTGCATATGGTATTGTGCTGTTGTATAGAGCACTGTTACTCTATCTTTGTCTTTGTATATTGTTGTTCCCATTTGTATATATCTACTGTCATTTGTGTTCATCTCTTAACAAAAGCTAATGCAAACCACGGTAGCATTATACAAATAAAAACAAGAGTAAACATAAATAAATGGAACCACCAGTATAGACATAACCAAGTAATGTAATACACAAAGACAAAGATATACTAACAAAACCATATACAACAACATATGCAGCAAAAAAAAGCCTATTTTCACTCAGCAAATAAAAAAGCCCATAGTGACATCCTACTATATTCTCAGAACTGATTTGTTGTTTGCAAAGCACCACCTCTTTGAATATCTATCTCTTGTCTTGTGTTTCCTCCCTACTCTTTACCCTGTTGCTTATTTTTAGTAGCTGCATCCCTCCTCCTCTCCTCATGCTTTGGGTTAAAAATGTAATTTTGCTATACAGTTGCTGCCAAAAGAACTGCTTTGCTGCCTATAAAACCCTTCTACCTACCTTTCCTATTTTTGCGTGTCTCTTATGAAAGCCAGTCGCCTCAGGTAACTAAAGGGAGGAGAGGGGGAAACAAGCTGCGAGGCCCTGCCCTTTGATTAGGAAGCACTCCCACCATGATTAATGAGCCTCCAGGACTAATGTTCCCCCCGACACCAGAACGGCACCTAGGCATGTGTCACTGTCAGACCACAATCTGGGTCAAGGCACATTCCTGTGACCAGAACTCACAGCCTGGAAAACACAGATAAAGCACTCTTTCGTCTCCTTGTTTACTCTACATGATCATGTTTGATCCAGGCAATATAAGTGAGAAATTGTGAGGAAATCGGTGATCTAAAGGATGAAAGGAGAAATCAGAGAAACTATAATCCCTAGCCCATGGCCTTCCTTCTGTCTACCGGTTATTCTGTATGATTATACTGTTGCCCTAAACACCTATCCTGCATCCCCCACAGCCCCCTCCCTCTCTCTAGCTCATGAAAAAGGCATCCGTTGGACATACCAGTGGGTGGAGAGGCTCGCGACAAGCGTCCTTTCTCAGGAAATTGCTCTTGTTATTCCCGACAATGCTTATCATCTCTGTCTTGTGTCAGTCACACCACAAACACACACACGCACGGCAACAATTGCAAAGATGATGGCACATGACGGGAAACATATTGTCTGCCTGCTCATTCTTCATTGTTTATTAATTTTGAATAACGAGTTAGTGGTGCGCTAACATCCTCCTCTTGGCTGCTTTATGGCTGAGCTGCACGGTGGTGAAATAATCTCAGCACCTAGATGATCTTTTAGGAGACCCAGTCGCAGCGAGCCGAGTTAAGCTGAACAGAGCTGAGCTGGGCAGAGGAGAACACAGCCGGGCACATCTGAACTGAGTTGGACAGAGCAGAGCTCAGCTGAACTAAGCCGATCAGAGCAGAGCTGAGCAGAGCTGAGTCAAAGCAGGGAGCACTCAGTTGCATGTGGTTGAATCAGTAATTATGGGTCTTGTCAAGCTCAAATTACCACTCTGTAATCAAGAAAGCAGTTGTTATTTTCAGTGGAGTAAAGGAACAAACACACAGTGGTTTGGTCAGTTAGCTAGCACCAAATATGGACCCAGAGTTAACACGCACACACACACACACACACACACACAAAGTGAGCCTGCTGGGAGGGCTGGCTGCAAAAGACATATCTTCAAGAAGGATAATGTTTATGCAGCACAAAGGGAGATGATCGCTGATAATGGATCTATCTATAGATGTACATATCTGCTGATGTGCAACGCAGTCAGAGCTGCCGGTGTTCTTGGATCAGTCACTCAGTCAGCTTCGATCTACAACTGTTTGAAACAAGGACTGTTTGAAGTGCTACAATGAAACAATTATGGGAATTAGAACAAGGAAGGTTTTGTGTGGGAGAGAAAGTGATTATTTGCGTCCCCCCTGATTGCCTTCATTCCTCAGAAAATCCCTATTCACTTTCCCACAGACAAACACAAATTAATATTTCGTGAATACTCAGTTGCATCAGTAGACTGGGTTGTAAACTATAACAAACAATAAAGTTTGTTGCAATGTAACATGGGAAAAAACTCAAATGTGTTCATCAGCTGCCAGGTAATTACATCAAAACCGATTGTTTTTATATGAAAATGGAGTTAATGTCACATTGATTTTCCCTCCATGAAGCAGCTACAAAGGAATTAAAAATGGTGGCCAAGACAGAGAATCAGTCTGGCCTGGCTAACACAAGACCCTGGAGACTAGCTCGAGTGTCTGGAAAGGCTCTTTTGATATTGTTGGCTTATTTTACGGCTAGTGAGGTGACTATGCCTTCAAACTTTAGTCTGACGCTGGTTGGATATCACTAGTATAAAACTACCAAATCAGCTGCTGTTTGCATAGCAGGATGAGGGGCAATGCACTTTGATTTGAATAGCTGGCAAAGGGCATTTCAAATTCAAACATGAGAGCCAATCAAAAAAAAAAAAAAAAAAAAAAAAAAAAAAAAAAAGCACCGATTCTGAGTGAATACTGCCAAATGAATGGAGCCTGTCCAGACTAGTAGGGGAACAGCTCCTTACTGTCCCACGCAGTCGGCATCAGCCACACTGCCGTCAGCCAGCCTAGATACACAAGTCCAAGTACTGGGGCAGTGCTTTAATATGCAAATTGAAGCTTTACCACATTTAGACTTCAGTCATGATCAATACAGCACGGATCAAGTAAGATGTTTGGCTTTTATGTGATGCAGGACAGAAGGTGATAAGTCTTACTGCTAGACACTAAGACTGCTCAGTGTGATTTATTATAAACAGACTCTACTTTGTTGTGGGAGGGCTGTCTTACAGTCTGTACATTCCTTTAGGACTGTGGCAACCTGTATTTCTTTGATTCTGTAAAACAGCATTTTGTTGTGAGGGCAATACAAATGATGCAGTATATGGGGAGGAAAGGAGAGGAATGTTGTTTCAAAGCCAAAGGTCAGGAGCATTTTGACCTGAACAAAAGCGGTTTATAACAAGTACATGAAAGGTGTTTGTTTACTTTTAGGTTCACTATTTGATCAACTGTTTTATGTAATAAAAAAAATAGTGTGTTGCAAAACTTCAGTGAGCAACAGAACAAACCAGGTGGACCACACCCTAGCTGAATGGAGGAACAGTGAGGGCACATCAACCCCAACACATACACACATGCTTCTCCTGTGTATGCTCTTGAGGTCAGTATGTAACACTAATGCATGATTTTTTTTTTCATTTATTTCATTTATCAACATGCTTTCAGCCTGCATGTGCACATCTGAATGACAGCACACACTCTAGTCACTTCTTCAGTTAAATCAAGATTTCTTCATCAATACTTATCAAGTCTACCTCTCACTTCCTTAAAAGGCCAACCTAATACCCAAACCCTCATCCTTTCCCTGTGATTGGATCATAAATATTCTAGAACCCCAGCCTACCTCCTCCCATTGGTGGATGTAGCGAATGAGTCTGGACAGCCTCAGCAGACGCAGCAGACTGAGGATCTTGGTGAAGCGGACGATGCGGAGCGCCCGGGCTGTCTTGTATACCTCTGAGTCGATCCCTTTCTCCACGATGAGGAAGATATAATCCACAGGTATGGAAGAGACAAAGTCCACCACGAACCAGGTCCTCAGGTACTTCTTCTTGATCTTCTTGGGGTCCAGGATGATCTCGGTGTTGTCCTCGAACACGATGCCCGTCCTAAAGTTGAGCACCAGGTCCATGAGGAAGAAGGTGTCAGAGACCACATTGAAGATGATCCAGGGTGTGGTGGTCTCGTCCTTGAAGAAGGTGATGCCCACTGGGATGATAATCAAGTTGCCCACCATGAACATCAGCATGGTGAAGTCCCAGTAGAACCTGGGCAGCAGGGAGAGGAAGAAGAGGACACAAATAAATGCAAAACAACAAAAACACACACTGAGGGGCTAAAGCGCACACAAACAGTCAGCCCACGGTAGTGTGAGAGGAATCAACTCAGCATATCACAGTAACACAGTATGCTTAGGCCATTTTAGCTGTGTTTGACAATAATGTCAGTGTGTATTAACTAAATTATCGAGTCTCAAGAATTAAAAAATGTGTCTAGACAAGAGAAAATGTTGGATTTATTGTACTCACAGTGTTGGCGTTTGCTACGCATATCATATGTCAGTAAAGATGCTGACACTGCTTGATCTATGACAAGTGGCTTCTCTTACTCTGTGTCAAGGAGCAATGCACTTTACTCTCTCTCTCTCTCTGTCTCTCTCTGTTACACACACCCACACACACACACACACATAAAGCACCACCACTAACCACGACAACACCAAATGACTGATCCAATGTGAAACACCTAATTTTTGATCAAGAGTATGGTACCCTCCACAAGTCAGATACATCATCTGCCTCGTGACAAGGTCAAACCAAGGACAAGCGCAGAGGCAAGGATGTTACGTGAAAGACAAGCTGGGTGGTGAATTGATTCCGAACAAAGGACTCAAGCACCCAAAATAGTAGCCCTTGGGACATTTCAACAATCACCATCGCAATTCAGTTTTGTGTTACACCACCAATAGGGCAGTTTATTAATGATATCATTAATCTGTCGTCAGGACGCGCGTGGTCTGATAGCCAATCATGTCGCAAAGACTACCTGTAGCTTGGAAATTTCAAAATCTTATTATGAGAATTACACACACATGTGTATATCTGTCATGGTTATACAGACAGGAATTATCAGTGGATCGATAAGTTCCATTGCTGTAATCAGCTGAAGGTAAGGGGGAGTGTGGAGAGCTCAGCGAGGAACTGATAGGTGTGTCGCTGAGTCATGACTTGACTCCTCTTTTTCAGAAAATGCCCTATCGCTTCATGCGCACAAGTTAGGCTTTACATCTTGCCTGATGTTATTGCCTATAAACCCGCTGGTAACAGCATATCCAGTGATATCTGGGTGGTAAAATCGCGATCTGCGGCAGAGCAGAGAGGGATTGGTTTGTGCGTGTTCCCAGCGATTCTCTGTTAATTTACACGTTTTGACTATTGTGCGCGCTGTCCATGGTGCTGAAAGTGGGGTTTGCACGCATTCCGACATGACGGCTTAACTTTTTCAAGTGCACCTTTACAAGGGGACTCATTATCATCGTGCGTAAATGAAGCGTGAGACGCACACGATTTTGTTTTGCTTTGGAGCATTTACTGCAGTGTGTCACCAAAATATACAAAGTGAACAACTTAACCGGCCGGCGACGAAAATAATATCTAAAAGTCAAAATTACGCATCTAATCAAAAGGGCTACAAAAGGGCTCAAAAGGGAGTTTTAATGTTCTTCGGTGCCAAAGATCTGCGTGGAAAGTAACGAGTTTTGTTCTAAATTTTTAATTGAGAAACTAGGCTTCTTGCCAAAATGAGTCGGACAAAAGTTGGTCAACTGTTGTGTGCATCTGTGCATGATTAAGTTCATCATTCATGGTCCTAATCGTTGCACTGGTCCATTTTCCCCTGTAAATCTCGGTTTGAGATTATCTTTGAACAAATTCAGAAGGTAATGATGTGCAAACTGGGCCATACTGTAGAGGCGGGAATTAACAATAGTCATCTTGGCCAAATAAATATGAAAGAATTATATGGAAAATGAGCTTTAAGAAGTTGTCTACTGGTGATTTAACGATACATTTTTACTTGAATTTGTCAATTAGACTTTTGATCCGGTCCATGACAAAAACTCAATAAATCCATGGAGTGGAATAGAAATCACATGCCAATCCTTCCTCCATGCAGGCCTGCTCAATCTCGGGGTACGCACTGTTTAATAACTCAGTTTGACCTGTACCTGAAGTCGCTGTATGGGTGGATAATCCAATTACCCGCCGATTTTACGCGCTCTTGTTCTTTCTCCACCGCCTTTTGGCTGCCAAACATACGCAAGGAGAATTTATTAACTCCAGGCTGAAGCATTGAACTAAATTGCCGCTGCATGTATGTCCGATTGTCTCTGGGATCCGCATCATCCGGCACAATCTGTGAGCCATCCTCAGCTTTTGTAAATGTCACAGAATTTCTGGACTGTTGGCTTGGAGTCTGTCCGGGGGCCGAGTTGGGGGCGCTGGAGAAGGAAACTCTGGAGTCCTTTTTCTCAGCTGCTGCCGTGGTGGTGACCCCGGGAACCTCGGCCCCCTGCCCCTGTGTCAGGGACCCCGCTGAAGCGATGGAGCCATCCATACTTGCAGCCTGCCCTTTGCCGTCTTCAGCTGCAACTATCCCACCTGTCTGCTTCTCCTGCCTAGAGATGAGAGAGGAGAGGCTCCCTGAACTGGTCGGGTCCCTTCTGCAATCTCCGTTTTTGTTGCATATCATTCCGATGGCTCCCTCGCCTGCCACACCGGTTACGACTGCCTCTGAGACTGTGTCCCCTCCACTCTTTTGGTCTGAGCCGCCTCGCAAGCCAGTAGCATCCCTCTGACATAACAGAGCAGGGGATGTGGTGCCAGTGGGAGCGAAAGGCGCGGACTCCTCGTCTTGCAGGAGCCACTGCTCATTGTTGTTGGAGTTCCTGCGCGCAATAGACGCGCCCCCTCCTCCCGGCGTAAATTTCTTCATCTTGATTCTTCCACTACTGTTCCCATCTTCGCATCCGGTGGAGCTGGCTCCTTGAAGTGGTCGGGGCTGCTGGAATTTGGACTCCTCCTCGCCGTCCTCCGACTCGTCCATCATAGACAGACAGCCACTCCCGTACCTTGAACCAGGGCGAGGCTGGGCGGGCGGCGGCGGTGGAAACACTGTGGAGTTCAAAGCAGCAACAGCCCTCTGCTTTCCATTCACACCACTTTAGCATACAGCACCGGTGGCGTTGCTATGGCTGCAACCTGGCTGCTGTTATTGTGTGTGTGTGTGTGTGTGTGTGTGTGTGTGTGTGTGTGTGTGTGTGAGAAAGAGAGAGAGAGAGAGAGAGAGAGAGAGAGAGAGAGAGAGAGAGAGAGAGAGAGAGAGAGCAAAAAGATGGGGCCATATGGCAGCATGACTCTTATAGGCTACAATAAAGTAGACTATGGCCTTCACATCAAAGGGAGTATCCATAGGCAATCCAAAATATAAGTCCTGTTTATAATGTATGCATTCCCTCTGGGACCACACCCAGGACACACCCAGTCTAGCTTTGTCAGGCTAAAATAAGTCTAATTAGACCTATACTTAATGAAAGACTATGCAATGTGACAGATGAAGGTCACAAGAAACTAACAATTTACCGGTATGTTGTTTTCTTTTTCTTCTTCACCTCTTCAAGTCAGTGATTAGCTCAGGTGGATGTGGATCAAAGGGGCTTACCAAATCATAATCTGTAATGCCACGACCTAGACCAGAACTCCTGATTTTGCTCTTCCTAACTATGTACCAGCCCCACAGTCCCTTGCTATACATTGGCCCATAACTAGCTGATAAGGGCTTCCCTTGCCATGATTAAATGGCTCCACCTTGTGGCTCACACCACGAAACAGGATTTACTTTTTTTTTTCCTTTTTTACAGAGATTACCTCTTTCTTTTGTATTGTTCATTTTATACAGTGCCTTTCTTCATGCCTGTTTATTGCTTGGCACACAGGTGTTTGTAAGGTACATATAATTTTAAAAAATGCAGACTAACTGATTGTCCTCCCTGTATGTCTGCTGTGGACCACGGGTCTCGCACTTGCTCGCCCTGCTATTCATGACACAGTATCATGTTTGCATTGATGACAGCTGTGATTTGGCCTTAAGCATAAAGTACAATAGTATAGTATTGCACCAGTGGCCTGGGAACGTTTAAACTAAAAATAATAAAAGACTACAGCTTCACAGGGCCCAAGCACAACAAGCATGGAAACTTTTTATTGACTGAATTGGGTCATATACTGGACATACCTTAGTTAACATGAGATTGTGATTGAATGATTGTCCACCATGAACTTGTGACCATCCCCATAAGCTATCAGAGGCATTACTGAGGTTATCACTGAGTGAGTGCAGGAGTAAAGCAGGTGCATCTGACATTTATGGTCACAGTGGCTCAGTAGTGAACACTGTTGCCTCACACCAAGAATGTGCTGGTTTCCAGTGTTAGCCCTGGTCTTTTGTGCAGCGTTTGCATGTTCTCCCCATGTGTGGGTGTGTTTACCCCCACAGTCCAAAGCCATGCAGCTCAGGTGAACTAAAGACTCTAAATTGCCCATACACGTGAAAGTGAGTGTTTGTGTGTGTGTGTTAGCCCTGTGACAAACCTGTCCAAGGTGTTTCCACCCAGTGCATGCCGGGATAGATCCCTTGATTCTGAATAGTATTAAACCATTTTTGTTAAACATTGACTATTTTTGAATAAACAGGTACGAAAAATAGATAATGCATGTTGGTCTTAACTGCACAATAATATTTCTATTTAATTAGGCAGATAAGACTTTTCAAAATGGTCCTTAATGGTCCTTAATGTGAGCAAGACTGCTTACATTAACGACCATATGCATAGTCTGTGTAAGGTTTAATATTTTTCAAACTTATACACTATATTACCAAAAGTATTCGCTCACCTGCCTTTACTCATACTATGAACTGAAGTGCCATCCCATTCCTAACCCATAGAGTTCAATATGATGTCGGTCCACCTTTTGCAGCTATTACAGCTTCAACTCTTCTGGGAAGACTGTCCACAAGGTTGAGGAGACTGTTTATAGGAATTTTTGACCATTCTTCCAAAAGCGCATTGGTGAGGTCACACACTGATGTTGGTCGAGAAGGCCTGGCTCTCAGTCTCCGCTCTAATTCATCCCAAAGGTATTCTATCGGGTTCAGGTCAGGACTCTGTGCAGGCCAGTCAAGTTCATCCACACCAGACTCTGTCATCCATGTCTTTATGGACCTGGCTTTGTGCACTGGTGCACAGTCATGTTGGAAGAGGAAGGGGCCCGCTCCAAACTGTTCCCACAAGGTTGGGAGCATGGAATTGTCCAAAATGTTTTGGTATCCTGAAGCATTCAAAGTTCCTTTCACTGGAACTAAGGGGCCAAGCCCAGCTCCTGAAAAACAACCCCACACCATAATTCTTCCTCCACCAAATTTCACAGTCGGCACAATGCAGTCTGAAATGTACCGTTCTCCTGGCAACCTCCAAACCCAGACTCGTCCATCAGATTGCCAGATGGAAAAGCGTGATTCATCACTCCAGAGAACGCGTCTCCACTGCTCTAGAGGCCAGTGGCGGCGTGCTTTACACCATTGCATCCGACGCTTTGCATTGCACTCGGTGATGTGTGGCTTGGCTGCAGCTGCTCGGCCATGGAAACCCATTCCATGAAGCTCTCTGCGTACTGTACTTGGGCTAATCTGAAGGTCACGTGAAGTTTGTAGCTCTGTAGCAATTGACTGTGCAGAAAGTCGGCGACCTCTTTGCACTATGCGCTTCAGCATCCGCTGACCCCTCTCCGTCACTTTACGTGGCTTACCACTTCGTGGCTGAGTTGCTGTTGTTCCCAAACGCTTCCATTTTGTTATAATAGAGCTGACAGTTGACTGTGGAATATTTAGGAGCGAGGAAATTTCACGACTGGATTTGTTGCACAGGTGGCATCCTATGACAGTTCCACGCTGGAATTCACTGAGCTCCTGAGAGCGGCCCATTCTTTCACAAATGTCTTGTTTCACAGTCTGCATGCCTGAGTGCTTGATTTTATACACCTGTGGCCAGGCCAAGTGATTAGGACACCTGATTCTGATCATTTGAATGGGTGAGCGAATACTTTTGGTAATATAGTGTATTTTTGGAGATAAAAAAAAATAAAAACTCTTACACATCAATAAAAGGAAAGAATTTTTTTTTTTTTAAATTGTAGTTCTGCATGAGCATGAAATTTCAAGTCTAGGCACTCAGTATCAGTCTTAACAAGCCTGTGCTTATTGCATACTCTTTTTCCTCGTGTCCCTCATGTTGGGAAGGCACCTATAAGCCAGACACATTAACAAGGGCACTCCATTCTTCTTATTACGTAAGTGGAATTGCAGTTAATAAAATCTGTGGTGCACTATGTCTTGTTGTAAAACATATCTTTAAATTAATTAGCTGACCCTTGACCATGCTGACACAATAATTCGAATCCCACAGCAGGTGGGCAGCCAGGTGTTTCACCTTGGAGGTAGAAGATAGCTCCAGCTTCAGTTTCTTCCCCATTATAACAATACAAAATTTAATGCATCAGACACTGAAACTCACAAGCCTATGGTTCCTCACAGATCTGCAGATCACAATAGCTTCAGAAGATTATTTGGGGTATCATGGGTTTGTGAAGCACTTTGGTTAACAAAAATTATAATTGTAAGCATTCCTCTTAGAAAACAAGTAGCTAGCAAATACTAATAACATGAAGCTATCCTCTCACTTTACTTACTGATTTTGCTTTATGTTTCAAGTAAAGTCAACAGGACCTTTAAAATCAAATACTTTATTCAGACTCCAAGTTGGTACAATTAACGGTTCTCCATCTACTTGCTGGGTAAAAGGACTTAAATCAATCTTTTCATCTTCCTGACATATCTTTTTATCTCTGAAATGGTACACATCCTGTCACAATACTAATCAGAGTAAACATATGGCTTCTAAATCACCTACAAAGTGAGGGGCCAAGAAATGTTTCAATCATCATAGATGTTCCATTTCAGATCACATTTAGTTTCTTATACAGACAAAGGGAGAACCATCATCCAGATGAACTGTAATTTTAGATTTGAACATCGGTGCTTGGCTTTAAGATTGTATTCAGTAACCACACGCAGCCAATCCTAGGGTGTATTCAGACCTGTGGCTTGTTTGCTTTGTTCCGATCTTTGGGGGGAAACGCTTCGTAACAACTGCTCGAAACGAGACAGGTCTGAATACACACTTACATCTCTCTTAAACTTGGTCCTTGACATTGTATCTTTAATGTAGATGTGACTATGGCAACAGAAGCACTGGTAATTTAAACTACAATTTAAAAATTCAAAGGTAAATGGAAACGAAGTATGATTAAAACAATAGCAATGCTTTGCTCTTCTATTTGAACTATTTGAACAGTGCATTTCTTACAGTAGAAAACATTGAGGGATTGCATTTTAATGCAGGATCCTTCCTGAACTGAATTCTAAATGTTAACATTTAAATAGATCAACTAGTAACAAAATGGCAAAAAAGGAAGTGGAGCTTGGTTAAGGCAAAAATACGTAATTCTGCCAAGGATGGTTTGTGAGGGTGGAGGGACAGAGCACACATCTGAGGTTAAAAGCATTTTAGCTATTTGCTGAAAGAGTGGCAGTGATGTGCTAAGATCAAAACATTTCACATCCTTAAAACTTGTGCTGCTTCAGAAGTTGCCATTCAAGGCTCACAAATATAAGAACACAGATAGAGAATTGTGAGTCGGTGTATAAAGCGTTGCCACATACAGAAATAACCATCAATAAAGCATTCTCCACGTGACCAAAATTATAAATGGATTTTACTACGGACAAACACTTGGCTAGAATTAAACTCATGCAGTATTTGCCCCATGGCCTCAAGCTAAAACAATTTTATATTATATGTTCCCTGGCTGCACAATATGGAGAGGAATACAGAGGAAAATAAAACAGGAGCAAATCAGTCCATTTTAACACTCAAGCACAAAATTGTTAAGTAATTGCAGGGTGCACTATATAATGTGCCACACGACAGCTGAATTCTCTTGAAATCATGGACTGTTGTCTTGTGGACCTCCATCTGAAAAAGAGAGGAAGAGCAAACCATTTTTACTGACCAAATCTTAATATATCAATGAAAAGTTTCAAATCCAGGAATAGATAGGAAAAACAGATATAGAAGTTGTGTCATATCTAAAACCAATTTTTCAAAATCAGGATTACACCTGCAGAACTTAAGTACACGGGTCAATTGTAGGCGACTTTTCAACTTTTTAACTCTAGAAATAATTCACTGAAGGGCATAATTCCCTATAAACATACACACCTCCTTCATCTTCTAGTTAGAATTCCTT